>NW_027186540.1:22670280-22836749 GCF_028583685.1 Petaurus breviceps papuanus
TCTGTCTGTCTGTCTGTCTGTCTGTCTGTCTGTCTGTCTGTCTGTCTGTCTGTCTGTCTATGTTGTTTCCCCTGATAAAACCTGAGCTCTTTGAGGGTAGGGACTCTTTTGTCTTTGTGACTGACACATGAAAGATGCTAAGTACTTCTTAATGGTCAACTGATTGAAGAATCAAAATTGTTGCTTGTTTATCAAAACTGTCTATTAATTTCATTTTTCTTGACGTAGTTGAAGGCTCACCACATCCATACCTTTCTAATTTTCTTCTTGAATAAGTCATTCATGATAGATAAGTGTGATGCTTCTGAACTGAAAAGTTCTCCAAACTTTTGATCTATTTCATTTCTTGATCCTGAACCATATTATCCAACATATGTATGTATATATATATATATACATATATGTATATGCACATGCATATTTTTTTCTCTGTGTCTCTTTCTCTGTCTCTGTCACTGTGTCTCTATCTCTCATCCTGCCCTATGCCCACCATCTAACTAAAGTTAGCAGATATCACAGTTGTATATTGACTTATTTGAACTGATCTTTCTGAGGTCTTTATAGAATTTCTCTCCTTCCTTGGCTGCACATGTAGATGCATAAGCTACACTTTTGTTCTTGGTGAGTTCATCAGAATAAGATAAGTAGGTGTAGCGGCAAGCACCCCAAGCGTCCTCAGGGTGTCTGCCAACACAGGTTCCCAGATCTGCTTTGATAAAGGAAAGCAACTCAAAATGGGTTAACAAGCTTACTTTAATCAGTCAAATATGTATCGTTTACCTAGTTCAGGGGAAAAAGGTCAGCACCCTGAACTTCAGAGTATACAGACAGAATTATCAAGACAGAGAAACAGATCAAGTAGACAGATTTCCAAACTGTCCAACCATTACATCCATACCAAATCAACATCTGGGTTTTTCAAAGGGGGGGCTCTCAACAACGACTTCCCAGAGTCCAGATCAAATCACAGAACATTTCTCAAAGTGAGCCCCAAAACAAAGCTACACATCAGGGCTTATATAGCCTTCTCCTGGCTCAGAGAATGTAACAACTTTCTGGACCCACTGGCCAATCAAAAAGTATCTACTGAAAAACAAGCCTCCCACCCCAGGCTCCAGGTGCACTTTAGCCTAGGGGCAGGGAAGATCTTAAAATTTTACATTCCCATTATAGTATTCCCATTATAGCTCATGAAATGCTAACTTGTTCCCTTTAGGTTCTCCATGAACTAACTCCTAATTCCTTTATTTAGTTGACCAAGGAGAATTTGTGAAATATCATTAATTCAACGGCAATTTCTTTATGTCTTCGGGTTTCGTTTATAGTAACAATATCAATATGGCCTTCCTATCTACCTGATTTCCAGCTCCCTTTTAACTACTCTCAATGCTCTTTAGAATACAATCTTCTTGAAGGTAAGGACTGGTTTTTTTTTTTGCTTGTATTCGATTCCTTGGTGCTTACTACACACACACACACACACACACACACACACACACACACACACACACACCCCTTCTCAAAGAATTGTGTAAATGAGCTCTCAGGTTTCTAGAGAATATATATTTTTTATTTTCAAAATGGGTAACATTCCTTACTCAGTAAGAATTGATTAAGCTCTTACTATGTGCCAGCCACTATGCTATGCACTGGGAACAAAAAGGAAAGCAAAAACATGGCCTTTACCCGTAAGAAGCTCACATTCTAATGGAGGAGATAAAAAATTTGAGAAATGACATAGCAGGTAACTTGGTTTTTCCTTCCAAAACTTTTCATGATAGAGAGAAAACGGGAATATTACAAATTGCCTGTTTCCCCAAATTTTTTGAAGGTTAGGGGATTATAACTAATTGCATTCGAGGTAGTGGGAAACTGAGCATACCCATGTTTTAGATGGTAGGGGATTTGATGCATTTGGATATCATGTAAAGTGCCATGCCTTGTTTAATCACAGGATAGGAGGAAACTACTTGCTGACTCACTTGCCTTATGCTAATCCTCAAAGGTGCTTGAATTAAAAGGATCCCTGCTGGAGGTAGCTAGGAAAGGAAAAGTCAGGATGATGTAAATATGCTAATTATCTTACTGCAAATACCATTACATTGTTACATTCTCCTTTTATTTCTTTGCTTAGTCAGTGCCTAGAGGGGCACACAGCCCCATCATTTGAAGGGAAATTAAGTTTTAGAATGTTACAAAGGCATATATGTAGGAGGAAAGGGAAAAGATTAAGGAAAGGAATATCACAGACTGAATATCTGGGAAAATCTTCTTAATTATAAGACCGTTTTTATGCTTTGGAATCATTTTTTAAAGAAATGAAAGAAGCCTTATTGCTTGAAATACTTAAAAAATACTTTGTAGGACAAAATACAAAAGTTATTAAGGATAAACTTATACATGTGAGGAATGGGTCAGTTGACCAAAATTAACTTTATCACTTACAGTTTTTGTAATAATTGGAGAATCAACCTCTGAATATTTTACTCTTTCATTACAAAAATCAACTCACGACCCCGTGGAATTACATATTCCTTTGGAATGATGTGTTTCCCTTATTACAAACCTTCCCCCCTCTCCCAGTTTCTGCATATGTAATCATACTTAGGAAATGTTTCTATATATCTTCTCATTGGTAAGGCTGGAGCCCGGAGCCTTACTAATTTGCCAAGTTTAGAAACATATAACATCTTTAGAGAAAGCTTATGGTATAGTGAAAAGAATGCTGGATTCAGAGGGCCACCATCCAAATCCTCTCTTACTTAATGCCCATCAGACCATATGCTATATCTTCTCTTGAGTTTGAATATTCTCATCGTAAAGTGGAGTCTGATTAGCTGATTTCTCAGGTTCCTTCCAGCTCTCAACCTATGATCTTTAGTAGCTGGAATCACTTTGTTGAATCAATGGAAATTAAAACACTTTCATAGATTCTAAAGTTACATTTTTCTTCAGCCCCTTTTTATAAATTAATCAGTGAGCCATTCAGATGATTTGTATCCAAAATTTATTTTCTACCTTTACCCAGTACCAATATCACTGAGGCATAGTGGTGGTCTCTAAATCCTGTGTCATAAGTTCATCATACAAAAATATTCCACAGCATGTTCATTTATTTACATTATGAGGAATGCCTCAAACAGCTACCTTTCTCCTTCTACTGTAGTTCAGCCAAATTCCAACTGAATCCCAGAATCATGTATCTGAGTTAAGGATGTCTTCTTCACCTTAACAAGAATACAAGAATTTTCCACAGCATGTTCACTTACATTGTGGGTAATGCCTCAAACAGAATTACCTTTCTCCTTCTGTTGAGGTTTAAGGTTTAGGGGTGCATGAGACTCCCAAAATACCTACATGCCAGGTCCTGCTGAATGAATTTGACTCAAGTCTTCTCTCAGCCAAAGTAAAGTTTATTAGAAATTCACCGTAATGAGTAGACTCTTAAGGAGCCTAGGTATCAGTGATGTTGTATTGGACAAACAGGCCAGAATACTCTGACACAGAGTGAGTCTATGCTAGATAATTCTTGGCCCCCTCAGGGAGGCAAGATGGAGCTTATATACAGAAAGACTGTGGGAAGGGGTGATCTAGAGAAGGAGTTTGGGGAGGGTCTTCAGGAGGAATCAAATGAGGTCAGACTCCAGTAATGAAGGATTAAGGGTGGGAAATAGCTGGAGGTTACAAGGAGTTGACAGACAATGGAGGGCTAGGCTAGTTTAAGGGCATTTGGGTATAGATATTTTGGGAGGATCAAGGTGGGGAGTAGCTGGACAATGGAGGGCTAGGCTAATAACAGAGATTTGGGTCTAGTGATAATGAAAGGCTTATGGCCTCAGGCAAATGCTTCATGAGGTGGGAAGATTCAAGGAGAGTTCAAGGGGGTTCCCAGAGCCTGTTCCCCATCAATTCTACTGTAGTTGAGCCAAATTCTAGCCAAATCCCAGAATCGTGGATCTGAGTTAAGGATATCTTCATCACCTTAACCAACACTAATCACTGACCAATTGACACAAGCAAGTAAGACTAAGATCCCCAAGAATGGCAGTGTCCTTCAGATCACAGGTCCTGTATCCAACCAGCTCCTGCATACTTGACTTCCATCATCCTGGGAAGCAGAGATTGAATTTTCTGGACAATGGATCTGCTAACTTTTTCTGCAGTTGATGAAGTCCTGAACTCCTTAGCAACCACAGCTACTGAAGACCAAGAAAAGAAAGTTGCCACCAAATTCTTGACAGCCAATTGGCTCCATATCAGAAGCAGACTTAAAAAAAATCAGTGGAAATGACACAAAAGAGTTATTACCATCTCCTTTGTTATTGTATTATAAGACCCATGGGACCTTTCCATCTGTTGTGTTGCTTTTGTCTCACTCTCTAAACTGGAGTTCCTTCATAGTAGGGATTAGTTTCTACTTTTCAATTTGTATCCCTAGTACTTAGCACATACTTTGCACATTGTAAGTACACAATAAATGCTGTTCAATTCATTTGGAAGGAACACCAGTCTCATCCTGGATTGTTCTTAGTTCTCCTTACTTCCAGAAAGCTAACTTTGTTCCAGGGATAATCTGGGAGGTTAAGGTCCATTTGGGGCAGATCTGAAGGTCGGGTTTTATAGGGCAGATTCCTGAAGCTACTCAAGAATATAACTATACCCTCAATTTGGATTTGGAATCACCCTAGCATCCCAAAGAATAAGAACTAACTCAAGGTTCACTGTCATCACTTGGATTATCTGGACTAGTTGGTGCCTTTGGGACTGGTCCAGAACAAACTAATGATTGGAATTAGCACCTTAATATTAGCTGCTTTGTTATGCCCTGAAATCAAATACCTTCTTAGTTCTGTGATCGCAGAACAGGAATCCCATGAGGGTAAGGATTGGCCAGAAGGAAATAACATGAACTAATAAGGAGCTTCATAGATGTAATCAAACATATTAATTGCACCAAGAGAGCAATAGGCAACCAAGACAGTCTAAATGGGACAGGTATAGTGTGTATTAGGTATTGGGCTTTTTTGCCGCCTGCATTGGCTTCCAGGAATACAGCCAATGAGCAAATGCAATCAGGCCATCTGGTGAGAGCTTGCAGAAGTATATGCAAATGCAAAACCTCATCAAAGATAATAAGGTCAAAGCCTTTGGGCCAAGCAGATAAAAAAAAGTGTCTCTAACATAGTTGCTGCTTGATTCTGGGGAGGAAGGAAAGAAGCTGTGGATACATGTAGAGATAAAGACTGTGACTTTCACAGAAAGGGCTACCCAAAGAATTTATGAACCTTATGCTATTACAAAGATAAATATACTATTCGAGTATTTGAGTTGATTGCATGGAAATTCTCTGCCTAGATTCTCACAAGTGGCCTAGATTTTAGCTTGAAACAGCATTTTCTATACATACATATGTATGAAAGAGATATTTTAATGTACACTTAAAGAGAATTTAAGTAACAGCTCCAGGTGAATTAAATATTATTTTATGAATTTTGACTTTAATTCCAAAATATTTTTTTGGCTACTCTTTATTATGTAAAGTACTTATGCATCTTGGAGAAAGGAGGAAAGGATAAATTTTATTACTAGTGCTAGTGTGATTTGCTTATCAGAACACTAGTTCTAGGTTTATATGGATTAAATTCAATTTTTAAAGTTTATCAATAATAACTCAGTAATAGCTCTGTAACTCTCTAGGGCTTAGAGTTTAGAAACATCTGAATTCAGCCCAAGGCTGGATCTTTATTTCCCTTGCAAGCATCAGGCTAACAATAAGGATTTAAACATGGGACAGATTTATTTAAAAGGCATAGAAAAGAGACATATGAATCTAGTAGTTATCCAACCAGCTCCTGCATACTTGACTTCCATCATCCTGGGAAGCAGAGATTGAATGAGTTCCTTTGTTCCTCCAAGAGATTTACAATTCAAACAAACTTAGTGCATGAACTGGTAAAGTTTCTCCTACACCATTATCATAGGTCCTGAAAATGGTCTGTTTCCCTCCTCTTTGTATCTACCCTCTCCTTTACTCTATTGCTCTCTAGCTTTGTGTCCCTTTATCTCATCTACTAGTTCTATATCTTCATGAAACTCTAAATATACCACTAGACTATCAAGCCAGCTCCTGGCTTGGTTTTAATTTTTCAGCATACAGTTGGCAACCAGATTATTTCTGCTTAACCACTGGGTTACATTCCTCATAGTTACCATACTCTGAAGTTTCTTCCTTCTCATGGCTCCTCAACTTCCCAAAATAAATGACAAATTTTTTTTTTTGTTTTAATTTTTAACTCTTGTGCTCTGGGATGTGGAAGGGCCAATGGGCTATTCAAATTCTCTCAGAAAATTCTGGGATTCTTTTTGAACGTATTCTCTCTACGCATGCCCACCTCACTAAGAATTAATATAGAATTATAGACTTCAGATTGTGAGGGACCTCAAAGATCAATCACCTAGTCCAACATTTACATAATAAGATACCCACCATTCAAGTTCTATGAAAATTATCTTCCATATGTTGTTTAAATATCTTTGAGGTAGCCCATTTTACTTTTGGGCAACTAATTATTGAACACATTTTCCTTATATTGATTCCTCTTCTTGCACTTGTCCTAGCTCTGTCTTCTTAGGTCAAGTAAAATTAGTCAAATATTCTTCCATCTCACAGTCCTTCAGATGATTGAAGACATCTAGTTTTCATGTGTCCTTTAAGTCTTCTCTTTGCTAGGCTAAGTATTTTCATATCAATAACAGTATTACCCCTAAGACAAAATTGTGAAGTAGGTGTAGCTGTTCTTTGTTGACTTCCCAAACCAAGTGCTCTTGGCTTCACAGCTTGCCTTGTTCTCTGTATCCTCTTAGTTCCTTTCTATTCTGTGTCAAAATCTAATTGTTCTGTGACTTTACCGACAAAGCTCAAAGCTTTGCAACTTTTATTAGATCATTTACCTTTTTCTCTAATATGTTATACTTAGTTTGTATATGTGTCATATCTAGTTACTTTGCTATAAAGTCCTTGAATACAGAAATGATGTCATATGGACCTTTTTTCAACCCTTTCACCCTCAATAACAACACTCAGCGTACTGTTTTATACAAAGCAATTGCTTAGTAAATGTTTGTTGGGTTTAACTTAATTGTAATGCTAGGTAATCTGATAATCTAATTGGTACTAATATATCAATGGCAATTAAGTATTTATATTTTTCTTGTCCCAGATAACATAGTTTTTTAATGTGGACATTTCTATAGATAATCTCTTAATTTTCTAGAATGATTCTCATTGTGGTAATTTCAGGAAGGTCAGTGAGGGAGATCTTTTTGGAGTGTAGATAGCCTTTTAGTTACCATGAAATTATGTGATAGAGTCAGCTGTCTGCTCTGCATATACATTGGACAAAACAGTTAATCATCTTTAATCATCAGTAGAAAGTAGGAAGAACATTATATTTGGATTCTGAAGACCTGAGTTCAAGCCCTAACTTGGTCATTATCTGACTGAATGACATTAGGCAAATCATACAGTGAGTCCATGTCTCATCTCCACAGTGAAAAGAAAGAATACATAGGGAACACCTTTTTTTTTTTTTGCCATTTTGCCACTGTTAGTTTATATACATAAATTGAAAACATGAAAAGGATGAGCAAATTTTTGCTAAATAGTTATGGGCAATGAAGGGATGTGAAAAGATACCTTCCACAACTTTGAAGAGGTGGGAGTTCAACAGATTTGGAACATTGCATATATTTTAGATGTTATTTGATTATCTATTAATTGTGCTGATCTTTATTCTATATTTTTTTTTCTGTAAAAAAAGTACTATTTTTTTGTATAAGATGGTCCTGGAAGAGGAGGGAGAAGAATACTGGGATAAATTTAGGTGACATAAAAACAAAAGAGAGCAATGAAATTTATTTTAAAAACAGTGACTGTAGTGTAGTTTTAGTGTTGGACTATCAGCATTCTCTAAAATGCACATAGTTTCCTGCTTCTATTTTGAGGTAGATGGAAAATGGAGGAGGAAGGCAGCCATATTGCTTAAGTAGCATCAAGTTTAAATCACATCTGACTTCTGGGTAGGAGTAATACAGCTTTTTATAGCAGTTGACAGTGGTTGGAGTTTTCATCCTTTCTTGACAGTATTCAGAGACTGGATTTGAAGTGCTACAGGGAAGGTGGCAGGCATTTCTTATGTTAAAAGGGAACCTATAAATTAACAGGAAATGTGTATTTCTTGTCATCAGGGGGAGTAGAGAAAAGCCAATGGACACTTATTAAAGGACATTTTTGTATCTTGTATATCAGCTTCTACTTGCCTCTTAGATCTCCTGTATAGCATATGCCTAAGGTGATTATCCTAAAGCATCCTATCAGCTTCCCATTCCTGGGGTTTCTGACAAGGGCTTTCATTTGTCATGTGCCCTTTAAGGAGTTTTATTTGTTAGTGCCCATTGAAATTAAAAACAAAAAATTACTCATCTAGATCTATCTTTTTCACATATAAATTATTATGAGTGGGGGCCTAGAATCAAAAGAAACCTAGAATATGGGTTTTTGAAAAAGGAATATGGTTTTTAAAAAGTGGAGAGGGAAGTAGCAGTGAAGATTAAGAAAATGAAAGAAAAAGAGTCAGTGGAAAAATAGAAGAGTTGCATAGTACATACATCAGAAAGATAAACTAACTCTTCATCTTGAAGCAGATAACAATGAGCTCTATATTGAAATAAAGATTGAGTGGTTTCCAGAAAGTAATGGGAAAAGATGGAGAAAGAAAGGTGGGACAGAAGTCTTCATTGCTAGCTATTCCAAAAGCTAAGTACAGTTGATTCAGAGATGATAAAGTGGAGACACATAGCTGATATTCCGCTAATTCTATGATGGAATATTCCTAAGTATGTACGTTACTATAGTGCCTTAGATATCACAAGAAGAGATGTATTCAGCAGTCACATTTTGTTCTCTCACTCTACAAAATTAAAGACAGTTATAATGTTATTTTTGGTGGTGTGTTGTATTTGTTTTAAGATGATTCTAGTTCTCTAGTCTACAATTTATTTTCCAAAAACCAGCTTCACAAGTACAAGATTAGAGAAGCATGTCTAGATAACAGGTTTTGCTTTAAAGATCTGGAGATTTTTGTAATCAAAATGAGTCAACAGTGTGACACAGTAGCCAAAAAAAAAAAGCTAATGAGAACTTACAGGGCATTAAGTGAGGCTGTCTCCAAAATAAGGGAGGCTAAAACTCCATTGTAAATTGCCAAGGTACGTTATCTAGAGCAGGGCTTCTTAAACTTTTTCCACTGATGACCCCTTTTCATATTTTGGCAGCATTCATTGGTGCTGTGTGGGTGTGATGGCATGCACAGTATAAAATGTACATATGTGTTCACAACCAAGGCTACAGTGAATTTGTACTATGCAGCATAGCAAGTGGTGCCAGAAACCCTTTGATTTTGAATTAATTTTTGATCAAGTACCTTATGGCCTCAGGCAAATACCTCATCAGGTAGCAAGATTCAAGGATAGTACCTCATTTAGAGTATTTTCCCCCTGCTTAATAGTATTTTATTTTTTCCCAATTACATGTAAAGATTGTTTACAACATTCACTTTTGTAAGTTTTGTTTTTTGTTTTTTGCTTTTTAGAAGGGGGAATGCAGGGCAATTGGGGTTAAGTGACTTGCCCAAGGTCACATGCCTTGTAAGTCTCAAGTGTCTGAGGTCATATTTGAACTTAGGTCCTCCTCAGTATTCACTCCATTCAGTGCTCTACTCACTGAACCACCTAGCTGTCCTCACTTTTGTAAGATTTTGAGTTCCAAATTTCTTCTTCTCCCTCCCTCTCTCCTCTTCCTTCTTTCCCCCATCCCTAAGATGGCATGCAATCTGATATAGGCTATGCATATACAATCATATTAAACATATTTACACATTAGCCATAATGTGAAAAAAGAATCAGAACAAAAGGGAAAAAAACCATGAGAAACAAAAAACAGAAAAAGTGAAAATAGTATGCTTTGATTTGCATTCAGCCTCTATAGTTTTTTCTCTGGCTGTGAATAGCATTTTCTATCATGAGTCTTTTGGAGTTGTTTAATATCACCATATTGCTCAGAACAGCTAAGTCTATCAAAGTTGATCTTTTGCTGTTACTGTTACAATGTTTTCCTGGTTCTGCTCTCATCTAAAGTATTGTCTAGTGTTCTAGATATCATATTTTAGGAAGAACCCTGACAGATTTGGATAAAGGTGTCCAGGATGTTGAGAGTACCTTACTCTTTGTTGTTCATTCGTATCAATTGTGTCCAACTAACTCTTCATGACCCCCTTTTGGGATTTTCTAAGCAAAGATCCTGGAGTGGTTTCCGGCTCATTTCATAGATGAAGAAGCTGAAGCAAACAGGGTTAAATTACTTGCCTATGGTCACACAGCTACTAAGTGTCTAAGGTCGAATTTGAACTCAGGTCTTCGTGACTCTAGACCTAGCACTCTATCTATCTACTGTGCCACCTAGCTGCCCTCCCCAGTTTAGTAAAGCCAAATTTAAGTGCAAATATGAGCCACTAAACTAAACACTAGGGCCACATATTGAATGAGAAAGTCACATATTAAGCTTATCTATGTTCTATTGTATTTTTATAAATATTTGCCAATTACATTTTAATCTGTTTGAGCTGCACTTTGGGAGTGTTGTGGGCCACATACAGTCTGTAGGGCTTGTATCTATCTGATACTTCTGCTTCTTTAGACCATGCATGCCACAGGAAGATCAATTAAAAGGACTCAAGATTTCTAGCCTAGACAGGATAAGACTTAGGGAGAGAAATGATAACTATTCCAGTATATGAAGAACTATCATGTGGAAGAGAAGTTAAGGAAGGAAGGAAACAGGCATTGATTAAATACTTTTTATATGCCAGGCATTGTGCTAAGGACGTTTTACAAATATTACCTCCCTTGATCCTTACAACAATCCTGGGAGGCAGGTGCTATTATTATTCCTATCTTATAGTTGATGAAACTAAGGCAGACAGAGGTTAAGTGACTAGTTTGGGGTCATACAAATAGTAAGGATTTGAGGCTAGATTTCAACTCAACTCTTCCAGAGACTAGGCCCCAGCCTTCCATCCATTCTACCATGCAGCTGCAATTAGATATGTTCTGGCCCCAGAAGGCAGAAAGAGGACCAGAGCAAAAAAGATGCATAGAGACACAATTTAGGTTAATGTAAGGAAAAACTTCAGAGCAATTAGAATTGTCCAAAAGCGGGATGGGTTGTCTTAGGAGGTAGGAGATCCTCTCAAGTAAAAGTCTTTAAATGAAAGAGAGATGCCCACTTTTGAAGCATTTTCTAGAGGGGATTCTTGTCAGGTATGTGTTAAACTGGGTTGGAAAGAAGAAAATGAGCCTTTATGAAGCACCTACTATGTGCCAGGATGTGCTAAACACTTTACAATTATTATTTCATTTTATCTTCACAACAACCCTGGGAGGTAGGTGCTATTACTATCCCCATTTTACAGTTGAGGATACTGAGGCAGAGAAAGGTAAAGTGACATGCCCAATGTCACATAGGTTATAAGTGTCAAAGGTGGATTTGAACTCAGGTACTTCTCACTCTAAGACTAGTGATGTATCCACTGTGCCATCTAGCTGCCCCTGAGATAACTTTTAATCCAAAGATTTCGTTATTCTATTGGATAATTTCTTTTCTATAGGTATGGTGGATGAGAATGCAAATGTGTTTTTGCAAATTATTGTTAGTTTTTAATTTCTTTTTTTTCTTTTTCTTTTCATCATTTTATCATAATTGTGAGAGGTAGCATTAAGAGGTGGCCTAGAAATCAGGAAACCTTGAGTTTAAATATCTCACCTGATACATAATTTCTGCATGATCCTAGGCAAGTCATTTAATATCTTGGTGCTTTAGGTAACTTTCTAAGATGTTAAACTGTAGCAATGAGGTGACAGCTTTTATTGGTAGAGGGAGTTTCCTCTTCTGGGAGTTCTCTATACAAATGAGATCACAGTTCTATGCCCTATCCCTATATATTGCTACCCTTTATTATAATTATGGTAACAGGTAAATTAACTCTGATGTGCATTTGTTACATTCTGAGGAATACTGTTTTTGCACTCCATGCCATATAGAATATGCTCATAGACTTTCCACTTACTTGTTTTTATTCACTTCTCCCTCTGCAACTAAAAGCATCTACTATATACTAAGGGCAGTGCTAGGCACCTTGGGAGAATACACAATTAGTAAGACCCTGCTCATAAAGACGCTAAAATCTCACTGCAAAGCCTTGTGTTCTTTTTCCTAACTTGCTAAGTGATCATATTAATTAATAATGCAACTAGTAAGCAATAAGAAAAAATTTTCATTAAATGAGATATTTCACTTTGTATCTGAATCTACTCATTACATTCTTTTCATTGTCAACGGCCATTCTGTTTAACTGTTTCTGCAATAATTTGAGTCTGCCTTCTCGCTTTTTTTCTCATATGGCCCCTGCCTTCTTTTCGGTTCTGTCATTGAAATCACATATGGCAGCTCTACCCAGCCTGCTACTTTATTGTCACTTGGATCATCAGTGGAAGTGACAACTTTGCCACAGCCAACAACCACTTCTTCTGCCGCCCACTCCAACCTTCCTCCTCTGTGACTACCAAAGAGATCATCTTGCCATACTTTTATCAGTTTGAGTTGTCAGAAAGCTCAACACTCTCAGCCCTGATACACAGTGGGTACTGGGGTGGGAGTAATTGTGCAACAGGTGGAAAAAATTAATTGCATGGCAAAAGAAACACTGAATTTCATTTTCATTTGTGTCTCCTCAATTTCTTCCCCATCTTTAAAATGTTCAACTTCAGTACTTCGGGACTTCATAACAATCAACTTCCCTAGTGTGCATTGTCAAGGACAATTGATGATCTGACCTAACCATGAAGGTAGAATTGTACATCTTTATGACATTGATTTAGATTTAGTTAAGACTAAAAGAAGATTGTTGCCCTTAGCTTTCACAGAGGGTTTAATCTAAAATTCTGACCTATTATGATGATTTTTTTTAAAAAGAAGTTACTTCTAAATTCATCCCATCCCTATTTTGTTAGTTTTATGAATGTATAGTGTTTCCTTCTGAGAAGAAGGATGAAAGTAGAAGGGAATAGAAAGAGCAAGGAGGAAGTAGAATGCACCAAAAAGATTATAGAAGAGAAAGGGATATCTCTGAGGTAAGAGATAGGAGGATGAATAAATGAATGAATGAAAAACCACTTATTAAGCTCTTACTATGAGACCATATGCTCCCTATATCTTCTCTTGAGTTTGAATTTTCTCATCTGTAAAGTGGTGTACGATTAGATGGTCCATCTAATTGGAAGGAATAGAGTTGGTGACATTCATCTCATCTAAGCCCCATAAGCAATCAAAGAAGATAGAGAATGATGATTGGCAGGGTTATTGGGGAGCAGGAGTTCATTTGTGTCCTTACACAAATTAGAGAGAGTAAGCATGGGCAAGGTGGATGAGGGTTAGAACAGAGATATAATCATAATCAAAGCTAGATCTGGGAGTTTGAGATGTTGCTTCTTCCTTTAATTGTCTTCTTGTATCCTCTCCAAAGAAAGTTCTATCACGTGTCAATAATTAATTATACATTTGGGTGGAAAAAAATATTCCCCCAGTCCCAACTCCAATAAGGGTGGGTCTGAATTGAGATTATTAATATAAGTATAAACTAAAATGACCAGTTGGGTTTTGCTATTTTTTTTTTGCTAAAATGACATTAAGTGAAGCCTGAAAACTAGTTAAAAGATTTATGGCAGAGAGCCCAGTCCTAGATCAGAAAACCAAATTCAGAGTCTGATGGAAAAATTGACTCTTTGATTCAACCCAGATCCCCCAAACTTGTATCTTTTATGTTATTTGCTATGTCCCTCCTTCTGATTCACCAAACCACTCAGCTATAGGTTTAGGTACCATGTTTTTCCTGGAATATATTAAAGATATTTCTTGGTTGAATAGCATTTGATAGAAGGTCCCTATTAATTTGGGGGGGCTTATTCATTGCCTTCTGAAAACTATGTCCTTACTTTAAACTTGTGCCTTTCCAATTCCACCAGATAATGGCCACAGCTCTGCTATCTCCATAAGTCTAACATCTGAGCAATATGTTCTCCTTTTCTATCCACTATTAGTGGCAATTGGCAATAATTCAGAAGATTCAGTTCAAGGTCAAGGTGAAGAACCAATCACAAGTAAGACTGATGAAACATGGCATAGATGTGGAATGGGGAGGGTCACCCCAGCCAATAAGCCACAGAATTTAATGAGAAAGGGTCATATACATTTTCCATAAGTTTCTGAGTGGTTCTGCTATTGTTATAAAAGCATAGTCAGACTTTGCCTCCTACTTTAGAGTTAAAGTTAAATCCCCTTCTCATGAGTTAAACACTTTGGCTGTGTGTAGTCTTCTGCAAGGTGTCCTGGATAACCTCAATTTCCTCTATGAAGTTATTGACTATTGACCATAATGGTACATAATGGGGGTTTTGTTTGTTTTGTTTTGTTTTGATCCAGACCTGGATTTTATTGGCATAGAAAGCTCCTGTGAGGAAATGTCTTCAAGCAGTGCAAATTAACAACAATTTATGGTCTATAATATTTGGTCTTAGAGAATTGCCCAGAATTATATAGCCAATATGTCAGAAGTAGGACTTGACCCCAGGTTTCCTGAATGTAAGGTTGACTCTATCCACCAAGATATCCCTCAGGAACCAGTGGGGGTACTTTGGTCCCAGTAGGAGTTTCATTACAGAAGAGAAAGCACACCATTTTGATAATGATAGTTACCACTACCAAGATAACATTGTATCACTGGGAAGGAGTCAATTCCACAATGAAACCTTAATATTATTATCACTCAAGGATGGTGGAAAATTGGCAGGTAAATCTCCTAGACACCCTACTGTGCTCTTGGCCTGGCCTGAGTACGTATTTCATTTGAATGGAAATACTTGTTGATGTGATATGTTATTTGTGGCCATCAAAGGGCACAGTAACTTTGTATGAGATATTGAATACACCATGATGGTCTATTTCTCAGATGTCATTGCAAAGATGCAATTTTCCATAGACTTTCTTCAAAAGAGTTAAGTACAGGAACCCATCTGACACTGATCCTTCTTAAGGGATAGGCCTTATGTCCATTTGAAGAGAAAACAACTCAGTCTGAGTATCAGCCTCAAATGTGACTATGATCACAAACATTTTCTTTTTCTAGATGATATAGCTCTCTACTACATCAGTCAAATTCCAAGAGAAGTGCTTATAAAGTTGAGAATTACTTGAATGGTTGGGAAATACAGCCATGGCTGTGAAAGAATCCCCTCAGGTTTATATTGGATATATTAGTCTCCACAATGAGCCATTTCTCTGCATTCAAGCCTATCAAAAAAGGGTCTGAAGTGAACCATTTCTTAAGGCCACAGATGTGCCTTCCAGCTCTCATATCCCACGGAAAACCTCAGTATGCTTCATTAGATCAGTCAGAAAGGCATCAAGGTAGAGAACATGAGAACAAAGCACTAGGAATGTGAATCTGAGGACTCGTTAGAGCTCTTTTGCGAGTATGAGATGGGTCCTTTTCTAAAGTATCACCACTAACTTACATGGAATATTGGGGCTCTTGTTGGTCTATTGCATCACTCCAAAACACTCTCCTTCTCACACTGACATTTTTCCAAACTGGCAAATAGTTGGTGCTGTCACAAAGGCTTGAAGGAGGCTAGGACCAATTTGTCGTGTTAGGCAGCATCCTGGGAGTACATGAGGATGTTGTTGAGATAAATATAAACCTCTGATACAGAAGATCTGAGTACATTAAATTTGTGAGATTTCTGACATTCTGAAGGGTTGTTGTTGCCTCTTAGTAGCTGTCTTAGGTTTTGTGTCCTGCAAAGGATACAATTTGATGAATGTAATTACCCTTGCAAACTGATCCTTAGGTCTTTTACAAAGGACCATTCCTAGGTGACAATACTAGTGATTAGGAAAGGAAGTATTCCCTTTCTCCCTTTCAAATAAAAGAAAGCAAAGCAAATCACACAAGGGTTGCAGTGGGAAAACTAGAGGGCTAGATGAACAGATTCTTCTGAATATCCTCAGGTTTGGTCAGTGAATAGAACTGGTTGGTCTAGACTGGGACTCCTAGAACTAGACTGCATGCATTATGTAAAGATGACTTCACCACCTTGACTGTTCTAAGCATATCCCTGGGAAGAGAGCTTTGAATTGGAAGCTGGACAGCACTTAGTGCTGGTTGTTGCATCCAATGTCCTAAGCATTGTGTCTAGCAGTACTGGGAACTGACAGTAATCATTCTCTAGTATTGCATTATGATTGTATTATGGAACAACAGTTCACAGATCCCCATACTGGTATGACAATGGAATAAGGTCTATTTAGGTTCAATACATAATGATATTTTCCAACTTTGACGTATAGGTTCTCCTATGTCATTGGTTTAAACCAAAGTGCATATCTGTTGGGGAAACATTAACTTCTCTTGAGGTCCTTAGTATGTCTGGGCCAAAACCAAGTCCATACAATTTGTAGACTCTCTGAGTCTGCCATAGTTGGGAAATGAGAGCTAGTAGTTTGATATAAATGGTAAGAAATAATTAGGTTGTGGGGTGGGATGTAAAAATTGCTCACTTTCTCTTTCCCTCTACACACACACACACACACACACACACACACACACACAATTTGTATAGCCCATTGCCTACAATATATCTTTGCACATAGTAGATACTTCAAATGTTTGTTGAATTTAATTGAATTAATGGGGGTGTTAAAAGTCTCAGTGAGAACCTGAGGAAACTGTCTATATTGTCCAATATTGGACTGTTTTTAGTGAGTAATGGAACTCAGCATACAACCTGTGCCTAACTGAGGTACAGTAGCTACTGCAGCCTTGACTCTAGGGAATCTCCTTGGGAAAAGAGATATGTAGAAATCTGGAAAATACTCCCAGCAGAAGAGTCTTGGGGATTCCAAGTGCTATGCTGGGCCTAGGTTACTTACTCCAGCTTCTACTTGGAAATTCTTTGTATTCATCTGATTAATTAGACTGGATAAACCAAGCCAATTCCTTGGTGGCCTGTCCACAGGGCAGATTCAGCTCTATGGTCTCTGTAGCCTCCTACTTGGGGGTGGGTGGGTTCAATAATGGCAAGTAGTTCTTAGCTGTTTTTGAGTCAGATAATAAGCAAAATATAATTAAGAAGGCAAATCTACTGAGACAATCCTCATAATTTATTCTAAGCCACATAAAGTGAATTTTTTCATTTTTTTCACTGTTTGATATTATTTTTTTTAACAAAATCATTGTATTCTTACATTTGCATGTGTAACAATAATTTAGAGGTAGAAGGACCTTATGGATCAATCTAGAATGACACCTTCATTTTACTGACAAGGAAACTAAAGTTAAGAGAACAAGTGATTTATTCTAGCTACATAGATAACCAAACTGGAACTTGAATGCAGGTTTTCCATCTCCAAATCATGGGAATCTATTGACTACCATGTTGTCCCTATACTTGGAAATTGAATCTATGTCATTCATTTATTATCAATAAATATTTATTTAGCACCCCACATATGTATTAGCACCACACATACACACATGTATGTGTGTATGTATATATACATCTATATATATATAATTAGAATTGGTTTCACTTTCTTACCACCTTATTATAGATAATCCAGAATTGACTATTAAGTTTTGTTTTGAATCCATATTCTATTATTCTTCTAAAGCTAGGAAAAATGTGCATAGTATTTCATCATAGAAGGGAACCTTGAGATAAGATTGAGACCATGGATTCCAGTTCTGGTTATAACTCTTACTGATATTTAGCAGTGAGATTTGTGACAAGTCCCCTAACCTTTTCTACTTATCCTGTATCCCTTGGAATTGGTTTAGTACCCTTTCCTTTTAAAAGGTATATTAGAAAGGCTTTTTTAGAAGATACATTTTAGGGGTGGCTAGGTGGCACAGCGAGTAAGAGCTCTGGCCCCGGAGTCGGAGGACCCAAGTTCGGTTCCGGCCTCAGACACTTAACACCCACACAAAAAAACTAGCCGTGTAACCTTGGGCAAGTTACTTAACCCTAATTGCCCTCCAAAAAGGCAAAAAATAAAAAAGATACATTTTAGATTAAAAACAATTAGACTTTTATCTTTTCTCATGTACAAAAGAAATTAAAGTGCTCCCCAGAAGGTCTTGAGATACTGGAAGAGAAGGCAAAAATTGGTTTTGTGTACCTTTCAAAAATAATGCCTTAGTATTGTTTCCAGAACTGTTCTCCTGCTGATAGTTAAAATTTGAGAAGATATATTTGGCATCATGTGTAACTGATGTTGTCATCAAATGCAAACATCCAGATCAATTTCAGCACTGCTCAGTGCACTGGAAAATAATTAGCATTTGCTAAGTGGAAAAGAACCAAAACCAGTAAAGAAGAAAAATCTGTGTAATCCTATAGGTGTGTTGGAGTTAAAAACCCCAAAACAGAAAGCCCAAAGTAACATGAAATTGTGTTTAAAACCAAAACAATGGATAATGGGCAGCAGGTGTTTGTCAGAAATTCAATTTGAGAAAGGCTGAATTTTTAGGAAAAATCAGGAAAGCAAAACATAAAGTCATTTTGGGAGCAGGTGTGGAATTGATTGCTGTATCCTCTCCATTATTGCCATTAATATTTGAGAAACTGGCTCAGGAGTTAACAACTTAGTATGAGAATGCATTAGAAAAAAGAAAGAAAGGATCCTGGGAGGAGCAAATAAACACTGAATATTATTAAGGGAACAGTGGAATTAATTTATAGGGAAAGATTATAGTAGTACTGAGTGCCCAGTTTTGCTCAACATTGACACAAGGGAGTTACAGTAACATTCTACAAATATTTAACACTTGTATAACACCAAGAAAGAAATGAAAATTATTTATTGTTATGCCAAGTGGGTATAATCAGGAGTACCAAGATGTGTTCCAGAAAGGAAAATATTATTTCAATGATCAAGGAAAGTTTTCCACTCATCAAAACTATTGGATGGCTAAATATTCTCCCTCTGCAATTTTAGGAAGCTTTAAACACTGATATGAGACTTAAACAAAAAATGAAAAAAACATACAAAGTCATCTTTGTTGCTACTTATCAAACCTCCTCACTCCACCCACTGGTACTTTCATGTATCAAATGACATGAGAAGGAAAAAAAACAATAAAAGGGGGAGAGTGAAAGCATGAATAAAGAACAAATCACTCAACTTGTTTTCTGAATGTTTTCCTTTAAAATCTTTTCCACAAATTCATGTCTTCTAGCACCAGACATTTTTGTTTTGTTTATGAAGTCACTCATTTCATTGAGAGTTATTTTGGAGAAATAGTAAAAAACCTTGATTATTGAGCTCTAATGATCTATGAATTTTGTCTCATGGCACCCTCATTGTACACAGAGTATCTCTCTCACTATAGTATAGAAATTGTCCACAGCAAGTGTTACCTCAACCATTGGTGCTAGTGTTATAACAGAGTTAATGTTGTATCTTGAATGATTATGTGGAATTTTGGTTATTAATTTTAAATAGATAACCTAGTGGAATTGCCTCAAATAGCCATTTAATTTCCGATAGTCTCTATAGAAGAGTTAGGTGAACTATTTATTGTTTTCTTTTTATAGAGATAAGATTTTAATGAAACATATTTGGAATTTTGTTTTCAATAAAACTTATTTTTCAGAGATTTTGTGATTGTCATAGAAGTAGCATGATATAGTGCATTCAAATTCCATCTCTGACACTTAACTGCATGACCTCTAGGAAATTCACTTAACAGTTGTGTGCCTCATAACAGTTCCCTAAAACTTATCTACTAAGTCATAGATGGCTGTGATCTATGGCTATGCAGTTTCCCATGCTAGGTAACTCACAGAACCTTTGTGCATTGGGTTATGTGATTGGCTAGACATTCGCCTATCAATTGATAGATATATTACACACATACACACACACACACACAGACACATGCACATACACACATGCCCACACGCATGTATAGGCCATAAAAACCCCTAAAAATCATTTACCAAGAAATAGAGGAGTTGTGCTCTACATCATTTACAGTGATAGAGGAAATATTCATGCCAATGAAATCATGTCTTCTTTTTTTTTTTTTAAAGCAATTGGGGTTAAGCAACTTGCTCAAGGTTACACGGCTGGTAATTGCTGGGTGTGGTGCTAAGTATCTGAGCCCAGATTCGATCCTTAGGTCATCCCAACACTGGGGCCAGTGCTCTTACTCACTGAGCCACCTGGCTGCCCCTAAGCAATTGGGGTTAACTTGTTTAACGTTACACAGCCAGGTGTTTCTGGGTGGGTGCTAATTGTCTGAGCCTGGATTTGATCCCAGATCATCTCGACACTGGGGCTGGTGCTCTCACTCGCTATGCTACCTGTCCGCCCCTGAAAATCATTTCTTCTTGACTTATCATAGTAATAAAATGATGCACATGAAATCCCAGTACTAAAATATTCAAATATATCTGTGACTTTATCAACTTGAGTGTTCCCTCCAACAATGCAGATAACAGCCAACCCATTCCTGCATATCCTGTCACTTTTGCCCGCATTCTCTCAAAAATTTACCATGGAGAGGAGGAGAAGTGGTGGTTGTGATGGTGGTTCACCTACTATGCTGGATCCCTCTCTCATCTTTTCTTAACATTGGGCTCTCTATCTGTTATCTCTGGATCTTGTCACACATACAGTCCATCTTTTTTTTTTTTTTAATTTACATTTCCTACCCTGCTGTCAAACAGCCTTGATATGGTTCTACAAAGGAAAATAGTATTTGTCTACACTGATGTTAACCTGAAAAAGTTTGCAATGTATATCAATCATCTCCAATTTCCCCTTACTAACTTATGATATTATTAATGAATGTAGATAAATCTTCCTTGAACATTTTCTTCCTTTACTTCTCAGAGTAATGAAGTAATGAATCAAAAAGCATTGATTAAATGTTTACTATATGTGAGGCAAAGTATTAAGCTATATAGTCCTGCCCTCCAGGAGCTTCTATCCTAATAAGGGAAACAACGTTTTGGAATGGTAGCTAGGGGAGGGTGATTGGGGAAGTCACTGTGATGATGCATAGAACAAGAGAACATTTAATGAGGATGTCTTTTTTCAAGTACCAATAGTTATATTGAATTGACTATGGTTATATGGTTATAACCATATGGTTGTGGTTATCTCAGAGCAAAAGATAGCAAAGGGAAGAGGAGAGGTCAGTACACATGTGGGCATCAGGTTGGAAGATAGCCAGGCTGAAAGACCATAGTAAGGTCCAGGGTTGGCTAGAGTGAAGTCTTGAAAGCCCCGCAGGACAGCCTGGCTCTGGGGCTGTGAATTCCTAGACTCTTCGAGTATAAGCAGCAGGGCAGAAGATGCACTCTACTTATTTATCCCCTGATAGATAAAATTGCATTTTCCTTGATTTATTTATAAACTCCCTCCTCAAGGTTCAAGGGAAACCCCACTTTGAATATTCTTGGATTTTATAAAGAAGTTTGTATTTATCTTAACCTTTCCCTTCTTGATTTTATAATCAGTTATACACATTTTCCAGGCAATCACCTCCCTTCTCTTCTACCCTATAATCTGAATAAATCAGGTGAAAATTAGGTTTTAGTCTCCATTTTCTTTTTATCTTTGCTAGCATCAGCCTGGCTTATTGCTGTCCTTGGGTGCTTCATTGATCAGGGTCCAAATGCCCTTTTACAAAATAGGAACTTTTATAAGCCACTTGTTTTCCTTGGGTTTCTGAGATGTGTACTTCATATAAATGTAGGAAGATTTAATAACTTAATTCATAAGATTTTAAAAATATATTATTGTAGCTTTGGTAATAGCTTTCTGCCCATGAAACTGTGTAACAGTGTTCTGTTATTATTAAATTATTCAATACAGCAGCAAAATTTTAAGACTGTAGATTCTCAAACTGAAATAAAAATATAGCATTTGAAAATTAAGCTCTCACAATTAATATGGTTGACAGTACACATTACCATATTTTTTCTTCCTTTTATACACTTCATCATTAATAACATAGGACAGACGAAGACTGAAAGTATTCAATGCATATATCACCAATGTAATATAATGCTGATATTACCAAAGGAGGGGACGAGATTTTTGGGTTTTTTTTTTTTTGCTCTTGAAGAGAACCATGACATCAGAAAGATGATGCCATGACTTGCAAATTTAAGTGAATTAAATTTAAGTGAGAGAGGGCTGTGCAAATCCACCAGCATATCACATTGAGCCATCTGGGTCCAGTAGCAGATCAGGATGACTGGAGATAACTCTGGATGCAGTGGGAGACCTGGGCCTTTTTAAGCTAATGTCTTTAACAGGTCTCAGTTTGACTGAAGCAATGCTCACTCAGTGATTAAGGCTAGACAAGAAATGAGGTAGAGCATGACCTCTTTTACCCAATAAAAAAAATTCATTCTGCGAATGACAAGGTATCACTGCAACCAAAAGCTATTCCAGAGACATTCATTATCCCTCCTTTAAAATGGTGCTTTTTGAACTTTGGTGATATAGAATAGTAAAGGTAAGATTATATCATGTAAAATGAGAACAAAAGAAAAGCTGAGGATTTATTTCATGGCTTCTGCATGTTTGGTCACTCTACCATATATCTCTTTCAACAGATTTTTAGAATCTCAGAGTTAAACAAAACCTCACAGGTCATCTGGTCACATCAATTGAACAGGAATCTTATGCACATCTCTGATATTTGGCTGTCCATTCTCTACTAGAAGAGATCCCTTGATGGCGGAAACATTACATCTGAAATTAGCCCAATTCTACTTTTAGACAGGTCTTATTCTCCAGGGGGTCTTAGATCTATAGCTTGATGGCAGCTCAATGGTGATTTAATTCAATCTTTTATGTTACAGTTGAGGAAACTGAGATCCAGTGAGACTAAGACATACTTGCATAGCGTTCTACATGTAGTACAGTCAGTCTCCCACCCTCTTGCAGCTCATCCCAGCAGAGTGCTAGGTCTCTGTCTAATGGTTTTTTGTTTTATTTATTTATTTTTTTACTACACTGTAGCAGCAAGCACCCCAAGAGTCCTCAGGGTTTGCTGCCAATACAGGTTCTTGGATCTGCTTTGATAAAGGAAAGCAACTCAAAATGGGTTAACAAGCTTGCTTTAATCAGTCAGACATATATTGTTTACCTTGTTCAGGGGAAAAGGTCAGCACCCCGAACTTCAAAGTACACAGACAGAATTATCAAGACAGAAACAGATCTAGTAGACAGATTTCAAACTGTCCAACCATTACATCCATACCCAGTCAACATCTGGGTTTCAACATCTGGGTTTTTTTCAAAGCCGGGGGGGCTCAGGACAACGGCTTCCCATAATCCATATCAAATCACAGAACACTTCTCAAAGTGAGCCCCAAAACAAAGCTACACATCAGGGCTTATATAGCCTCCTCCTGGCTCAGAGAATGTAACAACCTTATTGACTCACTGGCCAATCAAGAAGTATCTACTGAAAAACAAGCCTCCCACCCCAGGCTCCAGGTGCACTTTAGCCTAGGGGCAGGGAAGATCTTTAAAATTTACATTCCCATTACATACACCAAGGCTGGTTTCCCATCACTCTGTATTATCAACTCTGGTCCTGAGGTTGTTCTATCTCTGGACTCCTTCCCTTAAAAATCCAAATCCAAAACCAAAAAACAAAACAAAACAAAAACTATCCTCTATGTCTAGAATAGTCTCTCATAACTTTTGCCTCTTAGAATTCTTAGTTTTCTACAAGGCCCAGTTTTTGTACCTTCTCTTAGAAGCCTTTCCTGATCTCACCTAGTCATTAGTGTTCACTCCTTTCTTAAATTATCTTGTATTGACTTCTCTGTGTATGTTTCCTATCATCCAATAGAACATAAGATCTTTGGGGGGTAGGGACTTGGTATTTTGGGGGGGCAGGAATTAATGCTAGCACTTAGCACTTTGGTTTTGTTGGCTCTACCCTTAATGAGTGTTTTCAGTCTTGGATGAGTCTTTTAATTTTAGTGAGCTTCAATTTGAGAATTTGTATAAGGATAACAACGATACCATTAATTACTCTACCTAACTTGCAGTTTTGTTATAAACAAATTGTACTAAATGGAAATTCATATATGATGATGTTTTCAAAAGTATAAAACAATATGAACATAGGGTATTGTTAGCCAGCTAGTCATTAACAGGATTTGAAATCTGCAAATCAACTGTAATAATGATAATTATAACTACAATATGTATAATGCTTTAAGGTTTTCAGAGTGCTTTACAAACATTAACTTATCCTCACAACAATTCTGTGTTTTTGGTGTTATTTTATAATTGAGGAAACTGAGGCAGACAGTGATTGAGTGACTTACCAGGATCACACAGCTAGTAAATGACTGAGTTTGGATTTGACTTCAGGTCTTCCTGACTCTAGCACCAGCACCCTATCTCCTATACTTACCTAGATACCTCTATTAAGCACCTTTTATGAGCCAGACTCTGGGAACAAAAAGACAAAATTGGAAAATATCCTTGATGTCAAACATCTTTCTTTATATTGGGGGAGACAATATATATATGTTCGGTATATAAATATAGAGAAAATACATAGAAAACAAATACAAAGTAATTTTTGAGAAAAGGGATTAGCAGCTGGGAGATAATTAACATGTATGCCCCAAATATTAATAACTCTAAGCCAACCTCATATGAAAAGACTTAAAAAGGCCATACAAAGACATAAATAGTGCACTGTCTTATATGAGGGGAAAATATCTGCGCAGCAGCATATTTAATACTGCAGTGACAAATATGTATTGCAGGAAGATAATCAGCCAACTGTCTTAATAAGTCAACCAGGAAGCAGCTAAAAAGGAAATGAACAAACATGGAATGTAAAACAATTGAAGAAGGACATGATTGGCAAATGAAGGTGTCTAACACTGACATAACTAAATACTATTCTGAAGCCTTTTCAGAAGGATGAAATAATCAAATAATGATAGAAATAGAAATGCTGTAAGTTCCAACAAGAAGTGAATTTGATAGAAAATGTCTCCCTGCTGTCCTGTAAACACTGAAGAACAAGAAT
This sequence comes from Petaurus breviceps papuanus, assembly GCF_028583685.1. Taxonomy (NCBI): domain Eukaryota; kingdom Metazoa; phylum Chordata; class Mammalia; order Diprotodontia; family Petauridae; genus Petaurus; species Petaurus breviceps. The sequence continues at coordinate 22,695,540 of NW_027186540.1, forward strand.
GATCCTTTGACTGTGCATTCAGGAAATTAGGTTCATTCAAACTGAATTAGGTTCAGTGAGGACATTTCAATTAAAAGACAATACAGAATTAGTTGTGTGAAACAGGTTATAGCTATGTTCTGAAGTTTGTTGGCTTGGTTTACTTTGGGGGTATAAGTTAGCCTCCTGATTTATGACTTACAAACACAATTCTAGATTCTAGGATCCTTTTTTTGTAGATAGTAATGTTGATAAATTACCTCCCAGGAATGAGAGAATTGCCAATACATTTCAGCATTTGTTAGGTACCTACTCTATCCAGAGTTCTCTGCTAGGTAGGTACTGAGGAAAGAAGATAAATAAGATATGGTACAGTGGAGGGGGAAAAAAAACACACTCATTTTGGAATTGGCAGACCTGGATTCAAATCCCATTTATGACACTTCTGGTTTGTGCTTCAACAAATAACTTTACTTATTGATTGGGCTTCTGTTGTCTCATCTGTCCAGTGAGGCTGTTGGATCAGATAGCCTCTAAGGTCCCTGTCAGCTGTAGACCTGTGTTTCTATGAAGTTAGAGCTGGAATGGGCCTTTGTAACCATCAAGTCCAATCCTATCATTTGACAAATGAGGAACTAGACACCTAGAGAAGTAAAATCATTTTCCCATGGTCACATAGCAATAAGAAGCAGAGTTCAGATGGTTTGACTACAAACACAATGCACTTTTTACAATAACAAGTTGTCTCTGTCAAAGATTTCCATGAGGTATAGTTTATATAGTATATATAAGTATCATTTACTGTGAGGTAACAAAACTTGCAGAGACTGAAATCCCAAATTTGTGATACAATTAAGAAGTGGAAGGGTCAGGGATCAAACCCAGGTCTATTTCCTCTGGGGCTGGTGACCATCCTTTCTCTATGCTCTTTCATTACAGACAGTATATGTATATCTTTTTTTTTTCCTGGTTATTTATCTATTTCCAAATTTCTTTTTATCTCTCATAGTTATTTTTAATAACATAGTAATTTTTCATGACACTGATAGAATCTAGCCTCTTCAGCCATTCACTATTGGATATTTTAGTGGGGAGGCTTTTGTTACCAAATAATTATCATAGAAAGTAAAATAAGATACATGTACAAGAGAGATGCAAAGTACTGTGTAAAATCAAAAGAGAAAAAAAAACTCATTTTCAGATTTTGAGAGCAGAGATGCCTCCATTGAGGGCAATCAGAAAGGTTAGGATCTTAATTGTGATAGGCAGGAAACCCTACTACTACTACTACTACTAATAATAATAATAATAATAATAGACAATAATACCCAATAGCATTTATATAGTCCTTCAAGGTATGCATAGAACTTTCCTTATGTTGTCTCATTTGACTCTCCCAACAATCCCTCAAGGCAGGTGTTAATTATTATCCCCATTTTATAGCTAAGTAAATGGAGGCTGAGAGAAGTTGACTTGCCTAACATCACAAAGCTGGGAAGTGCAATGCAGGATTTTAATTCAGGTGACTATAAATCCAATGCTCAATCCACTGCACCAACTTTAGTTATAGCCAGGCTTAGAGTGAAAAAAAGAATTTGTAGGATTTTTTTAAAATTTTGAAATTCAAAATTCTTAATCTTTGTGGATGTGGAAGACCATCAACTCATTCAGAAAAACAAACAAAGAAGAATAAAACCCCTCAATTTGGGGAGTGTTCCATTGATTTTAATAAGACTTGGAAAATATTGTTTAAAAAATGGGAAAATATACTAAGTGGTAGAAGTGTTTAGCAAACAAAACTTATTGTTTCAACTGTCCTTAATGATGGCTCATATCTGTCTTTGGTACTATCAGAATGTCAGCAACCAAAGATTTCAAAAGAAACATCAAAACAAGGGTAATAATGAAAAAGATTTCAGAATGATTTTCCTTCTTACAGGCAATATTTCAATTTTTTAAATAACACTCAAATTTATATGAAATTCTGAAGCAATCTAAGGAACTGGATTGAATGACCTCAAGAAATGCTTAGAAAATTAAAGTGCCCAAATCTTAAAGGTTTTTTTTTTTCCTTAAAAAGTATTTGAAGAGAAGGAGGATTTCATATACCATTATATGTAATTCTTCTGGACTGACAGCTTGTCTTAGCTGAGTTAAAAAACAGCAGAACAAACAAAGAGAACATTGACAAAGTTTCAGGAGAAAAATGCTAGAACACTCTTCTTTGATCTGACATCAGGGGCTATATCCCAGATCCTTTTTTCCATACCTGTCACAAAGAAAAAAAAAAAGAAAGGAAAAAAAGGAAAATGCTTGCTTGATGCTTTTTCAAAATCTATCTCTCCTTTGCTGATTATACATAAGCTTATTTTCAACATATTTTATTTGTATCAAATATTTACCAATTACATGAAAAATTTTAACATTCATTTTTAAAATTTTTGAGTTCCAATTTTTTTCACTACATACTACCCCTCCCCCTTCCTTGAGAAGGCAAGGAATTTGATGTAGTCATGTAAAACACATTTGCATGTTAGCCATGTTACTGAAGAAAACACAGAAAAAAAAGGAGAAAACTAAAAGTTTTTAAAAAGTGGCCAGGTAGCACAACGAGTAAGAGCACCGGTTCCAGTGTTGAGAAGACCTGGAGATCGAATCCCGGGCTCAGAAACTTAGCACCCACCCAGAAACACCTGGCCGTGTAACCATGAGCAAGTTACTTAACCCCATTTGCTTAGGGGCAGCCAGGTGGCTCAGCGAGTAAGAGCACCGGCTCCAGTGTCGGGATGACCTGGATCAAATCTGGACTCAGATACTCAGCACCATACCCAGAAATAACTGGCTGTGTAACCTTGAGCAAGTTACTTAACCCCGATTGCTTTATAAAAAAAGAAAAAAGTATGCTTCAATCTGCATTCAGAGTTAGTTCTTCAGTTCTCTTTCTGTCAAGGTAGAAAGCATTTTTCAACATAGGTCCTTTGAAATTGTCTAGGGTCATTGTCTCAATCAGAATAGCTAAGTCTTTCATAGTTAATCATTCTTAGAATATTGATGTTACTGTATAAATGTTCTTCTATTTCTGCTCACTTCACTTTGCATTAGTTCATATAAATATTCCTAGTGTTTTTTGATACTATCCTGTTCATTTCTTATAGCACAATAGTATTCCACCACAATTATATACCACTACATGATCAGCCAGTCCCTAGTTGATGGTTTTCCCTTCTGTTTCCAGTTCTTTGCTCCCACAAAAAGAACTGCTATGAATATTTTTGTTCAGATAGGTCTTTTTTTCTTTTTTGATCTCTTTGGGTTACCAACCTAGTAGTAGTATTGTTAGATCAAAGGGACAGTTTTTATAGCCCTTTGTGTGTAGTTCCAAATTGTTATCCAGAATTTTTGGACTAGTTCACAACTCCAACAACAATGCATCGATGTCTCAATTTTTCCACATCCTCTCCAGAATTTGTCATTTTCCTTTTTTCCCCATCATGTTAGCCAGTCTGATAAGTGTGAAGTGGCATCTCAAAGTGGTCTTAATTAGCATTTCTTTAATCAGGTGTGATTTTTTTAGAGCATTTTTTTAATGACTATCAATAGCTTTGACTTCTTCTGAAAACAACTTGTTCATATGCTATGATGATTTGTCAAATGGGGAATGGCTTATTTTTTATTAATTTGTCTTAATTCTCTACATATTTGAGAAATAAGGTCTTTATTAGAGCAACTTGTAGTATATTTTCCCAGTTTCCTGTTTTCCTTCTAATTTGGGCTACATTAGTTTCATTTGTACAAAAACTTTTCAATTTCACATAATCAAAAAAATTATCTGTTTTACTTCCTGTGATCCTCTCTATTTCTTGTTTGGTGATAAACTCTACCCTTATCCATTGACCAGATAGGCATATTTTCCCATGCTCCTGTAATTTACTTACATTACCACCTAAAATCATTTATCCCTTCTGACCTTATCTTGGTATACAGTGTGAAATACTGGTATGCCTAGTTTCTGCCAAACTGCTTTCCCATTTTCCCAGCAATTTTTGTTAGTGTGTTCTTGTTCTAAAACCTTACTTTTTTGGTTTATCAAATACTAGATTACTTTGGTCATTTACTATTCTATTTCACTGATCTACCACTTTTTTTTTTTTTTTTTTTTGTTTTCTGGAAGGCAAGTGGGGCTAAGTGACTTTCCCAAGGTCACACAGCTAGTTTTTGTGTTAAAGTGCTTGAGGCCAGATCCGAACCCAGATCCTCCTGACTCCAGGGCCATTGCTGTATTCATTGCACCACCTAGCTGCCCCTCTACCACTATTTTTCTAATGCAGTACCAGATTGTTTTGCTGTTTATCACTTTGTAGTATAGTTTGACATCTGGTACTTGTAGGCTGCTTTCATTTACATCTTTTTCATTGATTACCTTCTTGACTTTTTGTTCTTCCAGATAAACTTTGTTATTATTTTTTTCTACCTCTATAAAAGAATTCTTTGAAAGTTAGGTTGGTATGGCACAGAATAAGTAAATTGACTTAGATAGAATTGTCATTTTTATTATATTAGCTCAGATTACCAAAGAACAATTGTCCAATTCTTTAGATCTGTCTTTATTTGTGTGAAAAGTGCCTTGTAATTGCATTCATATAGTCCCTTGCTTTATCTTGGCAGATAGACTTCCAAATAATACTATCTGCAGTTATTTTAAGTGGAATTTCTCTTTATAGCTCTTCTTTCTAGGTTTTGTTGGTAGTCTATAGAAATACTGGTAATTTATGTGGATTTATTTGATATCCTACAGTTTTGATAAATTTGTTAATTGTTTCAACTAAGTTTTTAGGTTAATTGTCTAGGTTCTCTAAGTATGTGATCTTATTATCTTCAAAGAGTAATAGTGTTTTTTGTTTTTGTTTTTGCTTTTTGGAGGGGGAAGGGCAGAGCAATTGGTGTTAAGTGACTTGCCCAAGTTCACAGGGCTAGTAAGTGTCTGAGGCCTGATTTGAACTCAGGTCCTCCTGACTCTAGGGCCAGTGTTCTATTCGCTGTTCCACCTAACCTCCCTGATAGTTATGTTTTCTTGTTGCATAATTTTATTCCTTCAATTTCTCTTTCTTGTCTTATTGCTAGAACTATTATTTCTTGTACTATATGGTGGTGATAATTGACATCATTGTTTTATCTCTGACCTTAATGTGAAGGTTTCAAGTTTATCTTCATTATAGATAATTCTTGCTGATGGTTTTAGATAGATACTACTTATCACTTTAAGCAAGGCTCCATTGATTCCTATGCATTCCAGGGAATGGATTTTGTATTTTTTCAAAGGCTTTTCCTACCTCTATTGATATAATCACATGATTTTTATTGTTTTTATTACTGATATGGTCAGTTATGCTGATAATTTTCTTTATATTGAACCAATCCTGCATTGCTGGTATAAATGCTCCAGATCATAGTGTATGATGTTTGTAATATATTGTGGTAATCTCCTTGCTAGTATTACATTTAAAATTTTTGCATTGGGATACTCATTAAGGAAATTGATTCATAGTTTTCTTTCTCTGATTTTGTTCTCCTTGTTTTGTGTGCAAAACTGTATCTCATAAAAGGAGTTTGGAAGGACTCCATATTTACCTCTTTTTCCAAATTACATAGTATTGGAATCAATTTTTCCTTAAATGTTTGGTAGAATTCACTTGTAAATCCCTCTGGTCCTGGGGATTTTCTCTTGGGGAACTCATTGATAGTTTGTTCAATTTCTTTTTCCAATATAGGAATATTTAAGTATTCAATCTTCCCCTCTATTTATCTGGGCAATCTATATTCTTGTAAATAGTCATCTACTGTCAATTTTACTGTCATATAATTTGGAAAAATAGTTCATAATAATTGCTTTAATTTCATCTTCCTTGATAATTTTCTTCTTTCTTTTTAAAAATTCAATTAACCAATATTTTATTTATTTGATTTTTTCCCCCACAAAACCAACTCCCAGTTTTATCTATTAGTTCAATGATGTTTTTCATTTTTTACTTTTAAATTTATTAATTAATTTCACCTTTGATTTTTAGGATTTCTATTTTGGTTTTTAATTCATGTTTTTTAGTTTGTTCTTTTTCTAGGTTTTTTTTAGTTGTATGTTCAATTTATTGATCTGTTTGCTCCCTCTACTGATGTATGTGCTTAGCAATATATAATTTACCCTAAGTACTGCCTTGACTGCATCCCACAAATTTGAGACTGTTGTCTCACTGTTATCATTCTCTTTAATGAAATTGTTGATTGTTTCAATGATTTTTTCTTTTAGGATTAGATTATTTAGTTTCCAATTAATTTTTAATCCATGCTTCCCATGTCTCTGTTGAATGTTATTTTTATTGCATTGTAGCCTAAGAAGGGTTAATTTAGTATTTATGCTTTTCTGAATTTGGTTGTGAGGTCTTTATGCTCTAATAAATGGTCAGTCTTTGTGAAGGTACCTTTTATAACTGAGAAAAAGGTATACTTCTTTCTATTCCCATTAAATTTAATCCAGAGGTCTCTCATACCTAATTTTTCTAAGTGCTTATTTATCTTCTTGTATTTTTTCTTATTTATTTAGTGATTAGATGTATCTAGTTCTGAGAAGGGAAAGTTGAAGTTCCCCATAAGTATAGTTTTACTGTCTAGTTCCTCCTCCAACTCATTTAACTTTCCCTTTAAGAATTTGGATGCTATGCCATGTGGTGCATATGTGTTTAGTAATGATACTACTTCATTGTCTATGGTGCCTTTTTAGCAAGATGTAGTTTCTCTAGTTATCTTTTTTAAATTAGATCTATTTTTGCTTTTGCTTAATCTGAGATCATGATTGCTATCCCTGCCTTTTTTTACATCAGTTCAAGCATAATAGATTCTGCTCCTGCTTTGTGTGTCTCTCTGTTTCTAGTATGTTTCTTGTAAACAACATATTGTTGGACTCTGTTTTCTAATCCATTCTGCTATCCACTTCTGTTTTATGGGTGAGTTCATCCCTTTTAAATGCACAGTTTTGATTGCTAACTGTGTGCCTACCTCAATCCTATTCATTTCTGTTTATTTTCTCTCTTTTTATCTTATCCCTACTCTAAAATCTGTTTTGCCTCTGACAACTGCCTTCTTTCATTCGCCCTCCCTTTTATTGCCCCACTTTCTTTTATCCCCTTCCCCTACTACTTCCCTATTGGGTAAGAGAAGTTTCTACTATCAACTGAGTGTGTAAATGTATGCATACACACATATATTTATATATATATATATATATGATATATACATATATATATGTCTTTGAACCAATTTAGATATGAGTGACGTTCAAATATTACCCCCATACACACTCATGCCACATATTCCCTTCCACTGTAAAAGCTCTTCTGATGGCAAGCAAATGCCTTTTTATGTGAGATAATTTTCCCTCTTCTCCTAGGGCATCCCTCTTTGTCACCTCAACATAATCAAGTCACTCCTGTGCCCTCTTTCTATGTAGAATCCTTCTAACTGCCTTAATAATGATTAATGTCTTAGAAGTTACATGTATCATCTTCACATATGAAAAGGTAAACAGTTTAATATTGTTGAGTTCCTTATGATTTCTCTTTCATTGTTTACCCTTTTATGCTTCTCTTGAGTTATATTTGAAAGTCAGATTTTCTATTCAGTTCTGGTCTTTCATCTGGAATGTTTGAAAGTCCTCTATTTCATTAGATATCCATTTTTTTTGAAGAATTATATTAATTTTGCTGGGTAGGTTATTCTTGATTTCAATCTCAGCTCTTTTGCCTTCCAGAATATCATGTAGTTGCTAAATCTTATGTGATCCTGACTGTGGCTCTGTGGTATTTCAATGGTTTCTTTCTGACTACTTGAAGTATTTTCTCTTTGACCTGGGAGTTCTGGAACTTGGCTATAATATTCCTGGGAGTTTTCATTTTGGGATCTATTTCAGGGGATAATAAGTGGATTCTTTCAATTTCTACTTTACACTTTGGTTTTAGGATATCAAAACAGTTTTCCTCAATAATTTCTTGAAATATGTCTTACCTCTTTCTTTTAGCATTGATTTCAGGTAGTCCAGTAATTCTTAAATTATCTCTCCTTAATCTGTTTTGTAGGTTAATTATCTTTCTAATGCGATAATATTTCACAATTGGGAGGCTAGGTGGTACAGTGAATGGAGTCAGGAAGACTTGGAAGTCAGGAAGTCAGGAAGCCTTGGAGTCAGGAAGACCTGAGTTCAAATCCGGCCTCAGACACTTAACACAAAAAACTAGCCCTGTGACCTTGGGCAAGTCACTTAACACCAATTGCCCTTGAAAAAAGCAAAAAAAAAACCTATTTCACAACTTTTTCTATTTTTTTCATTTTTTTAACTTTGATTATATTTTAGTGTCTCAAGGAGTCATTAGCTTCCAGCTGCCCAATTCTAATTTTTATTTTATTTTTATTTTGCTTTTTTGGAAGGCAGTTGGGGTTAAGTGACTTGCCCAAGGTCACACAGCTAGTTTTTGTGTTAAGTGTCTGAGGCCGGATTTGAACTCAGGTCCTCCTGACTCCAGAGCTGGTGCTCTATTCACTACAATTCTAATTTTTAAAGAATCATTTTCTTCAGTAAGCTTTTGTGCCTCCCTATCCATTTGGCCAATTCTGCTTTTTAAGAAGTTACTTTCACCAGTGAATTTTTTGTGTCTATTTTTTTTCCTTTGAAGCTCTGCTTATAACTGTTTTGAATCCATTGTCTCCTTATGAGTTTAAGTTTTAATCTTCCCTGTCACTATAGTAGCTTTTTGTGGTCAGTAGTAGTATGGTCACAGTAGCTTTTTTTTGTTGTTTGCTCTTTTTTTTCTCCACACTATTTCTAGATTTTGGACTGTATGTTAAAGGTGCCTTTGTTTCAAGCATGGGGGAAGGAGCACTCTGTCAAGTTTCAAGTTTTTCTCACTGCTGCTTTCAGAGCCAGTTCTTGGGGTTTGGAAGGTTTGGTGCTAAGGATAGGTATAGTCACTGCTCTCCTGATCTATGCTCCATTACTTACAAAGGAAAGGCCCCTGATCCCTTGAAATTGCAAACAATACTGTTCCTCAGGGTACTGCTTCCTTGTGACAAAAAGTGATACTCCTTCTCAGGGCTCCTGTTCCCTCTTGACTAAAAGTGTGCCTCTCCACTTTTGAACCATGACCCATAAATGTGCAAAAGCAATAGACTCACCAAACAGTTGCCCCTCAGTGCCCCCTTCTCCTTCTGAACCTAAAATACTCCTCTTCACCCTTAAACTGAGACTCAGAAGTGGGGATAGACAATGGAGTTGCCAAACAGCATCTGGTCCTGTATCTACTGCTAGCCCATTGCTAGCTGTAGTCTTTTCTGACTACTTGACAGGTTACATTACCATTTCTAGCTTGAGAACTCCTGAAGCTGCTATTGCCTCTATTGTTACCACCTAGTCCCACCACTGATGTTTCATCTACATGGGCTGTGGACCAGCCTCCTCTCTTCTGTCATAGTTCTCTCTTTTGATCTCCCAAGTTTTCTTGGGTTGGAAAATGTTCTTCTGTGACCTTTTGTTGGCTCTGCCACTGTAGAATTCAATTTGAGGAGTTATTTTAAAGTTGTTTGGTAAGGAATTTTTGGGAAAGATCATCTGAGAGCTTTCTCTTCTCCACCATCTTGGCTCTGCCCCTAGAAATCTCTATACATAAGCTTATTATACTGAAAAGAATATCAAATGGCATAAAATAGTAATGCTAGAACTACTTAAGCATTATTTTAAATTAAACTTTGGAAAAAGGAAGGTTTCAGTCTTAAATAATAGCATTGACTGAAATACCTGACTTGAAATGGACAAAGAAAAAGGCATATCAAGAGCCTACATTGTAGACTCCTGTTTCTATCAGGTAATAGAATGTGATCCAGACAAGAACAGGTCAAAGATTTCAATGTCCAGTCAATCAATTAATCAATCAACTAGCATTTATTAAGAATATATTTTGTGTTAGGCGTTGTGCTAAGCATAGTTTCCTTCCAACATTGAGTGGAAGTGAAGGATGGGATTGGAATAATGCTTTCCCAATAGTAATAGCATTGTTATAATGTCATTCCATTCCTGCCTCTGTCATTTCATTCATGAACTCTTTATTCCTTATCTCTGACGTTACTTCCTGTTTACCCTGTATGTATCTTGTATGTGCACAGTTGTTTGCATATCGTCTTCCCTGTTAGAATATAAACTCCTTGAGAGCAGGGAATATGCTTGCCTTTATTTGTGCTTTGAGCTATTTGAACAGTCCTTAGCTCATTGTAAGTAATCAGTGTTTGCTGACTTGTTCTCATTGCCTGAAATGCTCTTCCCACACTTTTGTCCCTTCACGAGATCACATGTTCTAGAGCTATAAGAGACTATCAGGTTCACAGCATCCAACCTCCTCATTTTATAAATGAAGAAACTAAGGCACGGAGATGTTATGTAACTTGCTCAGGATCACACAACTAGTAAGTTTCTAAGGACAAATTTGAAGCCAGATCTTCCTTAAGTGAAATCCACTACTGCATCCACTACATGAGGAAGCCTTTCTGATCATACCAGTCATTCCACTGAGAGCTCAGATCCCAGTTACTCATAGCTTTCCCTAGCTTCCTTTGAATCCCTGGAATACTTACTTCATTTATCACACAAATTTATTATTTAATTACATAGTCATATTGTTCTATACCAGAGCTCATTAAAAACAGCAATCATGTGTTTTTGTAAATCCAATTTTATCATATTTTCAGTTCCAAATTCTCTCCCTCCTACCTCTCCCTCCTCAGTTGAGAAAACAAGACAAAGAAAACCCATTATAAATATGTTTAATCAAACAAAAGAAATAGTCAGGTTCCCCCTCCTCCACCCCAATGGTCTATGCCTCCTTCTGCTCTCTGAGGCCATCAGCTCTTTCTTTAGATGGGTTGCATGTTTCATGATGAATCTTCTAGAATTGTGGTTGTGGCTGGTCGTTGTTTTCATCAAAGTTCCAAAGTCTTTCAAAGTTGTCTATACATTATTGTCATTACTGTTTAAATTGTTTTTCTAGTTCTTCTCACTTCACTTTGGAGTTTCATACAAGTCTTCACAGGCTTCTCTGAATCTAGTCACTTCATCATTTCTTTTAGCACAACAGTATTTCTTCACATTCATATACCATATCTCGATCAGCCATTCCCAAATGATGGGCAGCTCCTCTGTTTCTATTTCTTTGCCACTGTGGTAAGTGCTGCTTTAAATACACATTTTGCTTTCTCTTTTATCTCTTTGGAGTATTGATTTTGTAGCAATATCTCTAGGTGAAAAGATATGTGCAGCTTAAGGACTTTTGGGACATGGATCATGTATTACACTCCATTTCCCTCAGTACCTCCCTGTGTTGAGTACATAGATTCAGAGTAAAAGACACAAGAATTTCCTGTTAATCATAAGAATCACAAGAATTTCAGAGGTGAAGAAACTGAGTCTTAGAGATGTCAAGTGTTTTAAGGTCATATAGTTCTTGATTGATTAATGCCAACTGCAGACCCAGTTTCACCTCTCTAATAACACAATAGAGAGGTTGGATTTCCTGTTCTATAAAAAATAATTGAGATGCCAAGAATTTCAAACTAATTAGATTAGATGGGTAAATATAGAATTATAATGTACTGAAGTTGAAATTTTCAGCTTTAATACTTTCATCTCTCTGATTTGTAACTTTTCCAAAAATAGAACTTTTTTTATAATTGAAGTCCAAAGTGTATATCAGTATAATTGATACTCTTTATTCTTTGCTTTGATGAGAAAATCTATGCTTAATTAGATCTTGCCTTTCTTTTCTTCATTTATTTCTTTTCCATTTTCATTCTTTCCTCCCTCTCTAGAGCTCATAAACTCCTTCACACCCTTAATAGAACTAACCAAAGTTACATCTGATGAATTTTGCCTTATGTCTACAAGAACAATTTCCATATTGATTTCAGTAAAAAGCCTGCACAGTAAAGAATTCCCTAGATTCTTCACAGAGAACCATGGGAGAATCTGCATTCTTTGCAAAACTTGACTACCCAAATCTTCTAAGGATAGGGTATGTAGAAATGAAACACAGCTGCCTTGATGTTTTGAAAGAATGTTGAAAGGAAGAGACTGTGCAGATTGTATTTTTTAAACCCCCCACCCCTTCAAAAGACAATAATTTGTAAATGCATAATTGGGGTTGGGAATATCAATTGGATGAAACATCTGTGCAGTTATAATTTATGACAGACTGGAGGACAGCATGAACAAGGTTCCACTGACCTAACCAGAATATTCAATGATCTAAAATACAGTTATTGAAACCAGCATGAAGCAGCAAAGGCACTCCTAAAATATTATCATTGATGTTTGAATTATCTCATTGATTTCAAGAGAAACCTGACACGAGAATTTGGCCAACTAATTTTTAGCCACAGTGTCACATTAGTGACTTTTAAGTAATGTGATCTTGTTACTGAGAAAAAAAGTTCAAACTTATTGACATGCAGCATTCTTTTCTAAGTCACTTCAGAGGAAAATATTCTTCCTCACACAAAGAATGTCAACTCTTAGAATAAGAGAATTCAATCTTACTGATGAATAATTACAAAATAAAAATGATTCTGAGGGCATCATTTTCATTCAAGCCAGGCAGATGCTATTCTAAGGGAAACTAAGAAATTGGGATGTGAAATGGGAAGGTAAGAATTCAGATTCTGAACTCTGGTCTAGCAGTTTTAAAACAGTTTCTTGTTCAAGCAGTTCCTAAGAAATCAATTACTCAACAAATATGTCCATTGATCCCGATGCTAGGCACAGAATGAAACAAAACATAGCTCTACTCTTTAAGAAATGGGAATCTAAGTTAAGACACAGCGGACCATTTGATAAAATCTGAATTCTCTTGAGTTTTCTAATATCTATTTTTAGATCCGTGCTTCCTCTTTAAAATGCACAAAACCTAAAATCATTCATTTATGCATACATACGTTTATACTCATTCTTTTTGCAAGTATTTTTTGATTGCACAGCATGATATTGTACATTGAATTCTGGATTTCAGAGTCAGGGTTTGAATATCACCTCAGATACCTACCAGCATTGTGTCCCTGGGAAAATTACTTAACCTGCCTCAGTAATAGCTGAGGATCAAATACGACTGTATGTAAAATGTGTTGATCTTAAAATGCTATATAAGTATCAGATATTTTTATTATGGTATGGAGCTATGGAGCATATAAAAGTGAATGGCATAGTCCCTGCCATTGAGTCGCTGGTATGGAGGGAAGTAAAGGAGGAAAAACAGGTTAGAAAGAGTCCTTTCAGTTTAGGATGATAAGAGAAGGCTTTGTGAAGGAGATGGTATGTAAGTTAAGCCTCAAATTATGGACAGGATTTCAAAAGGTGGAGACTGAGGAAAAGGCATTAGAGGAAGAGGGAATGGTAGGAACAATGACAGGGAGTTAAGAACAGGCACATTTAGGATGCAGGGAGTAGGAGCATTTAAGGGATGAGGTGGGAAAATATAGGTGGGGCCACATTGTGGAGGATTTTAATGTCAGGCTATGAATTTTGTGCTTTATTATTTAGGCAATTGGGATACTCTAGTCATGGTGGCAGTAAAGGAAGGTGATTTTAGCTGTAGAATTTTGAACTGGAGGAAATGGATTTTGATGATAGAGATTCAGAGAGCTGGAAGGGATACCAAAGGCTATCAGATCAGCCCCCTTCATTTTATAGATGAATCAGCCTAGGCACACAGAGATTAGGTGATTTGCCCAGACACTTAGAAGAATCATGTGGCCTGGAAAAAATCATTGTAGTACCTCTGGTATTCAATCCTTCAGATGTAAAATGATGGGTTTGGACTTTTGGGGACCCTGGAGTCCCTTCCAATTTCAAAGCTATGATCCCATGATCTTTTGAGACTAAAGACAGATATGTAGCCTGCTTTTTTTTAACTGTACTCTGGAGTCCCTGGGGTTAACTGGGCTCCATTTACAGTATTTTCAAAATAAATGTGTCTCAATTGATTCGAGTCTCTTGGAGCACTTCTGAGATCACCTGGAAGTCCATTTAAAGCATGCTAACAGACTGTTCCAAGAACATACATTTTAGAAGTAAAACATCTATTTGGAATTAGAATAGCAAAGGAATAGATTATACATGTAGAGATGGAAGGTATTTTTAGAGGCTATCTAGTCCAACGACTTCATTTTATACAAAAGATAGCTAAGACCAGAGTGTGAGCAAACAACTCACCCAAGGTGACACAGGGAATGAATGATCAGGGTGAGATTTGGATCCAGGTGCTCTGCCATCGTACGCTAAAGCTTATGAGCAAATGATCTCTAGGGATTTAAGTCTGTTTTGGAAGCAAAGAGTAGAGGGGGGAAGAAGATGTGGGAACAGAATCCCTGGGAAGATATCCCATCTTTGGGGCCAGGAAGGGAGAGGAAGATGAAGCCATGCAGCATCTCTTGTCTGATTTTTGAACCATCCAGTAAATATACATCCCAGTCACAGCAGGACATTATCTGGTTCTATCAGCCCCCTCAGTTTATTCTCAGGCAGTCAGCAAGGAGGTCTCATGGATTTTAGCTTCCCTCATCTTTCCCAGGGTGCTGTCATGAATGTTTCCTGCATGGAGATCTCTGTCCTTGACAGTCTCTCACTCTGTGTTTGCTTCCAGGATTCTCCATAATGGGGGAAGTAGTCAGGGAGACCTGTCCTTATTACAGGTATTTACAGAAAGAAAAAAGGAAAGGATAGTTTTAGAGAAGAAGAGGTAGAATATCGTAATTCATAGGATCATTGATTTTTGCCTTAGGTGAGACCTTGGAGTTAATTTAGTCCAACTTCATAGAATTTGAGAGTTGGAAGGTACCTTGATGGCCATGTAGTCCAACCTTTTTATGAAAGGAACTTGTGTGGAGATAAGAAAAGAAGAATCTAGGGGAAACAGTGTGATTCAATGGAAAATAGGAAGAATTGGAGTCAGAGGACCATAAGTGAAGAGAGTTCTAGACATTGAGTTCAGAAGACCTGGATTCTGATTCTGTCCCAGATGCCTACTAGCTCTCATGCTGGGCAAGTCTTTTACCCTCTCGTTACCTAAGTTCCTTAAGGATTAAATAATGGGGCCTGGAATAAGTGGCCTCCAAAGACTTTTCCAGTTCCCAGACTATGATACTATAAACTTAAAACTGTGATTGTGCTACAGCTGAGACAATCATTCCTTCAATTCCTCTCACCCACGGGGAGGACTTAGGGAGGTGATTGGGGATTCCAACTTCATTCTGTAAGGAGGTAGACTAAATTATCCACCTCTTGGGGTCTCATAAAATAGAACCTGTGAAAATGAAGAAAATGAATCCTCTTTTAACATCAATTCACTAGCTGGGATTCTCCCTTAAGTTCATCTCTCCCCTTTTTAAGAAGACTGGAGGTGGCTGTGCTTTTCAAATGAAGGTTCTAGGAAGTATGGCTGCTCTTTTTGTCTACCTTGCCAAGACTTAACTGGTGTCATTATAGGAGAAATTGGCTCTCTGATTGAGCAGTTTCTGGATAGGTACTCACTGTAGGGAGAGGGAAAGACCCCTTCTCAGCTTCAGGCATTATTGCTGTGGGAATCAGAGGAATGTATTTTGTAATTCATAGGAGCCTGGCTGCAAGAAGCTACTGAAGAGGAAAAGGGGAGGGGGGAAAGCCTTTCACTAGAACACAGAGAGCCTCTCAGAGAAGTTGCACCACAGTTAGACAGTCCTTCAATTCATTTCTCAAAATGTTTGCAGCTCTCCCTTATAGGAGAAGTGATGTAATAGTAAGCAAAATCATTTCATTTGAATGTGTGCTCTTTGAATGAGTAAATTGTAAACACTGTCTCACACACCAGTATAAAATTTCTGTATCATGCCAAGTCTTGATTTATTGTGTCCCTAGCAAAGTAGTTCAAACCATGAAAAAAAAAAAGGCTGACAAATTAGCCCTCATATGTATTCTAGGTAAGACTAGAAGACTAAATAAGAGAATGGAAGTTTTTACCACCAATTCATTTCTACTTTAACAGTGATCCCATCTGTAAATAGAGACAGGGAGTAGTCATATAATTTCATTGGTTTAGGGGATCTCCCAGGTGAGGAAATTCCCTCTACTGGTGCAGCTCAACACTTTTGTTGGAGGCAGACATAAGAGTTAGATGTTGGGATGAAATGAAAGGCATTTCTGCTTTTTTTAAACTGTACTCTGGAGTTCCTGGGGTTAACTGGGCTTCATTTACAATATTTTTCTAAATTCACCTAAAATTCACTAACTCTGGCAAGTTAGTGAATGGCTAACAAAAGGCATTCATCAAAGATATAGTAGTCCTTCGTTTTTCTGCATGTTTCATCTCCTTATGGAAACATACCTGGTTATCTGGGAAGATTGTGGTAAAGGATATGATAACTCCCTAGGTAGTCAGAAATCCACTATGTCAGGAGGAGTACAGAGTTCGCGAGGCTAGGACTGTTATACTTGGGTGAGCAGGAGGCATCCCAGGGAAGCTAGAGCCAATCAGATGCTAAGCATAGTTTTGGTTTCTATTTCTATTAGCCATTTCTATAGCTAACCCCCTTTGCTAAGAGGAAGAAGTAGGGGCCTATGTCTACCCCATATTTGGGTAAGGGGGAAATACCTCAGGGAAACAAGGTCAGTCAGGACCTGGGAACACTTAATGCATGAAGAAGGACCCAAATTTGGGGGAAACACTGGTAGATATTAGCCCTTTCACAACCTTACTTGAAATGTGTAATCTTAGAGAATTGTCTCAAGAGTACAATTGACTTGTATAGGATCACACAACCTAGTATGTGTCCAAGGCAGGACCTAAACCTAGATCTTCTTGGCTTTGCTTGTAGCTCTCTGGCCAAATGCCAGACTGCATTTCTCCCTTTTGTAAAATGCTAATGATATTTACCTTGCAGAAATATGACCAAGATTAATGAGGTGATTCTTATTAATCAGTCATCTGATCAATCATCAATTGACAAACCTCCCCTAATAGGCTCTTCGTCCATCACAATTCTTCCCACCTGAAATGCCCTTCCTAACTCTGCCACCTTGCTGAATCTATACACCTTTAAATGAGCTTATAGTCTCCTTTGCTCTTCTGCTCACAATGATAGCTATCTCCTTAGAATTCACAGAATTCTTCTGTTTTTCTCATTTTGATGATTAATCGTGTACTATTCCCCCGTGACAACCATTATATTGTTGTCTTGTTTTTTAATCTATTCCTTTGATTTTTATCAATGTAGGGAGAGACCATTAAGGAAATTCTCTCAATTAATTCACATCAGCAGTTGCTCAATTTGTAGTTTTAGAGAGCTGCCTAAAGCATTCTGAGGTTAATGTGACTTATACAAAGCCACAAAGCCAGAATATGTCAGATGTGGGACCTGGACTGGCACTGTCCAAAGCTGGCTGCCTATCCACTGTACCTCTCTTGTTATCTTTATCATTAATCATTATTTTTTATGTGTATAGGACTCTCTTCCCAACTAGTTTGTTAGGTCATTAAGCAACAGAAGTGTGGTTAAGGTGCAGTTACATCACCAAAGGTGCACATTGGACACATGGCCAGGAGCCCCAAAGTTGTGCTGCAAAATGGTCAGCAAGTAGAAACTGAAATGACTTTCACTCTCTCATCCCCTAATGTACTAATCAGCTTTCAAATAGTTTATTCCTTATGTGTCTGACCCCAGACCATAGAGTTTACTCAATTTATTTCATGGTCAATCCTTAATGATCCTTGGGCTAAGGATATCTTTTTTTTTTTCTGGCACCTATTGGAAACATTTCCTTTCAGATTCCCCTTGGGGCCCTCTTGTAAAAGTCAAGAACTGTTTCCAAAATGAGTCCATAGATTTTGTTTTTTACCTGGGAATTTGTTGTGTATTATTCAGTCATGTCTGACTCTTTGTGACCCTGTTTAGGTTTCCTTGGCAAGTATACTGGAATGGTTTGCCATTTCCTTCTCCAGCTCATTTTACAGATGAAGAAACTGAGGCAAACAGGGTTAAGTGACTTGCCCAGGGTCACACAGCTAGTCTGAGGCTGATTTGAACTCGGGGAGATGAGTCTTTCAGACTTCAGGCCCAGTGCTCTATCCACTACGCCACCTAGTGGCCCTACCTGGGAATTACTGTTAATTAAAGCTATAGCTTCATTGAAAGTTTTCTGTGGTTTGAATTGACATAGACCAGGAAACAAACCTCTAAATAATGATTTTTACACAACTTATGCATACATATTTATACATTCTTAGGACATTCCCTGGCATATAGTAGGTGCTTAATAATTGTTTATTGATTAACTGATCCATACATAGATTGGAGCTCCTTGAGGGTAGGAATTGTCTTCTGACTCTTTTTGTATCCCCGTTTCTTATCACATTGTCTGGCACACAGTAGACATGAATATTTTGATTGAAAAATGATCGATTAAAATTTACAAATGCATTGTATCTTCTATTACACCTATTGAAATAACTGACGGCTAATTTCCTAATATTACCTCCACTTTATGCCCCTCTTCTATTGTTCCCTTCCCTTTCCCAGATTCTTTTCTCTTTCCCCTTCATTTCCCATATTCTCCTCACTTCCCTTTTCTCTCTTTCCCCTCCTCCCTTCCCTCTTCCTTTGTTCTCCTATCCATTCCCCTTCTTTTTTCTTCTTTCCCCCTTCACCCTTTCCTTTTCTCTCCCCCTTCTTCTATACTAGGAAATTAAGCAACATAAAAGAAAAATGGTAAATAAATGGCTTTTTCATATTCCAAATCAATACCAATATACCTGTGTTCTGTTTTTAAAACATTTTTACATGAATATTCTTAGGTATAGACATCATTTGCCTAGAAATGCCAGCAAAAAATTTAACATATTCAAAATGAAGCATTTTTGATTGGGGAGGGAGGTAATTCAATAAAACAAGTATTTCTTAAACATTCAAAGACAAAAACAGAATGGTCTTTGCCTCAAAGAGCTTACTTTCTACAGATCTCCCTCAGTAGAATTATGAGATTTAACTGTATAAATAGTTTTATAGGTCTTCTAACAGTACTAAACAGATTTATACATCACCAACAATGACAGCATATATATGTTTCTTCATAGCCTCATGTTAGAAGGTTTCTGTTTTTATTTGTTATTGGTAGTTATATATATATATATATATATGTCTCTCTATATATATGTCTATACATATATATATACATATAATCGCACCAGAAAGTTATTTGAATTTGTATTTCTGGTGAGACTCTAGATAACTTACTGTCTATTTTTCCTCAGGCATAAACCATTCATCTCCTTTAACTACTAATTGGGTAGAATCTACTTATTGGCCCTATATCTTTTTTTGTAGCTCTCTATGAATTTCGTGTAGTATATATCAATTGTTTGTGTCATGTTTTCCCTTCATTCTCTAGCTATTGTTCTGATATTTATTATTATCATTATTCAGAACAGATTTTATTTTAAACACTTTCTAACACATTGATCTTGTCTTTGGCGGCATTATTTTATCAGTTAAAAATTTATCTCCCCTCCACAACTGAAACAAATATGCTAATATTTTGTTTTCTTCTAGTTTTTTCTCCAATATATTTTTGTTTAATTTTTTACCCTTTCAATTGAATTAAATTAAGCAAATATTTATTCAGCATCTACCATATGCAAGTCACCATGTTAGGAATTGTATTTGGAATTTATCAGGTATACAATGTGCCATATGAAATATAACGTCAATTGATCCAACAATTCATGAATCAACAAGCATTTATTCCATGTTCACACATTGCTAAGAATTTTTCTAGGTTCCGGGAATATAAAGACAAAAATGAAGAGTTTCTGTCCTCAAGGGGCTTACATTCTTTTAGATGACGCAACATGTAACACCTATCAGTATGCACAAAATCTATACAAAATCCTTACAAGGTCATCTTGGGAGGTGACATTAGCAGCAGTTCCTGCTACTGTAACTTGATCAGGAAAGGTCTCACTTAGGCAGTGGTGATTGAGCTGAGCTTAGAAGAAAATCGGAATCTAAGAAATGGACGAAAGAAGGAGCATAGTGCAAGTTTGGGAGATAATCCATGCGGAGGGGAACTTTCATGTTTAAGGAAGAGTAAGAATGTCACCCAGACTAACCAGAATGTGAATTATTGGAAGGAAGTAATGTATAATAAGCCTGGAAAGGTAGTTTGGAAATAGGTGGTTTAAAGTCAAACCCAAATAATTTGCATTTGATTTGAAAGAGCATGATTTTTTTTCATGTTGCCTTACTAAGATGAGGATAAATGCCAGAAGAGGTAACCTGCCTAGGGGAAAGAGTATTTTGGAGAGCCAAAGGAAGGGCAGATGCACCAATGAACTGTTGGTAGAATTGTGGATTGGTACCACCTATCTGGAGAGCAATGTAGAATTCTACCAAAAAGTTAGTAAACTGGGCATGCTTTTTGATCCAGCCATGTTACTATTAGACACATACCTCCAAAATCTCATAGTCAGAATGAAAGGATAATTATATACAAAAATATTTATAGCAAGAGCACTGAAATAAAGAGTATTAAGAGGCTGAGTTTGCATTCCAGGTCCAACATGATCGGACTGTGTGTTACTTAACCACTCTGAGCCTCAACTTCCTAATTGGCAAAAAAAGGAATAATAAGTGCTTTTCCTATCTACTTGAGAGGGTTGTTATGAAGAAAAGACTTTTTTTTAAAGCTCAAAGTTTGAATTACTGTTTTACAAGTTAATTTATTGTGCTTTTGCCAATCTTCTCGACAACATATGTTAAGTAGTAATTCTTTTCATTATTTTATTAGTTCATCATGTAAGAATTTCTTATGATAGTTTGAATTTGCTATGTGAAAACTTTATTGTATCACACATAAAGATTTTGTACTTTTAACTAAACACCTTCCTTTTTAGGTAATTATTGTATAATGATATGTTTTTTTATTTTTGGCAATATTATATATATATATATATATTTCCAGCCAGCAAAAATCTTCTTTCTCTTCCTTCCACCCTATCTCTGTCTCTGTCTCTGTCTGTCTCTGTCTGTCTCTGTCTCTGTCTCTCTGTCTCTGTCTCTCTGTCTCTCTGTCTCTCTCTCTCTGTCTCTCTCTCTCTGTCTCTCTCTCTCTCTCTCTCTGTCTCTCTCTCTCTCTGTCTCTCTTTCTCTCTCTGTCTCTGTCTCTGCCTCTCTCTCTCACACACACACATACACACACCCTCACCAATTGAAAAAGAGAGAAAAACAAAACCTCTGTTAACAAAAATATAGAATTAAGTAAAACAAATTTCTACACTGGTCATATCCAAATAATACTTATTGTGCACTGTGACTTCTTCCTCTTTTTATTGGGAGGTGAATAGGATGTTTCTTCATTAGCCTATGGAATCATAATCTTAGGTGTTTGCTATGCTAATCAAAGTCCCTAATTCTTTTAAAGTTGTTTGTCTTTACTGTATCTTTATGATTTTTTCAGGTTCTGTTCACTACACTCTGCATCAGTTCTTTTGGTCTACTCATCTTTCTCTGAAACCATTCCCATCATTATTTCATGTAGTATATAATATTCCATCACATTTATATCACATAACTAATTTGACCATTCCCCAATTGGGGGTACCTTCTTTTTCCCTTTTTTTCCTTCTTTCCCTCTCCTCTCCCCAGTGAATTCCTCATCTTTTCTTTCTATTCTTCTCTGAAAATCATAACATAACCACACTCAGGCCTTGTCTAATATGACTCCCTCTATGACCCTTGGCAATGATAGGGCTCAGAGAGGACATATGTATCATCTCCCCATATTTATGTAAGAAGTTTTTCCTTGTTTAGTTTCCTATGACTGCCCATTTTTGTTTACCTTTCTATGTTTCTCTTAACTCCTGTGTTTGAACTGGAAAGTTTCTACACAGCTCTAGTCTTTTCATTGAGTGCTCAAAGTACTAGCCATACTAGATCTTAAATTGTATCATAAAGCAGCAGTCATCAAAACAGCTTGGTACTGGCTAAGAAATAGAGGGGGTAGATCAGTGGAATAGGTTAGGTGTACAAGACACAATAGTCAATGATTTTGCAATCTATTTATTGGTAAACCTCAAAACCCCAGGTTCAGGGATAAGAACTAACTATTTGACAAAAACTGCTGGGAAAACTAGAAAATAGCATGACAGAAACTGGGCATAGACCAGCATCTAAAACTGTACTCCAAAATAAAGTTCAAATGAGTACATGATTTAGGTATAAAGAGTGATTCCATAAACAAATTAGGGGAGCAAGAAATAGTTTATCTGTCAGATTTATGAAGGGAGGAATTTATGACCAAACAAGAGATAGAGAACATTATGAAATGCAAAATGGATAATTTTGATTACATTAAATTGAAAAGATTTTGGACAAACAAAGCCAATGCAACCAAGATTAGGAGGGAAGCAGAAAACTGGGAAAGAAATTTTACAACCAGTGTCTCTGAGAAGAGCCTCATTTATAAGTATATATATATATAAGTGAATCAAATTTACAAGAATTCAAGTCATTCCCTAATTGATAAATGGTCAAAGGATATGAACAGACAGTTTTTAAAGGAAGAAATTAAAGCTATCTATAGTCATATGAAAAAATGCTCTAAATCACAATTGATTAGAAAGATGCAAGTCAAAATAACTCTGAGGTACCACATTATACCTATCAGATTGGCTAACATGACAAAACAGGAAAATGATAAATGTTGGAGAGGATGTAGCGAAGTTGGAACATTGTGGGTGGAGCTGTGAGCTGATCCAACCATTCTGGAGAGCAATTTGGAAGAATGCCCAAAAGGCTATAAAAACGTGCTTATCCTTTGGCCCAACAATACTGCTTCTAGAGCTGTATCCCAAAGAGATCATAAAAATGAGAAAAGGACTCAAAATGTGCAAAAATCTATGTGAAAAAATATTTACAGCAGTTCTTTTTGTGGTGGCCAGGAACTGGAAATCGAGGGGATGCCCATCAATTGGGGAATGGCTAAACAATTTGTGGTATGTGAATATAATGGAATACTTTTGTGCTATAAGAAATGATGAACAGGCAGACTTCAGAAAATCATAGAAAGACTTATATGAACCGATGCTGAGGAAGTGAGAAGAACCAGGAGAACATTGTTCACAGAAACAGCCACAGTGCGCAATGACTGATTTTGATAGACTTAGCCCTTCTCAGCAATGTAAGGACCTAAAACAATTCCAAAGGACTCATGATGGTAAATGACATCTGCATGCAGAGAAAGAACTATGGAGTCTGAAGGCACAGTGAAGCAGACTATTTTCTTTTTTGTTTTGTTTTTTCTTTCTTATGGTCTCTCCCATTCATTATAATTCTTCTATGCAACATGACTAATGTGAAAATGTGTTTAATAGGAATCTATGAGTAGAGTCATATTACATTGCATGCCATTTTGGGGTGTCTCGGTTTTTTTGATCTGTTTTTTGTTTTTGCTATGTGATGCCTTATATTTTTTTCATTTTTTTATTCTCTTGACTTTTCTATCTCATGGAGTCTTTGTTTTCTATTTGTTCCATTCTAATTTTATAGAGTTTATTACTTGGATAAGATTTCATAGCTTGTGAAGCTGTTGCTCTTTCCAATTCTTTCTTTTATAGCTCCCATTTCTAATTTCCTCCCTTAATATTCTAATTTCATTTATAAAAACATAAAAAAAAAATTCCCCTAACTTTTGCTGCATTTCTTTCAGGAATCCTAGTTGAATTTGTATTGGAGCTCTATTTTTGCCTAAGACTTTGATTGTAGATGTTATGTGTCTAGATTTATGTCTTGAATATCCCTGTCACCATTATACTTTTTATATTGGAATTCTTTTTGTGTTTGCTAATTCTTCCAGCCTACTTGTGATTTGTTTTGAGATCTTATGGAATAAGTCACCAGAATAAACATTAAAACAAAAAAAAACCAACTTGGTAATATTGCTCTCTTATTCTTCCAGATAAACATCACTAAGGATTTGTAAAATTCAATAAAACCCCACAAGTGGATTTTAGTTGGTATTGCTGTTTATTTGTAAGTTAGCTTTGGTAAAACTTTAATCCCCACTTAATTTATGTTCATCAGTATAGTCTCTCATAGGATCATAGATTTAGATTAGCAAGGGATCTTACAGGTCACAAAGTCCAGCTCTCATGTTTCAGATGAGAAAACAGACCTGGATAGGTTAAGTGACTTGTCCAAAGTCACAGAGTAGCATTTGGAAGAGCTATTCTTTGAACTCAGGACTGCTGACTCCAAAATGAATACTATTTTATTAATTTTTATGTCTTCCACTATAGTTTTATAATTTTATTTGAATAAATTTCTTACATCCATGAGCAAGTTTTTATTCAAGTATTTACTCTTTTTGTTGCTGTTGTAAATAGAGTTACTAGCACAGCACTCCGGGTACTCTGTATCCATTATTTATCATTTTTATGCTGTGAATAAGCCACCATTTGCTCTGAATAAAATACCTTAAAAAGTAAACATAGCAATATTTTTCACTTATTACACTTCTCAATCCTTTTTGTAACTATGATGATGTAATTAGCTTTAGAAAATGATTTACAAAATCTGTTTATTTCCTTCTCATGTTTCTATCAGAGCCTTGATGCATGTGCAGAAGACTCTCATAAAAAAAAAACTCAGATAATGTCTTTTATGAGTTTCTTAGTGTTTAAGTTGTCCTTGTTAACTTGTCTCAGCCTCTTTCCACCCACCATGTGTCTTTTCACTGCCTTTTGGGTTATTTGTAATTTTAATTCTTTTGAGATCCTGGTACTCCACAGTTACCAACAACATTGCATTTCTTGGAGACTATTAGTGTCAAACAGATGGGCTTTTGCAGCAGCAAGCAGTTTGGGGTCATTGAAATCACCACACGATTTCCCAAATGCAATTCAGTTTATTATTCTCCTCCTACCAAATTCTAGACCCAGATCATTATCCATCTGTGGCGTATATCTACGATTCAATATTGATGCACTAGATCAACAGGCTGCCTGGGCAGTATGCATTTTTTAATTTACTTTGTTTTCTCAGTGTAGATGATTAAACTAATAATATTGTTGGCAGTGCTGGCAGTAGAAAGAATACTATATTTGAAGTCAAGAAAGTTCTGAGTTCAAATCACACCTCTGGTGATTATTAACATTACTACTATGGAGAAGTTGCTTCAGTCTCTTAGTCATTTTTTCATCTTTAAAATAGGGAAAACAATAATTGTAGTGTCTACTTCTGTTGGGATCAAATGTGGTAGCACGAGTGCTTTGCACACCTTAAAATGATCGTCATTCACTGAAAAGACTTAATAAATAGTATTCCAGGGCTCAATGGAATTAAGGCGGTGTCATATGTAAATGAGAACATCACCAATATGCTTTACCAGTGTTTGAATTCTTTGTAGCATTACCTTCCACTACACTGAACAACAACAACAACAACAAAACACGTCCCAACCTGGCCAAGTATATGTGTGTGTGTGTATGTATGTACACACAGATATACATATATATTGAATTTTGTCTTATATATGTTTATGTGCATATATATGCATATATATAGTATGTGTATATATATATAGACACACAAATGTGTATGTATATATGAAGTATCAAAATATCAAAGTATGTGTAAATGTAGATATAATTAAATATTTATCTATCCAATTTTCACATCTATATACTGTAAGGAATTCCCAGTTAGGATATCCTTGTACCAATGAAGATCTTCAACTTTTCTGCACTTTTTACTCTTAGAAAGTAGCTGAGGGGGGAGACCAGGTGGCGCAGTGAGTAAGGACGCAGTGAGTAAGAGTGCTGGCCCTGACATTGGGAGACCCAGGATCAGTTCTGGCCTCAGATACTTGGCACCCACACAAAAAATAACTGGCCAATTAACCTTGAGCAAGTTACTTAACCCCAATTGCTTTAAAAAAAAAAAGAAAGTAGCTTAGGGCACTGAGTCAATAACTAATGTTGCCAGAATCACACAATCAGTATCAGAGGCAATACCTGAACTTTCTTAATCTGAGGTCAGTTATCTACCATACCTCATTCCTCTCAATAGTCTAGATCTTATTATTAAAAGGATAGTTTTTGAACATCTAGAAAAGGAAGTAGCAATTGCAATGTGTGACTGCATCAAAAACAAGTCATTCTAGATGACATTTCCTTTTTTGACAGAGTTCCTGGAAAAATAGATAAGGAAAATGATATAGGCATACCATGTATCTCAAAAGTCTTAGTGCACTCTTTAAGCTAGGTGGCACCGTGGATAAAGTTCTGGGCCTAGAGCCAAAAAGATGAGATGAATTTAAACCTGGCTTTAAACCCTTACTAGCTGTGTGTCTCTGGCCAAGTCACTTAACCCTATTTGCCTCAATTCCCTCATCTGTAAAATGAACTGGAGAAGTAAATGGCAAACCACTGCAGTGTCTTTGCCAAGAAAACCCCAAATAGAGTAATGAAGAGTCAAACATGACTGAAAAAAAAAACTGAACAAAAAAGATTTTTGGCAATCCTGTATTTTATCTATATTGTAGTAAAATATTTGACAAATTCTAATATTATTTTTGCAACAAGACAACCATATTTCCATCTTGGGCTAGTTGATAGTAACTTATAGTGGGTTTAGAACTTCCTCAATGATCTGAAGTGTAGTCATTTGTAGTTTCCTCTCAGCTTCAAAGGTATTCTCCAATGGAATGCCTCAGATACTTGTCCTTGGTCCTGAACTGTTTAACATCTTTATCTATAACTTATAATAAAGATATAGCTATCATTTTATGAAATTTGTGAATGGAAAAGTTAGAATAAATAACTGGCCTGGGGATCACAGAGTCAGGACCCCAAAAGAGCTTTTCAGGCTAGATTGTTGTCCTAAATCAAATAAACGAAATTTAATAGGAATTAATATAAAGTTTTATACTTGCTTCTTTGTAAGTACAAGATGGAGGAAGTGTGGTTGGTTATATATCAGTTTATCTGTAACAGATCTGGGTAAGGAGCATGGGGATCAGTGGACTACAAGCTCATTGTGGGTCAACTGTTTGCCAAGGAACCCCAAAACCTGATGTAATCTTGGACAATTTGAGTAGAGTATCTAGGACTTGGAAAGTGATTGTATTTCTGTATTCCTTCCACGTGTAGTGCTGTGTTCACTTTTAAGTACCACATTTCACAGAAGGAATTGATAATTTAAAAACAAAATAAAACAAAAAAAAATAGAACAAAATGTTTTAAATGGTGAAGTATCTTGAGATCAAACCATAGGAAAAGTAGTTAGGTGACTCAGTGGGTGCATTACTGAATCTGGAATGAGAAGAACTGAGTTTGAATCCAGTATTAGACACTTACTACCTGTGTGATCTTGGAGAAATAATTTAGCCTCTTTTGCCTCAGTTTCTCATAAAATGGGAACAATACATCTTTCTCAGGGTTGTAAGAATCAAATGAGATAAGATTCTTATTTTTTTTTTGCCTTTTGGAGGGCAATTGGGGTTAAGTAACTTGCCCAAGGTTACACAACTAGTTTTTTGCGTGTGTGTGGGTGTTAAGTGTCTGAGGCCAGAACCGAACTCAGGTCCTCCTGACTCTGGGGCCAGCGCTTTACTCAATGCACCACCTAGCCACCCCTATGAGATAATATTCTAAAGTGCTTTACAAATTTTAAATCACTTGACAAATGCTAGCTATTATTTTTATTGCTATTTTCATCATCATTATTATTACCACAAATATGTGAAGGAATTGGCATTCTTTAACCTGTTGAAAATAAGATTTAGAAGGAACATGATAGTTCAGAAGCAGCTCTCCAAACTTAGAAGCAATATTCAAAGGAAACATTTATTTATTATTTACTTATTTATTATTATTATTAGGTGCTTCTTGTGTGCTTAGGCACTGTGCTAGCACTTTTTGCTGCTTGATCCCAGGGGGAAGAACTAGGAGAGATGGATGGAATCTTCAGAGGTAGATTTTTGTCTTCACATTTGCAAAATTTCCTATATATAAGAGATAATTAAAGGGGACAGAATATACCTTGGGATGATGATGATGATGATGATGATGATGATGATGATGATGATGCATTTATTAAGTTTTCTGTGTGTGTGGTATTGTGCTATTTGCTGAGAATATGAAAACAAGAAAGCAAAAAATGTTCCTAATTTTAAGGAAAGTTCCTAAATGTAAACTCAAAGAGCTTATATTTTAATGAGGGGAGCTAGAAAGGGGGAATTTACAAGAAGAGATGGGCAGCTAGGTGGTGCAGTGGATAAAGTGCTGGTCTGGGAGTCAGAAAGATTCATCTTTCTGAGTTCAAATATCACCTCAGACACTTATTAGCTGTGTGACTCTGGGCAAGTCACTTAACCCTGCTTACAGTTTCCTCATTTGTAAAATGAGCTGGAGAAGCAAATGACAAGCCACTCAACATCTTTGCCAAGAAAAACCCCGCTGGGGACAAGAAGAGTCAGATATGACCAAAATTACTGAACAGACAGGAAGAGATAGCCAGGACCATTAGTCTGTGTGATATAATAGATATGGAAATGAATTTGGGAGTCAGAAAACCTGAGTACAATTAAATTTCAATGTCTCTGTCTTGAATTGGTCATTTTAGTTCTCTGGACCATTTATGGTTCCACCTCAATTTCAGAGGTAGTCTCTAGGTCCCTGGGGTATCCCAATAATCTGTCATTGGTCCTGTGTTCGTTATCATTTTTATTAATAATGTGTATAAAGGCATATCTAGCAATTTTGAAAGGGAAGCATGGTAGCATAATTTTGAAATGTCTAGGAAGTAATGTGGAAATCTCTCTTCTGGCAAAGATAAGATGAAATCTCACCTCTGCCCCTATAGCCCTCTAATTGAGGAGTTCCTCTAGGAACTTCATTTTGAGTATATGCCCAAGGCATCCATGCTTATTTCTTAACTTCTCTCCAAGCTCCACTCCTGACCTTCCACATTCTCCACCATGTCCTCACATAGGTTCTGACTACTTCATTCTTTTAATCTGCCTCCTATCTCCCACTATTGGAATGTAAACTCCTTGAAGGCAGGCACTGTGCTTCTTTTGCTTGCAGTTGTGTTACCAAAACTTAGCACAGTGTGTGGCACATAGTAAACCTTTAATAAATGCTTGCTCATTCATCAGAGCTCAAGTCAGAATCCAGGTTCCATTGAAAGGTATGAAAATTATGAAGGTGATGACTAGAGTTTAGATGGCATGGATTGGAAATGGCCAGGAAGTGACTGGGAAACCTGGTTTTACCAGAGACCATCAAATGATAGGTTCTGTTTTATTAAAGAACTGTAACCAAAGTTTGGAATCTTAGTCACATATAATTTAGATTAGATAATCTCTAAAGTTCCTTCCAACTCCAAGGTTCTGTAATTCCATAATGTATAATTAGATTTTTATATAGTGTATAAAAATTGCAAAGGAGTTTTCAAAGATTACCTTATTGTATCCTTATAAAACCACTGGGAGGAAGGAGGTACTTTTATTATCCCTACTTTACAGATCAGAAAGCTGAGCCAGAAAAAAAGGTTAAGTAGATTGTTCAGAGTCACATAGCTAATAAATGTGTGATATTGGGTTTAAACTCAGGTTTTCTTGATTGCAGGTTCAGTGATCTATCCACTATGCCACCTAGCTTCCTTTAAATATCTAGCACCTTCTGGGTGTATGTATGTATGTACATGTGTACATATGTACAAATATGCATTGTATATTTTAACTATATGTGTGTAGACACTTGTGTATTATGTATATACACATACCTAATAGAACTATGCATATATGTGTAAATATATATTATATATGCATATATACTGTAATTAAAATCTGCATTTTCCTATTTGTTATCTATCTAGATATTAATATTAAGTGGATTACTTAATAAATATCTGAGTCTTGTTTTTCATAGTCTTGTGATTTTATGTACATGTGAAAGATACTCAAGGAGAACCTTCAGTGTTGTATCAAGGCTATGAGGCAAATGCTTTCTTGAGTTAATAAGCACAGCAGGAGCTTGTCTCTACATTCCTCAGTATGACAATAAGGATGTGGTATGCTCTCAAAAAATCATATATAAAAATAACCAGTAGAAATTTTCTGTGCAAGTTCACTGTTCTCTCTTCATGCTTTCATCAAAGTTACCTACTACATGGGCAGAAAATATTCTTTAAAAAGTTCTATGAGGGGTTTAAAAAGCTGGTGTATAGCTGGGGAATTGCTGATGTCTTCTCCCAAGATAATAAAAAGAACAAATAGATGGTATCCAGGGCTGGGGGTAACTCTCTTGTGATGAATTTATGGGAAAACATAGCCAAGGGTCAAATAGGTTAAGAAATTATGGAGGGGCTAAATGGTAATTATTGAATCACATTGATAAAATCACTGCTCCATTAAAGTATCAAAGTGGGATCACAGGATCATAGAATTTAGAGTTGGGAGGGCCCTTGGAGATCAGCTCAACTAGCGCTTCTATCTTGAAAAAGGAAGTGAGCCTTGCCTATAGCCAGTAAGGGGGTAGAGCATGCATTTGAACCCATTCATAGGATCATAGGTTGTAGCGGTGAAAGGCACTATTAAAGATAATCTGATGTCCAGTTCAATTCCCTCATTTTGCAGATGAAGAAACGGGCCCAGAGAGCTTAAATTACTTAGTAGAAGTAGGAAAGCCAAAAATTTGATTATACCTCAATTATTCTGATTCCTAAGTTCAGTGCTTTTCTTATTTTCCAAAGACAGGAGGTTCCAGTCCATCTCTTTACCATTCTACTTGCAGTTCAGTCATCAGTCTCAGCTCATTCCCACCAGAACCTTGGATTCCACTCCCCAGGATAGATAAGCTTTCTTCTTCTCTTGCCATCTCCTCATCATGGCATGCCTCCTCTGCTTTTCTTCTCCCCTTTGCGTGTTGTCTCACCCCATTAGAATGTGGGCTTCTTGAGGATGGACGACTGTTTTGTTGGATTTTTTTATCCCAAGCACTTGATACAATGCCTGGCACATAGTAAATGCTTATTTATTAAATGATCTCTCTCCCTGTCTCTGTCTCTTTCTGTGTGTCTCTGTCTCTGCCTCTCTGTCTCTGTCTCTGTGTCTCTGTTTCTCTGTCTCTGTGTCTCTCCCTCTTTGTCTCTCTCATGCACGCATGCAAACACGGACACATGCATAGACATACATGCACGCACACTCTTGCTGATGGGCTCTTAAAGAGAGGTTTTATGTTTGAAACCCAAGTACTTTTCACATTGTCAACATAATATCTGATATTTACATAGTGCCTTACGACACATATTACCCAGACTGACATATAGTTGGATTGTAAAAGGAGATAATGAAAGAATTATTATACCTATTTTATAGCTGATGAAACTGAGGTTCTGAGAGTTTATGTTGTTTGCCCCCAGTTACAAAGCTACTGTCAGACCCTAGCATATATTTTTATTCCAAGTTCAATGTACTTTTTACAAGTCCACCCCAACTAAGGAACAGTTAACCTCATATCCTTCATCCCAGGGAAAAGGATTATTTTTTTTGAGGGAGGAAGGCAGGGTAATTGGGATTAAGTTACTTACCCAAAGTCACATGGCTAGTAAGTGCTAAGTACCTGAGGCCAGATTTGAACTCAGTTCCTCCTCACTCCAAGGCCAGTGCTCTATTCATTGTGTCACCCAGCCAGCCAGTTTTCAATGAACTATTATTCCTTTTAACTTTTTTGAGCTTATAGCTCTTACTGTCCGTTTATTGAGTCATTCGTCACTATTTACTGCATTGTGACACTGCTCTTATATTTGCTATTTAACTTTTGGAGCATCATTTAACTTTGTCTATACTTCTAGGCCTTGTCTCCCCAACTTGACTGCATATTCCTTGAGGTTAGATTTGTATTTTATGTAGTGCATAGACTTGGAGTCAGGAAGACTTACTTCAATTTCCCCATCTGTAAAATGGATGTAAAAATAGTATCTACCCCATAGGGTAATTGTGAGGATAACTTAATATATGTAAAGTACTTTCTTGCCAGCTGGGAGCCTTACAAATAGGAGATAATCAATAAATATCTGACTGACTTCTTACTTCTTCAAGAACTTCCCAAGTCTTTTGATTTAATGGTTTTAATTGGAGTGAAAGAGAGGAAGAAATGAGAAAGAAGATTCTCTCTACATTTAATATACCAACTAAGCTCAGAAAGTGACTTTATGTGTATTCTTATCCCTCTTTCCCTTAAGTCTAATTACCCCAAAAAGTATATTCCTAATCACAGCTGCTATTTTTTTTTTGTCAAAACTACCGAGAAACTGATAGATTCTTTGTTCAAGCTTTTGACATTTTATATCTGTGAAATTTGGGGAATGATTTTATTTTATTTGTAAATTTTCTCTTTACCAAGAATCAGTTTTCATTTGTGGAAAAGACATAAGAAAGCAGTGAGTTATGAGAAAACAATGGTTGATAGTCAAATGATAATAATGATGGTGGTGGTGGTGATGAAAATAATATGATTTCATATGGCTATGGTTTCATTTTCTGGCAGCATTGTTTACACATGCTTGCCTCTATAGATACTAAGCTGACTCAGAATGTATGACCTTGGCCAAATGACAACAGACTGACCTGGTTTCACCAACTTTAGTTACTTTTCTGTCAGTTGAGTGCTGGATTTTGTATATCAAGTACACCTATTTCTTTTTTCTCTTTTGTGGTGATCGTAGTTCTGTGGCTTTTGAGAATTAATATTACTACATTGTACACAGCAACAGCAATATTGTAACAATCATCAGCTATGAAAGACCTAGCTTCTCTGATCAATACAGTGATCAAGTCAAAAAGAACAAGTCAAAAGGACTCATGATGAAAAATGCTATTCAACTCCAGAGAGAGAACTGATGAACTCTTGAGTGAAGAATGAGGCATTTTTTCCAATTTATTTTTCTTGCTTTTTTTGCAACTTGATTAATGTGAAAATATGTTTTGCATATCTTCATATGTATTATGACTATCTTATTTCTTTCCTTCTCCATAAGTGGTGGAGGAGGTAGAGAAAGAGAGAGAATTTGGAACTGAAAATAAACATTTAAAAAGAGAGAATGAGTATTACTTTAAGGAAATATTCAAAAGTTGTGTTTAAAAAGCACAATTCAGTGATTGTTAGTGATATTGCAGTAGTTGATGACATGGGGAAATCAGAAATATCAAGTTTCCTTTGAAATCATAAGAAGATGGGATCAATCACACTATAGTGAAAAGGAAAGTATGATTATAAAAAAAAACTCTAAGAACTGACATAATTATTGTTATGAAACAGCCTGATCAGTGCTCAGGAAACAAAAAAAAAACTTTGAGAAGGAAATGGTAGCTAGAAAGATTGGTATTTATTCCTCCACAATTTTGTATAGGCTTCTTGAATATGCAAGAACAGGGAGAAGACTGGCTTAAAAGAAAGTTGCCATAACTGTTTCCATAGAGGAAAAAAAACCCACCACTTGTCATGGGGATGACAATATAAAGACTGGGATTCTGAAGATTTGGAAAAGGTAATTTTTACTGATGAATTTTGCTTTTTCAATGAAGGCTACATGAAAATTGTTGTCAGAAGAAGCCCAGGGGAGACTCTAAAATCCATGCCCCCAAAATTTTCGGTAGTACTCTTTTAAAATTTGAACCTGGAAGATTTAATCCTGTTGATGGAATGATTGACTCTGGTAAATATATTAATATACCAAGTAGCACACTTTTGTGGAAGGATAGACATTTTAAATGGATATGGAATAATCTATTTGTTCAATCTGAAATGACCTTGCACTGTGCAAGATATGATAGAAGATTAAGAAATGTATGTAAGAGATGGAGATAAATTTGCTTCAGTCTCCTGGAACTCACACTTGATTTAAACTCCATTAAGAGCCTATGGAATGCTAGGAATCACAGTGCACACCTATAATCCCTTTTACTGGAAGGGGTAGTGCTGGTGAATTGCTTGAATTTCAGAGTTCTAAACTGCAGTGGGGATAATGCTGATCAAGTGTCCACACTAAAGTTGCAATAGGACTAAAGCTGATCAGGTGTCCATACTAAGTCCAAACCCAGTATTGTCAATTCCTGGGAATGAAGAACTCTCAGGCTGCCTAAGGAAAGGATGATCCCAATCAGGTCAGAAATGGAGCAAATCAATGCTTCTCTGTGGTTTAGTGGTTGGATCAGACCTATGAGAAGCCATTGCACTTCCAGCCTGGTAGATATAGGAAGACTAAGTGTCCAAAAAAGAAGGAAAAGTAGAAGAAGGCAACCTATAATCTATAATCAGAACTAGACTTGAAAAAATGAACTTTTTTGTTAGTTATGATAAACAGCAAATATAACAAAAGTATGCTTTCATGATGAAGAATTAAGATGCATGTCAAAAATCTTATGAACTCGGTACCAAATTGAAAAAAAACTGTGTAATTGAAACAGAAGAATATAATGGATGCTAAACTTTTTTTTAAAAAAATGCAAAAAAAGTGAAAGGTTTGCTGTATGCTAATAAATCTAATCCTTTTACTTTGTGTACATTTTGTAAAAAGTTGAATTATGTCATTCCCCCTAGCCCTGTATCCTACTCTAATTGTCCCAAGAATGCTTTCAGTGTAACTAAAATATGTTTATATTCCAATACTCTTATTTAATTATGACAAGCAGTCATTTCATATGCCTATGCAGTAATCCATAGAACATTAAATAGAATAGAATAGCACAGTAGTAATGTATTCATAAATCATTTCTATCTAAACCCTATTAATATATGAGGAGAACAAAGAGAGGAATAATGTGAATAGTAATAGTAATTAGCAGTAAATTACATTTACATAGCCCATTATGATTATTATGATACAAAGCACTTTTCTTCACAACAACATAGTAAATTTGGTACCATTATTATACAGTGGCTGGCAGAGTGCACTTAAAAAAACAACTAGGATAATTGAGTTTGACTCACATGTAGGGACTATGTATCTGACTCCTCCATCAAACTCCTATAGTTAGTGCAATGGATAATGTCATCTGATCCTCAGCAGTTGTCATACTGAAAGTCAAATATCATAAATAGAATCTTTTTCTATTGAATTTCCTAGCTATGTGTTACTAGTGTGTGAGAACACAATAAATTTTTATGGACTTGTTTTATAGTTTGTGGTTTTTTCTAGACTCGTTTTATTATATCTAATCATTTTTGGCTTATTTCCTGGATTTTCTAAGTATCCACTTTTCTAATGTTTTTGATATATTTAAGTCTTTCAATTTTTCGATTTTAATTTTTTTCCAATTTGCAAACATTTATTATTTTCTCTCTCTTACCACCCTATCATGTTTCAAAGAGAGACAAATGATCCCTTTATAGGAACTATTCATAATCAAGTAAGACAAATTCTCTCATTGTCAATGTCCAAAAATATTTGTCTAATTCTGCATCTTGCATCCATTGTCTCTCTGTCAATAGAAATCATTAGAAGTAGTATGGTGTACACTTACCTTGTTCCTGTCTTTAAGGGACATGAATGTAATGTTTCTTTATTAATTATAATGTGGGATTTGGGTCTTAAATATGAAATTTTATCATGTTAAGAAATAAATCCTTCTTACCTAATATTTTTTAATATTTTCAGTCAGACAACAAGAATTTAATAAGTGCTTTTGTGCCAGACACTTGCTGAACACTAGTGTAGAAAAAAAGGCAAAATATAGTCCTTATTTTCAAAGAGTTCAGTCTAATAGAGAAGATAATATGCAAAAATTATATATGAACAGGATAAATGCAAGATAAATTAGAGAAAAGCTACAAAAGGAAGGCACTAGCATTATGGGAGATCAGGAAAGAATAGCTACTGATTCTTATATGTGCTAATAAAGAATAGATGTTGAGTCTCATAGAATGTATTTGTACCATCTATCAAGATAATGATATTATTCTTACTATTTTCTTATTAATGTGATTAATCACTTTTGCTTTATTCTTTTCCCTTATATTTTATCAATCTTATATTGGAGGGGTAAATCTCCCTGTCAATAGTGAATTACAAAGTAATTATGTAATTCACTTTGTAATACACTTTGTAATGTAGTTAGTACATTACAAAGAATAGTAATATTGCACAGGTTAAGATTTTACTTAGGATTTTTGTATTTCAATTCATAAGTGAGATTGGCCTGTAATTTTCTTTTTTATGTTGAATATGTTAGATTTTGGAATTAACATATATATGACATTTGTCATAAAATACCATAAAATGTTTATATTTTTTAACAGTTTGGGTACATTTTTTTTTTCTTCAGAGTTCACCTTACTGTCACTTAAATTGTAGGGTGAAGGAGTGAAGGATAAGAGATTGCAGCATGAATCTACTAATATCCCTGAAATATTAAGAGAATCAAGAGGAGAGCTCAAGTCAATTAGAGAGATGCACATTCAAGGATTTAGGGAGAGATATGAAAAGAGTTGGACAGAATAAAAAGACATGGAATGAAGGAAATTGTGGTCTCTCTCAAAGAAAGAAATGTTCATCCCAATGAGATCATGCATCCAATAAAGAAAATAAAAGAAAAAAAGAAACTTTTTTTTCTCAGAAAAGATTAGAAAAAGGCTTTGGGAAAATAAAACTAACCAATGTAGAAATGAACATTTCAAACTTCCAGGTCATGGGAGTAACTAGATGGCACACTAGATATTTTGTCTGAACTTCATAAACTCTCAAACCTCCCTAAAACAGAAATTATATGCCCATGATAATGCAAATTCAGCTCTTTCTATGGTTTAGGATGCTAAGAATGAAAAATAAGTTTAAAAAAAGAAACTCCCTACCCAAGGACTTCCCCTCATTGTCTCTGAGCTCATTTAGCACCCTTTCCCAACCTCTTACTGTGCCAGTTGCAAGGTTGTACTCGCTGACCCAAGGACATGACCCAGGCTTACAGCAAAACCCATACCTGTGGTGTGGTTCCCCCTCCTTCTTTCTGTTGCTATAAATACTATAGCTCCAGTCTGTGAAAATCTCCTTGGGCCTCTATAACCACCTTGGCCACAGCCCTTGAGAGCAAAAGACTGCCAGGGGCTAAAACTGAAAGGATTGATGCTGCAAAGCTCTGAACTAGTGGTTTCTCTGAACTGCCAGTACTAGTAGTTTCTGAACTGCTGGTGCCAATAGTCTCAGAAACTGCCAGTTCAGGGCCAAAGAACTAAAGAACACAGAAAAGGGGACAAGTCACTAGAACAGGATATTGTGTCAGTAAGGAGCTGTGTGCCACTACACCAAACCTGAGTGGAATTGTGCAACACCCATCTGGAGCAAGTTCTGAAGGCCCAAAAGTTTATTGGTGCAAAGATCTAGTCTGGTGATCTGTGAATTTTCCAATGTGTCAGGAGGTTGAGATGCTTTGAAATCTAGCCTCTAGTTAAACCAGTCAAAAGGGAAAGAATCAGAAGTAAGAAATAAAGAAAATAAGGAGGGAAAAAAAAAGACTGGAAGTATCAAAGATTCCAGGAAGAAGAAATTTCAAAGACCTTGAACACAAACATATATGCGTATGTATGTGTACACATGCACATATATGCACACACATATGTGTGTATATACATAGTAACTACTGAAGGAAATATAGCCTCCAGATCTAGTGCTGAAAAATTAAGAAAAATGATCTAAGACTTGATGACACAGAGATCCCTGTAGAAGTTGAGGAGAACATGGAACCACAAAATGCTGAATGGCTTAAAAGAGAAATGAGAATTTTGAGAGCAGAATTTATGTCCTATTTAGCAAAAATAGAGGCAACTAGGATAGAGTGCTGGGCCTGGGGTCAGGAAGACCTGAGTTCAAATGTGGCCTCAGACATTCTCTAGCCGTGTGACCCTGGGAAAGTCATTTAGCCTCTGTCTTACTCCACTGGAGAAAGAAATGGCAAACAACTCCAGTATCTCTGCCAAGAAAACCCCATACTGGGTCACAAAGAGTTGGATATGACTGATTCAACAACAATAATGGTATCATCAATACCGGCAAAAATAATGATTAGAACAGAAAAACTTGGATTTGCAATGGCAAGCCTCACCCAAGAAACAAAAGAGAGAACAATAGATTGGGAATGCAAAAACAAAACTTTTTTTCTAAAGAAATGATATTGATTGTACCTTGAACAACACTAACGACAGAAAAGCAAGAGAAGTGAATAAATATAGTCATCAACAGTAAGAGAGTGACAATAGAAAAACCAATAAGACTTCTTTCTAGATGTATATAAGGAGATGGGTTAAAGATGGAAATCTGGGAAAGGCAAGAGTGAAGAGGTAGACAGAGAGGTAGTAGTGAGCATTATGCACAGGACCTGGCAATAACCTAATTTCAGGTGAATGCTTCTTTTGTGGGACTGCATAACAGCATGGGAGGGTACATGTAGGAGAACAGTAGGACAGAGAGGAGTCAAATCAAGGGCTATCAGTGAAGGGAAGATGACCTCAGTGATTTGAGAAAGAGAAGATCCTATGGGGGCTTAAACATAAGTTTTCTAAGAAAAAACTAACTATTTGATATAAACTCTTGGGAAAAGTGGAAAGCAATCTGGCAAAATACCTTACACAACACTCCACAATACATTCTAATGCAGTAATAATTCTAATATAATACATTAATATTTATATATAATATATTAATACATTTAATATTTTAAAATATGCTATAAAATTAGAAGAGAAACAAATCATGTATGTCTCATAGCTATGGGTTAAAAATGTGTTCTTAACCAAACCAGAGGAAGAAGCAATTACAAAAAATCAAATAGGTAACTCTCATTACTTGAAATTGAAAAGTTTCTGCAACATTACTGCATCTAGAATACGAAGGGAAGTAATCAAATGGGGGGAAAATATTTGTATCTGATTTCTCTGATAAGGGCTTAGTATCCAAGAGATAAGAGCCATTCCCCATTAGACAGATGGTCAAAGGATGTGAATAAACAGTTCACAAAAGAAGGAATTGTTAAGCATTTACAACCATATGAAAAATGCTTCAAATAACTAATAATGAGAGAAAATACAAATCAAAACAACTGAAGTTTGACATCATATCCTGCAATTTGGAAAAAATGGCAAAAATAGCAACAGTCAATGTTAGGGGTATTGTGGGAAGATAAATATGCTAACACATTGTTAGTGGAGCTGTGAAATGATACAAGTACTTTGGAAAGCATTTTGGAATTATGTAAACAAAGTGACTAAAATGTTCATGTCTTTTGAAGCCCATTTACTGGGCTTATATCCCAGGGAAGCCACTAATGAGAAAAAAGTCTCCATATACGCCAAAATATTTAGAGCAGTTATCAAATAAGTTATCACTTTTTGTGATAACTAAGAATTGGAAACAAGGAGATACCCATTAATTGGGGAATGGCAATTGTGGTATGTGAATGTAATGGAATATTACTGTGCTGTAAGAAGTAATGCATGTGATGAATACAGAGAAGCTTGAAAGATCTACATGAACTGATGTAGTGACATAGGCAGAGTAAAAAAAAAATCTATATATACTGTGACTACAACAATATAAATAAAAAAGATAATCACAAAATAAAAAGCAAATATAACCAAATTATGAAGATAAAGTGGAACTCATATTAAGAGATATTAGAAGATACTCCCAACCTTCCCCTTTGTGGAGGTTCACAGGTATTAGACATTAAAAATTATGTTTTTTTTTTTACTATCTCAATATATCAATCATGTTGACTTTCCTTCAAAACAAACAAACCACTATTTGTCATATGATGGCTCTTTGGGAAATGGAGGGAGAGGGATATGTTGGATACCATCTTGCTATAAGGAACAGAAAAGACTTGTAAAAATTATCTTTAAAAAAGAAATAAACATCTATCCTATAGACAATGGCAGAAGTAACTTAGGAGAAAGAGAAATAGGTAAATTCTCAGAGAACAAGAACAAATACAAAGTCAGTGTCTTATTAGCTGAAGATTCATGGACACTCCTATCTTCCCTCTGAGTCTTGCCATCAAATCCTTAGGTAATTGATTATTTTTCCAATTCCTTCAGACAGATAGATGAGCAGGCACACTGACACATAATATATTTATATTTGCATAGGCAGGGGTGAAGTTCCCTTTCTCTTGGAGAACAATGAATGTTGTGGTGTTGCATTGCAGAAGCCATACTAGCTTTCATTATAGACAGTATAACAAAGGATGTATATGTGTTTACTTTTCAGTTAATTCATTTTTAATTCTCTGATCTCTCTTTTGTCTGAATACTCTTCAAATGCAATGTGAACATGGAGGACAGTGTCTGCAAAGTTGCTGTGTTTTTTGGGCAGTCCCAAAATGCTGCCCAACTACTGTTGCTCACAGAAACAAGATTGTAGCTTAAGTCCTAAATGAGCATGATGGGAGATGTTATCATTGCATAGCTGATACAATATGACATTAGACTATTATCTGGTTTATTAAAATAGTGTTTTCCATAGTTTCTCATTAGGTATAGTATTTTTCTGAGCTTTATTGAGGATTTTGTTTTTATTATTTGAGAAGAAAATCAATGGCTCATGTTTTAGGTTGATGTGATTGATTTGCATATGAGATTTCTGTTCTCGAGTTGATAGATCTCTTATTTTAATTTATTTAATATTTATGAAAAGAACCAAATTGAGAATGTGGTATCAAGAGTTTTTCCTATATATTTCCTTACCAGAACACTTTTATATCTTTCAAAAAATCAGATGTTTATTGAATGCCTGCTATGTGCTGGACTTTGTGCTGGGTACCATGGGGAACACATAAAAGTGTAAATTCTTGCTTTTAAGCAGATTTTGCAAAAATGATACCAGTCCTTAAGAGTAGCTCATATGAACCTTCTATGTGGGATATGTAAAATTCAGTACAATTCAACAAGGCAGGGGATAGGAAACGGGAAATAGGTATTGAACCTTTGAATTCATTGGTATAGGGAACTCCCAGATGGAAAATCTCTCTGTGCCAATTCAGATTGCCACCTTCTCTACAACTGGTGGTATTAGAACTGCCTAGAATACTAAGAGTTTAAGTGATTTACCCAAGGGACACAAAGCCAGTATGTATCAGAAGTGGGACTTGAAACCAGATCTTCTTGGGTTCAAGGACATCTAGCTACTCTGTTGTGCTTCCAGTCATACAAATCAAGAAACCATTTCTTTTTTTTTTCAAGAAACAATTTCAACATACCTAGGAAATCCAATGTACTGTGCTATACTCCTGGACAGATATGTAGAACTTATACCTAAAAAAAGGTATAAAAAAATACAAAGTATGTACACGGTAGTATTGCATTGCAATTTCAAGAGGGAATTTTATTTATGAAACTTCATTTCAGGATGGGTTTTTGCATTATTTACTTAGAAAGGGTTTGTTAAGCAAATTAATGACCAAAAGAAGTTGCAGAGACTTATTTAATCTTCTTAGGTAAATAAAACTGACATAATTCTGACAGACTAATTTTATGAAAATAGATATTGTTTGTTACAAGTAAATCTTATCATTAAAGAGATCTTAGAGTGTCTGTACACAAAGCCATATTGCTGACATTTAGTTGAAATTGTTATGTGTACTTTAATAACATCAAAGCTGTATTTCTGTTCCATGAATAGACTTTTCACAAATTTGGCCTGACCTCTCCACCAGTTATCTTACTGGTAAGCTTTTGCTGTGGAAAGATAGCTTTTGATGGGTATTTGGATTATAAGCAGACCAATGGTCCATGGAGGATCAGAGGTTCCATATCTTATTTCAATTTTAAATCATCTAGTCCTTGGAGGACTTACCACATTATGCAGAGAGTCATAGGCAAGATAGTTTGGATTGTTCATTTCAGGGAATTACAACTCAAAACAACACATGCATTAGTTTTTGCTGGTGACAAAAGTCTAGAATGGGAGATAACACCAGAAGCTTCATCAGAATAACAAAGTACAAGATTATGTATCATCTGCTAGGCTAAAAACAAATGTAATTAAAATGGACAGAAAGTGGTATTCCAATAAATCAGATAATACTTCAATGTCATAACACATCAGCTTGGGAATGATAACATTTTACTCTGGTCACTTGTTTTCTAAACTGCAATTTAGCCTCTCTTTACCATCATCACTTCATTCAGCCTTTGAGTAATAGCAGCTTAAGTGACTGCCACTTCACTGATGTGTATCTAAATTTTTTTTAATGAATATATAACACATTTAACTTAACCATATGTTCTCTGAAATGCCAAATTTTCCTCCACTGAAGAAGATAACACATATGTGAGAGAAATGGTCTAAATTAAACATTAATTAAACTTCATATTTCTTACATGTTTGCCACTGTATAATTACATGCTTCTGCCATCAGTCACTGCTTTACTTCAGGAAACATGACTTACAGAATCTTATTGGTTACTTCAGAAATCAGCCAACAGGGTAACTATAGAGGTTTGAAATACTGGCACCTTGGGAGGCAATATGGTACAGTGGAAAGAATGCTTAACTTGGAGTCAGAGCACCTGGGTTCAAATGCTGCTTCTTATACTTACATATGTTAGACCTTATACAAGTCACTTAACCTCCATGGAACTTGGTTTCCTCAAATGTAAAATGATTCGTTCATCTTTGTTTCACACTCCTGACTCTCTAGACTTTCTCCGTGCTAAAGCAGTTTTCTCACTCCATCCCCACTGGAAAGGGACTCCCCCCATGGTCTCTTCCTCTGATTGGTGGTCGTTGTTCATCCTTCATTCTCAAGGAGAACCAGCAACATGTCGAGGGTGGTGTCTTATTGCTTGCTTCCTCTCAGAACCTCCATTTTAAGTAAAGAAATACCCAGGTCACCATATCTTTGTTCCTCTCTGGGGTCCACTCTTGACTCTTCAGACTTGCTTCACTATACCCGCACAAGTGTACTTTCTCCCTCCCCAGTCCTCCACTCAGCTTTCTTTTATATGTTGTCTTCTCGCACACAAAATAAATGAATGCAAGCTCTTTGAGGGTAGGGACTGTCTTCCTTCTTGCTGGTCTTTATCTTCTCAGCATTTTGCACAGTGCCTTGCACATAGTAAGTACTTAATAAGTTCTTGTTGACTTGATCTTTTGGACTAGATGAACTAGAAGGATCTTTCCTATCTAAATATGTTCAGTTCAGTAAACATTTCTTAAGTCCCTACTCTGTGTAAGGCACCTGGGGTGAACAGGCAAAAAAGGGAAAACTATTGCCAAAGGTCACCTTCCTATGAGGTGAGTTTACACTCTACTGAGGGGATATAACACGTACAAGAGCAAATGGATAAAACTCTCTTATTAAGTCATGTATTAAGATACTTTATGAGGCATTGTTATGCAGGAAATATTCATGGCTGCAGTGCTTCCTTTTTGGAGTTTAACATGTCCAGTTTATCTTTAACACAGGTTAAAAGCCCACAGAACATTTCCTGCATCAAACATGAGTCACAGCTTCCAACTTAAAAATTGTTACCATTCTCCACAGAGCTGGTAAAGTCATCTTCTTGGTGTTTAGAGGAGGCTTTTACAATTTTAAAGAACCTGCTCCTTCCCCAATCCTAAACCCCTGTGTCTTCATTCATTTGCTTCCTTCTCTCCTGTCTTACAGGCAGAGAGCGTCCTTCTTGTTAACACCAATCCCTCCCATAATCTCTCTATTAATCGTCCTCCTAAAAAATACTTTTACATAACAGTTAGCAAATAGCAAAACTATTTAAGAATCTTTATTCCCATCCCATTAATCATCCTGTCTCTTTCATATACCTTTAATCTCTCCTTTATAAACTACTTCCCACCTCTCAGCAAAAGTGCCCAAGCTTCCACAATTATAGAAATACCTTTC
This sequence comes from Petaurus breviceps papuanus, assembly GCF_028583685.1. Lineage (NCBI taxonomy): Eukaryota > Metazoa > Chordata > Mammalia > Diprotodontia > Petauridae > Petaurus > Petaurus breviceps. The sequence continues at coordinate 22,739,518 of NW_027186540.1, forward strand.
TCTTGATTCTGCTGCTACCCAAACCACCATCCTGTGATGTCTCTGCTCCCTTTCTGCTGAACTGATAGAAAAGCTATTTTCCAATCACTATATTCGACTACTTCATTACCCTTAGCCTCTTGCTGTCTTTCACACAGGTTTCTGGGTGGTTTAATAGATAGATGACTCAACCCAGAGTCAGGAAGACCTAAGTGGAAATTTTACCTCAGATCCTTACAAGCTATGGCACCCTGAGCAAGTCACTGTAATTTTCTTATCCTCCATTTCTACATCTATAAAAATAGAGATAATAGGGGTGGCTAGGTGACACAATGAATAGAGCACTGACCCTGGAGTCAGGAGGACCTGGGTTCAGATCCAGCCTCAGACATTTAACACAAATCTAGGCGTGTGACCTTGGGCAAGTCACTTAACCCCAATTGCCCTCCAAAAAACAAAACAAAAAAAAGAGATAATAATTACATCTACCTCTAGGGTTGCTGTAAGGATTGAATGAGACAATATTTTAAATGCCTTTAAAACCTTAAATTGATATATGAATTCTAGCCAATATTTGGCTTCCACTCCCAATATCCCAATACTCTATTGAAACTACCATTTCAAAGAACACTAAGAGTCACCTAATTGCCAAATCTAAGCATCTTTATTCTTTCCCCCCTTACCTTACTTGTGGGAGCATTTGGTACTATTGAACATTCTCTCCTCTTAGTGGAAAGAGGACTGGTCTTGGAATCCAGGAAATCTGAGTTCAAATTCTAACATTAGCCTTTCATACTATGACCATACACTTTGCTTTTCTGAGCCTCAGTTTTCTCATTTGCTCATTTGAAAAATAAGGATGATAATTCTTGTACTACCTATTCGCACAGGGTTGTGAATTTGGAAATGATGGATAAAGTGGTCATTTATTGGTAGATATCAACTTGGAGGAAACATGCTGGTGGAATGTTTATCCTTGGCCTTATGCTATTCCATGTCTCCATCAGTGACTTGGACTGAGCGGTAGGTGACAAACTTGACCAATTTGGAGAAGACACCAAGTTGCGGGGGAGGAGGAGCTAATATAGTAGAGCATTCTACTTCAGATATGGTCTGATCAGGACAGAGGGTCACTTCTCTTGCTTTTTTCATCATTTCTATTAATGTAGCCCAAGATCAAATTAACTTTTAAAAAAAGACACGTCATAATCCTGGATTACATTCTAGGTCAAGTAAAAATGTCAACTTCAAGTGTTGTCTTCTTCCTTTGAATTTTCACAGCATTGTTTGTACGTCTTATTCATACTCACATTCTTTTGTTTTATATTTATTGGTTTACATTTGTTACATACCCCACCTTACTATATTTTCAGCTACTTAAAGAATAGAAACATCTAAAATACAGTAGCTTAGACCACCCATATGAGTCTTGCATGTGCTATTTTAATTCAATGCAATTCAACTCAATTCAGTTCCACACTCAAGTACTTTCTATATACTTGTATATATTCTATATACAAGGAACTGTGCCTTGTTCTGGGGAACCAAAAAAAATAGGAAATGATGCTGATCCTTAAGGAGTTTACATTCTACTGGGGGAATACAATATTAACGTAGATAAGTAACTATCAAGTATAATATAAAATGCTATAAAATAATACTTATTGAATAATTTTTAAGTCATTAGTTTGTTTTTTTTTAATGATGACCTTCAGTATGACCTGTTGCTTACCCAAATTCAGGAACACCAGAGCTTGAATTTCTCCCCATATACTGATCAGTGACACCTGGAAATTCACAAATTCATAGAATGGGCACATTTGACATTACACTAACCCTGAAGAAAGAGGTGAATCTCTGGGACTGAAACAGTGATGGCAAGTTTAATCGCAGAATTTCATCATAAAACTGACCTTCAAATTCCTGTCCAAAAAAAATAAAGGACTCTCTGTACTCCTGAGAAATATAATGAAATCAATAACTATGAGGCCAGCACCAGTTTTGATTGTTGCTTTGCTGATGTTGTGAGGTGTTCATCATTTTGTCCAGCAACATATGAATTTCTGCTGATACAGTTTTTGTGTTCACACACTGAATAACTATTGTTGCCTGTTCACACACCTCCCTTCCCAGTCCAATCAACCAACACAATGAAACCAAACTTGTGATTGTTTCTGTCCCATTTCATCCATACTTTTAGTTACTCAGCCAACATTATGGAGTGTCTACTAGGTATAAGGACTCACCTAGGTCCTATTACATTTGACATTATTAACCAGAATTTCTTCACCAGATGAGGAAAATATACAAAAGACAATGAAGTGGGGTGGCTAGGTGGTGCAGTGAATAGAGCACTGACCCTGGAATCAGGAGGACCTGCATTCAAATGTGACCTCAGACACTTAACACTCACTAGCTATATGACCTTGGGCAAGTCACTTAATCCCAATTGACCTGCCTCCAAAAAAAAAAGCAAAAAAAAAAAGATAATAAAGCATAGAATAGAGAACACCCAAGTTAAAGTCAGGAGATCTGGTTTCAAATGCAATATCTAATACTAATTAGATGGGTGAACAGAAAAAGTAACTTAACCTCTCAGATTATGAGTTCTCCTTTATTAAAGGGAAATGTAAACTCTATGGGTAGTTGTTAGGAAAGTGTTTTATAAACCTAAAAAAGACATGCAAATGTAATATATTATAAAAGTATTTTTGTAAGAATATTATTTGTTTTTCAGTCATTTTAGTCATGCCTGACTTTTCATGACCCCATTTGGGGTTTTGTTGGCAAAGATACTGGAGTGGTTTGCCATTTCCTTCTCCAGTTCATTTTACAGATGAAGAAACTGAAGCAAACAGGCTTAAGTGACACAGCTAGTAAGTGTCTGAGTTCAAATTTGAACTCAGGAATATGTCTTGGTGATTCCAGACTCAGCACTCTATTCACTGTGTCACCTAGCTGCCCAAGAATATTGTACTAGACCGGAAAGTTTTAGAACAAGTTATAGTCAGTTTTACAGCAAATTTTACTGTTTTTATTATATTTCTGTTCTTCCTGATTTTCTCCACAATTTTTCTAGAGCATGCAACAAAACTCTTTCTTTAGCTATCAAGGAGAGAAAAATTTCCTTTTGAATGTCTCCTGACCTCTTTGCATGCTTTAAAAAACGTCAAATATCACAACATAGGTATAGAACATCATTGCACCCCTGGTGTGATCTTTGTGATGCTTTATCACTGAGATAGTTATGTAGCACAGTGGACAGAGTGCTGGGCCTAGAATCAGGAAGCCCCAAATTCAAATCCAGCCTCAACTGTGTAACCCTTGGCAAGCCACTTAATCTTATTTGCCTCAGTTTCCTCATCTGTAAAAATGAGCTGGAGAAGGACCAGGCAAACCACTAAAGTATCTTTGCCAAGGAAACTCCAAATGGGGCCACAAAGAGTTAGATATGACTAAAACAACTGCACAACAAAAATGGGGATAAAAACAGTACAGACCTTGCAGAGAGGTGAGGAACATGTGAGGTAATATTTGTAAAATGCTTAACACAGTACCTATTCCTTCCTTCCCTTTTCCCTCCCTCCCCATGTAAGTATCCAGCCAGAGAATGTTTAAGCAGTCTATGAGTGGGATCATATCACTAGGTTCTTAATATCAAACCATGGTAGAAGTAACCTTTTCCTCCAAATAAAAAATTTCAAAGAGAAATTGCTTGTAGGGCTTGACTGTGTTGAGTCAAGAGGCTCAAAACTCTATAGGTTTATTTGTGTTTATTCTCTGGAGAACAATTTCTGAATTGGTTTTGTTGTGTTATACTATTGAGGTATGAAAGGGTATCACACTCCAGATGGGGTAGATTCCTTTCTGAGAGGAAGAGAGTATACAAAATAAAACAATCTTGCAAGAGTACTTGAGTTATAATGGGCATGTTCGTATCTATAGGAGCACTATGGGAATGAATCAACTAAATTGTATGGTTACTGTAATATATTCAATGTAATGTGGGGGTGTGGATCTTTTTAATACCTATAACTCCTATTGCAAATAGATTTGGGAATGGTAAATTCTTCAGACCAATACTAATAAATCATGTGTTATGCTTTTAATCTAAAATACATACATATTGTCATAAATACTATTTGTGTACTATTAATATACTATTATATGCTATTTGTACATGTATGTATATACCTATACACATATATGCTTAAAACAAAAAACTGTCAAAGATAGACATTTCATTTGGATACTTGTTAACTAGTTTCTTATCAGAATATTTCTGCATCTCACATATATTTTCTTTTTAAAATTTTTAACTCCCATTTTTTATCCAACAATGTTATAATTCAGGAAATGTAACATCTTAAAACCCGAATTCATTAATGAAAATGAGATTAAATGCTTGCTATAATTTTTATTGTAGTGTTTTTCCGTTAACTTTATTTGCTTTCAGAGTTTACCATCTTTAATTCTAGCTTGAAAATCTCTTCCTTTCTCCCCAGACTCTCATAATTTTTATACTAGCACATTTCCTTGGTTTATCAGATTATAAAAGTGTACCCAATCAATGAGTCCTTTTTTTACATGACTGAATCTCTTCTTCTCTCCTCCCTCCCCCCACCCCCTTCCCATCTTGAAGATTTACCCAAAGGTCATTTATATCTATTGAATTCCTGTCAGAAAGTGTCTTTCTTTCTGCCTTTGTTTTACATAGTGAGTTCTTTAGTAGGTTGTTTTCAGTTTGATTCTAGAGCATAAGTTTTGATTTTAAAATGAATGTTAATATGGTTCCTTTCAATTGGTAACCTAAAACAAGGATGGGTCTTAGTACTCAGCTGAATACTCCTAGAAGGGGAGTGACACAGCTAATCCAGACTGTATTTGACTTTGAAATATATTTGTATCTTCATTTGATCAAATATATAGTCATAATAATGAAGACTATAAAGTGGGAATGAGTTGGAAAGTAAGCCAGCTTCCCCAATACTGTCCCCATATCAACTCCTCCACCATCCTAGCTCCTTTCTGTTCTTTTGGACTTTGCCTAATCCCTGAATAGCATTGACTTCTGAGAGAATACTAATTGCTAAGTACTCAGCTGTTAAAAAATGGGGGAAAATGAATCTACCTAAAACCAATCAATTCTGTGACTCTCATTTAAAGATCATGTATCATGTAAAGACAATTTAGAGACAAACTTACTGCTGAACATTACTCTTTGTTTAACCAAATCAAATTGCAGTTACTGGGCTGTGTTGAGTTTCCTTGCTGTTGTTAATTGTTCTAGACCAGAAACTGAGTCAACATTTAAAGATGGAAGAAGAACTTAATCTTTTTTTTATTTAGTTTTTATTTCTGTACATTATACTAGCTCATTTTCCAAGCTTTGGGTTTTTTAAAGATTTTTTTTAATCCCTAACAATAAAACCTTAAAAACATTTTATACATTCAAACTATGTAGTATTATTTGTCAGATGTTGTCAAAAGTTGGGCTTCACAGCCCCAAGAGAAAAAAAGAATTAATTTTAATATCAGCTGAGATATGATTTGCCAGCCAGAAAACATTAAGTGCCCACTATGTAGCAGGCACTGTACTAAGCACTGAGGCTACAAAGAAAGGCAAGACAACAGCCCCTACTCTCAAGGAGCTCAGAGTCTAATGATGGAAACAACATCCAAGTTGTAGGGAGTTAGGAAGAGAATGAGAAGAATGGAAGTCAGTGAAGACATCTATTGTAAACAGCCTTCTCATGATGATTATAATGCCATAATTAATTAACTAAGCAATTAGAAGATAATGTGGTCAGTTCTTGATAATACAAATGGACAATGATAAACTGAGTAATCAATATCTATAAATCTCTATATAGTTACAGAATTATTTAAAGGTATCCAAGCTCAGCTAAGAGTTTTGTTCTCTTCCAAATCCATCAATTCCCACTCCTCTGCAACCCCCATTTCCTAGGACTGAGGGTAATGCACAAACTGGAAAATCAGCCCCCATAGAATTATATGTGGGTTTTGTTTGAGTTTTATTTGATAACTGGCCCCCAAGTGGCATAGTAGATAGCATGCCAGGCATGGGTCAAGAAGACTCATCTTTGTGGGTTCAAATATGGCCTCAGACACTTACTAGCTGTGTGACCCTAGGCAAGTCATTTAACCCTGTTTGCCTCAGTTTCCTCATCTATTAAATAAGCTTGAGAGAGAAATGGCAAACCCTTCAGTATCTTTACCAAGAAAACCCCAAATGAACTTAGGAAGAGTCAGATATGACTGAAACATGACCGAACCCCACCACCAACAAATGTATAGAATTGAGCATGGGTTATATTTGAGTTGTATTTGAGAAATTAGGCAAGAATATCAAAGAAGAAAATCTCCAATGACTTATCCAGAGCTGGTGATTGAGAAAGTGACTCTTCCACAACATGACTGAGACTAATCATCTGTCCCAAGGACAACTGAGCAGCTTAAAGATTTACTCCCAATTCCCAATTTGTTTCTTAAAGCCAGGTGGATGGCCAACTTTGATTCTCCTAAAGGGAATTCCTTCCAGTCTGTATTGTTTTTTACCTATGTTTGTGAATATTCACATCATCCAATGAGACAGGGATTGTTGGAATTCTCAGATAAGTGGAGAAAAGGAAATTTGGCTAAATCTGGCCTCCAATTTTCCTAGAGTACTTTATCTGGAGATTCCCTTTCCTCCTTTCCTCCTTTCATGCTTTTACTTTGTATTATAGTTACATGTGCAAGTGTTGGGAGGGGATAAGCCTAATATCCCAATAATCCCCAATATAATGGAAACTGTGAAGGATCATTTTTCATCTTGGGATCCCAGGGCCTTACACAATGCCTTGCAGTTTTGTAGGTGCTAACAAAACTTTGTTACCCAATGTATTTAGATTGAATCTGAAGGAGATAATACATGAGATGCACTGTAGCATAGAGGAAATAGCACTGAATTTGGAGTCAGAGGACCAAGGTTCAAATCATGGCTCTACCTGTATGACAAGCAAGTCACTGCATTTTTTTCTCCATCTGCAAAATTAGGGGGTTGAATTGAATGACTTCTGAGATTCCTTCTGCATAAATCCACAATCCTGTGCAAGTCTGATTTTCTGTAAAGCTCCATTTGTTTTAAAATCAGTGACTTTGACTCCTAAAGCCCTCTATAAGCCGGCCCTTTCCAATCTTTCCAGGGTTCTTTCCCCTTATTCCTCTCCATGAAATGTGACATTGGCCCCCTTGATGCTCCTCCCACAATGTACTTCATCTCTCAACTCTGGGAATTTTCACTGGTTTCCCCATGCCCCCTTTGCCTAGAGTACTCTCCTTCCTCATCTCCATCTCCTGGCTTCCCTAGCTTCTTTTAAGTCTCAAATACAGCTCTATCTTGTGCAAGAAGCTCTTCTGAATGCCACCCTCTTTATTTTTTTTTTGAGGCAATCAGGTTAAGTAACTTGCCCAGTTCACACAAACTATTATGTGTCTGAGGCTGGATTTGAACTTAGGTGCTCCTCAGTCTAGACTTGGTGCTGTATCCACTGTACCACCTAGCTGCCCCTCAATCCCTTTTTATTGCTAATGCCTTCTCTCTGAGATGACCCTCGATTTAATAATTTCAGCATTTCTCTCTCTTTCTCTCCCCCTTTCTCTCTCCACTCCTGTACATGAGAGTACACACACACACACACACACACACACACACACACACACACACAAACATCCTATTTATATACATTACTGTTTGCTACCTATTAGCTCCTTGAGGGACTATTTTTGTCTTTCATTTTATCCTCAGTACTTAGCACAATACTTGACATATAGGAAACTCTTAATGAAGGCTTCTTGTCTTGATTTGGCTTTCCCTCATGTAGGAAATAAATAGTCTGTGTCTAAGAATATGGGTTTGGGGCTGATGAGGTAGAATCTAGGTTTTGAGGTTGATGATTCTCTGAATATTTCTTTAACCAGATGGTTCTGCAGGCTGGATGCCATATGACCATGTGATACTTAGTTGGATTATTTAATTGTGTATTTATTAAAGCTTGCAATTTCTGGCTGCATAGAATGCCTTTTTGAAGCATCTCCTTGGCTAACTGTGCATTTGAGGCGGTGATTGTTGTTTTTAGTGTATCATGAAGGTTGGCAGTGATCACTTCTTGCTTTCTCCTGCTATTCAGAGAGCCAAAAGCTGGAGATTTCTTAGTTTCTGTGACCTTACTTCACTCCTTCCCAAGCTGATTTTTCTTTAGCTAGTTGTCTTATTTCAGACACCTTTTGAAAATTGATGTTTGTTCATCTGGTTTGATAGATGATCTTGGGAAACAATACTGCATGTAAGATGCCTGGGTCCCAGTCTTGACTGGTATGACCTTCAGTGAATATCACATTTGTTTTGTGCTTCAGTTTTGTCATTTATAAAAATGGAGATAAGGGAATGCATTTGAGATGACTGCAAAAGATGTTTATAAAAGTACGAAAATAGTATGTCAGACACAATAATGCTTATGTTGGATAGTGGATGGAGAGCTGGCTTCAGTGTCAGGAAGTTCTACCTTAGTTAAATACTGATTTATATCCCCAGGAAAATTGGTGCTCCTAAGCTCCTATTTGAGTTTAAATTGTTAAAACAAGTGTTGATCCACGTTGATAAATAGGTAAACTTACTTGGGAATTCCCTGTACAGCAATGATGAAATAACAGATCTAATTTTAAAAAAAAGATATTAGGATTGGTCACTGATGACTAGTAAAAATGAAGTGGCATTTATTCTGTTAAGATAAATGGTATTCTGTTCAACCTAGCATGACCCGAAGGCATGAAAACAAGGAAACAATGCATCAAAGTACTTATATGTAATATTACTTATTATGTATAATGTATAATATCCTTATATTGTATATTACAGTTAGCTATGTTTGTGTCTTATTTTCCTGCTAGAATGTAAGCTCTATGAGGGCAGGGTCCGTATCCTATCTAGACACTGTGTAGCCTTTTCCAGTACTCTACATAGCACTCTTATATACATACTTTATGAATATTCAATGAATGATGAAAGAGACAGTATCAACAGTCCCAGATGACAGCAAAATTGGGGTAACGGGACAAGTCAAGATAAGTCTGAGTCCTGACAGAACTTACTACAATTTATTCTTGTCAAAACAAAAACCTGTGGTCTCTTAAACTAAAGGATTCAGGGCTAACCCTGATTCTTAATTGTTCCTAGGTCACTAGGAGGGAGGTGTAAGCTCAGGAGCATGTTTTCCTAAAAGAGAGACAGCTGGGTTAGGAGTGACTGCAGACAGAAAATAACTCTGAAGGTTATAGTGAGCAGAGTAGAAATTATAGTAATATGAAGCTGACTTATTGAAGTCTGACAGCTTGATTGATTTATTCCACTGAATGTAGATTAATGCACAGAATGTCCACCTATCTTCACCACTTAATATGGGTTGTTTGAAAATTGATACAACCTTTGTATAATTCTTGATAGGGCAACTACTCCAGCAATAATTTGCAATCTAACTCATAATAATATGATTCTGGGCTTTCCATGGAATATCATATTTCAGTGGTGGTTCATATCAGTAGCCAAGAGATAGATATTAGTTCAGTGACTGCAGGCTGCCAACAGGTGAGTAGACTTGTGAGTGCCTATACAGAATGGTTTCAACATTTAGGTATCTGTGCATTTGATGACTCTCTAAAACCATATTGATTGTGTAAGGTTCTGAAGAAAACAGACAACAATAAGTGAAATTTTGTATTGGCAAGGAAAGGAAACATTTATCTTTGAAGTGAAAGGCATCATCACTGAGGACTCCTAAAATGCCAGATTTATTTTGAGAATGCTTACATCTAGTCTTAATGATCTGTTATCTACCTTCTATTATAAACAAATCTTATTCCCGGAGTCTTTTTAGTCTAAGATTAGGAAGAGAGCATGTTGAATGGAATTTTGGAAGTCCTCAATAAACATGTGAGCTACAATCACACTGTCCTAGTATTTAAAAATATAACAATATGCTTGATGGAAAGGCACAGGGGTGCAACATAACATGATTAAAAAAAAAAAGTTATGCAGTTAGAGCCACAAAGCCTGAGTTTGAATTCTTGCTGTGCTATTTGGGACCATAGACTTACAGTTAGAAGTGATTTTAGAGTTCATCTAGTCCAATCTTTTCATTTTAGCAATTAACATCTGAGTTCAGTGAACTTAGGTGACTTACTCTTGGTCACAAAGGTAGAATTGGTACTAGAATGCAGGGCCTGCTTTGAATGGGAATTTAAGATCTTCCCTGCCCCTAGGCCCTTTGATAGGCTTAAGTGACTCTGAGAACCTTCCTTGATTTGAAAATATACTCTGCCCCCTAATAGGCTGAATGTAGTCACATGGAGCCTGTGGAGGGAGTCTTGGTTTTCAGGAATGCCCACACCTGGTTGCTTTTTGATTGGGCAGTGGGTTAAGAGGGTTGTGACATTCTCCGAGCCAGGATATACCCTGATATGAGATTTTGTTTTGGTGCTCACTTTGAGAAGTGTTGTGTGATTTGACCAGATGAGACTCTGGCTAGTCATTGAGCCCCCCAGCTTTGAAAACCCCGATGTTGGTGCTTCCCTCTCTGGTAACTGTGACTAGGTATGGATGTAATGGTCAGACTACTGGAAGCCTGTCTGGTGCTTGTAACTTCTGCTTGAAAATTTTTTGTATTTTGTTTGTATTCTCTGAAGATCAGGGTGCTGACCTTTTCCCCCTTAACTAGGTAAATGACATATGTTTGATTAAAGCGAGATTGTTAACCCATTTGGAGTTGCTTTCCTTTGGAAAAGCAGATCTACCGTGTTTCCCCGATAATAAGACACTCTCTTATTAAATTTTTTGGACAGAAAAACACCAGAGGGCTTATTTTCAGGGGAGGGCTTATTTTAATGAACATTGACAGCAATTTTAATAAACAGGCAAATGTGAACAAAAAAATGTACCTTTATTCAATAAGCAAATCACTGGGGAAGAACAGGATGACGCGCTCACTGCTACAGCTCTGATTGGATGCAGCTCCGAGCGCGGCGTGCGTTTCACTGGGCTCACTACAGTAGCAATCTCGATAGGGCTTATTTTGGGGGGAGGGCTTATTTTAGAGGAATCTTACACAGTAAGGGGAGGGCTTATTTTCGGGATAGGTCTTATTATCGGGGAAACACGGTAAGAACCTGTGTTGGCAGCTGTCCTGGGTATGTCAGGGTGCTTGCTGCAACAAAAGCCTATGCTGTGTCTACTGGACCACCCTGCTGCTACTACCTGCATAACCTTGAAGAAGCCACTTAATGAAGTCCAGTCTCTCTGGACTTCAGTTTCCTCATTTATAAAATGAGTGGCTTGGACAAGCGACCTTCTAGCTCTAAAATCTATGCTTCTTAGAATACTTTTTTTACTTGCAGTGATATTTTTATTTAACTTTTTCCCTACTTAATGGTATTTTATTTTTTTCAATTACATGTAAAGATAGTTTTCAACATTCACTTGTATAAGATTTTGAATTCCAAATTTTTTCTCCCTTCCTCTTCTCCCTCCTCTCCAAGAAGGCATGCAATCTCATATTGGCTATGTATGTACAATCATATTAAATATTTCCATATTACTCATGTTGTGAAAGAAGAATTAGAACAAAAGGGAAAGACATGAGAAAGAAAAAAACCAAAAAAAGGTGAAAATAGTCTGCTTTGATTTGCACTCAGACTCCATAGTTCTTTCTCTGGATATGGATAGCATTTTCCATCTTGAGTCTTTTGGAATCATCTTGGATCATTGTTCTACTGAGAAGAGCTAAGTTTATCATAGTTGATCATCACATAATGTTGCTGTTACTGTGTACAATATTCTCCTGATTCACTTGCAGTGATATTTTAACGTATTTTTTATGTTGTTAAATTTTATTTATTTCAATTAGCTTTTTTTGTCTTCATTAATTTATTTCTTTACTTTTGGTTTACAAGATTCACTTCCACAATCTCTTGAGATTGAACTTTTACCTCCCCCATCTTCTCCCATCCCCCCATGGCATCATGCAATCAAGTATAGGATCTGCAAATACGTCCACATTAGACATTAGGTTATAAAGAAGGATTATAATGGATGGAACAAACAATGGGAAAGAGGAAACAAAACCAAAGAAGAAAAAGAAAGAGAGCAAGTAATTTGCTTCAATCTGCATTCAAACTCTGTTCTTTCTAGTTCTTTCTCTGAATGTAGACATCTATCTCCATCATGAGTCTTTTAGAGTTGACTTATTACCCTGCAATGCTGAGAAGAAAGCCTCTCCAGGTAAATATGAAGTCCATCTGCTCCTCATTTCTTATGACACAATAGTATTCCATTACATTCATATACCACAACTTGTTTAGCTATTCCCTAATTGATGGGCATCTCCTTAATTTCCAATTCTTTGCCACCACAAAAAGAGTTGCTATGAATATTTCTGTACATATGGGTCTTCTAAGATCTCTTTGGGATACAACCCTAGGAATGGTATTGCTGGGTCAAAGGGTATGAAATTATTTATAGCCCTTTGGGCATAGTTCCAGATTGCTCTCCACAGTGGTTGGATCAGTTCATGACTCCACCAGCAATGCATTAGTGTTCCAATTTTTACACATCCTCTCCAGCATTTGTCATTTGCCTGTTTTGTCATCTTAGTCAATCTGACTGGTGAGATGTGGTACCTCAGAGTTGTTTTGATTTGTGTTTCTCTAATCAATAGTTATTTAGAACATTTTTTTCATATGCTTATAGATATCTTTAATTTCCTCCTCTGAAAACTGCCTATTCATATCCTTTGACCATTTATCAATTGGGGAATGACTTGTATTCTTATAGATTTGACTCAATTCTCTGTATATTTTAGAAATGAGGCCTTTATCAGAGACATTGATTGTAAAAATTCTTTCCCAATTTTCTACTTCCCTCCTAATCTTGGTTACATTGGCTTTGTTTGTACAGAAACTTTTCAATTTAATTAATCAAAATTATCCATTTAGCATTTTATAAGGCTCTCTATTTCTTGTTTGGTCACAAAGTCTTCCCCTCTCCCTAAATCTGACAGGTAAACTATTCCTTGCTTTCCCAGATTGCTTAAAGTATCAGCCTTTATTCCTAGATCATGCACCCATTTAGACTTGATTTTGGTATATGGTGTTAGATAATGGTCTATGCCCAGTTTCTGCCATACTATATTCCAGTTTTCCCAGCAGTTTTTATCAAATAGTGAATTCTTATCCCCAAAACTGCAGTCTTTGGGTTTCTCAAACAGTAGATTACTATAGCCATTGACTGCTGAGTCTCATATACCCAATCTATTCCATTGATCCATTACTCTATTCCTTAGCCAGTACCAAGTAGTTTTGATGACCACTGCTTTATAATACAGAGTAAAATCTGGTATGGCTAGGCCACCTTCCCTAGCATTTCTTTTCATTAATTCCCTTGATATTCTGGACATTTTGTTCTTCCAAATGAATTTTGTTACTATTTTTTCTAGCTCTATAATTTTTTGGTAAATTGATTGGTATGGCACTAAATATATAATTTAATTTTAGGTAAAATTGTCATTTTTATTATATTAGCTTGATGCAGCCACGAGCAGTTGATGTTTTTCCAATTACTTAATCTGACTTTATTTGTGTGAAGCATTTTGTAGTTGTGTTCATTTTAGATTACTATCTGTGTCTTTCCCTCCATCCTATTCCCTCCCCTGTTTATGCTTCTGTTTCTTCCTTCTCCCTTTCCCTCAAGAGTTTTCCTCTTGAAGACCGCCTCCCTCAGTATTCCCTCCCTGTGACCCCCCTCTTTACCTACTCTTTCCCTTTACTACTATTTCTCTCCCTTCTAACCACCCTCCCTTCTTATTACCCCTTTACCTCTCCTACTGCCTATAGGGTACAATGGATTTTTATATTTATCAGAGTATATTATTCCCTCTTTTGCCCCAACCAATGAGGGTATATTTCATACGGTGCTCCTCTCCCTCCCTCCTTTCCCTCTATTATAATGAGTTTTTGTGTTCTTTCACATTATAATCTTAAATTTAACTGATTATGTTGATCCATCTTTGAACCAGAATCAATGAGAATATAGTTCATATGATGTTCATCTCCCTCCCTCCTTCTCCTCTACTATAATATGTTTTTATGCCTCTTTGTGTGGCATAAAAACTTTTTCTGCCTCATCGTTTCCTTTTCTCCCACTACAGTCCCTTTGAATCCCTTAATAAGTTTTTTTTTTATCATCAGATTAGTTCATTTATACCCACGCCCTCTATCTATGTATATCCCTTTTAAAGGTAACATTAATCATATAAATTTCAGTATTGACAGGCATCAGCTTCTCATATAAGGATGTAAACAGTTTACTCTTATTGAATCCCCAGTTATGTGCATCTATGCATGCATGCATGTGTGTGTGTGTGTGTGTGTGCGAGAGAGAGAGAGAGAGAGAGAGAGAGAGAGAGAGAGAGAGAGAGAGAGAGAGAGAGAGAGAGAGGATGAGTTTTCTTTGTTTACTTTTTTATGTCTTTTTGAGTCTTGTAATTGGAGATCAAATTTTCGATTGAGCTCTGACTTTTTCATCAGGAAAGTCTGGCAGTCCCTTATTTCATTAAATGATCATCTCCTTGCCTGAAAAATTATGCTCAATTTTGCTGGGTAGTTGATCCTTGGTTGCAGTTCTAGCTCTTTTGCCTTATGAAATATCAAATTCCAATCCCTCCTATCTTTTGGTGTAGAAGCTGCTAGGTCCTGTGTAATCCTGATTATAGTTCCACAATATTTGAATTATTTCTTTTTGCCTGCTTGCAGTATTTTCTCCTTGACCTTGTACTTCTGGAATTTGGCTACTATATTTTTTGGAGTTTTCAATTTGGTATCTCTTTCAGGAGGAGTCTTCGATAGCTATTTTACCCTCTGATTCTAGGATTTTAGGACAGTTTTCTTTGACGATCTCTTGGAGGATATTGTCCAGGCTGCTTTTTTCATCATGGCTTTCTGGTAGACCAATAATTCTTAGGTTATCTCTCCTGGATCTGTTCTCTAGGTCAGTTGTTTTTCCAGTGTGACATTTTACACTTTCTTCTAATTTTTTAATCTTCATGTTTTGCTTCCCTGACTCAATGCATCATAGAGTCGTTAGCTTCAGTTTGACTGATTCTAATTTTTAGTGAATTATTTTCTTTGGTTAGTTTTTGAAACTCCTTTTTTAGGAAGGTATTTTCTCCAGTTAGATTTTGAACCTCCTGTCCCAGTTCACAAATTTTTATTTTTAAGGATTTGATTTCTTCAGTGAGATTTTTTTTTCCAATGTGGTCACTGTAGATTTAAATTTATCTTCTCCCTCTCTAATTTGGCTTTTAAAATCTTTCTTGAGCTCCTCCAAGAATGCTTTTTGGGCTTCAGACCAGTTCATATTTCCTTCTATGGTCTCAGGTGTGGATACAGAGTCCATGGTTGTCTCCTGAAAGTGTTTCTTCTCATTCACAATAATAGGATTCAGTTGTCTTTTGTCTTACATTTGCAAGTTGCTTCTAAAGTATTTTTGCTAATTTATTAATCCAGTAAGTAGATATTTCTGAATTCAGTTATTTAATCTTCACTGTGACCTAGAAGAAGTTGACCATAGCCACAGAACATTTTCACTATTTAATGAAATTGTGTCTCAAAACCTCATTGTTTTTTTTGCTGGCCATAACTACATAATAAAGATATGCATATGGGCTAGTAAGGTCAAGGGTGCCAACTTTGCTTGCTTCACTTGTATGCAAATACAAAGAGAATCTTGGAAGAAAATCAGGCTTCAAAATTCATTTCCCACACATTTCCTGTGGTGTTTTTGTTTGACAAATTCACATATTGCCTCTGATTCTTCCTATGTTGTAGTTTTGGACAAGTTACTTGATTGCCCCATCTCAAATGGGTTTAGGGAACATAGAATACCCATAAAATATTAAAGAGTTTCATAAATATTTTCTAATTCTAAGTCAAAAAGAGGTTTGGGTCAGAGACACTGATATGATTAGCATGAGAGAATGAGTTCAGAAAAAGACTAAATGCCTGTGAGTGATAATTAGTTCACTGTTAGAGAAGAGTCTTTAATCCTGGACTTGTGGTTATTGTTAACTGTTAACTCTTTGGGAACTGAGAGACCTTTATCATTTATTGGAGAGAATCTTATTTTCCCTAATCTTATGCCTTACTATATAAAAACCCTTTTCCAAAAAAGGTGAACTTTGGCTTCTGGGCTGAAGTCTAGTAGGTAGCAACAGAGGAAAGGCAAGGAAAACTGAATAGATAACATGACATAACATTCAGCACTGGAAATGTTACATATACTAAGAAACACTATAGTGTGGTGCCTGGTATTAAGGTATTCCAAGAGCAAGCAATGCCAGTGGGGAATAGGTGCAGCAAGAGTAGTATGGTAACATCACTAGAAGACATTAATGGTTGGTGTTAGAAGCATGACTTAGATGAATAATCAACAAAGGACACTGAGAAGCAGCACACTATTTGTTAGGGGTGTTTGGGGGAGGACTGGCATTTCTGGTGTGAGGGCTTTCAGGGCCCTTTTCAAGGCTGCTCATCTATCTTTGGTGCCCACCTGTCACTGTACTCTCACCTGTGGCTCCAAGAAGTTGTAGCATACACAACATTCACACATTTGCAAAATTTGTCTTGGCAGATGGGTTAAACCAGGTTGAAGGTAACCAAAAGGCCTCAAAGCTGTCAGTGAATTAAGGGGATGTTAACATCAAGCATGTGAATACTTCCCCCAGTGGAATGGGTGGAAGAGAACAATTTGTTCCAATGGCCACTAGGATGGCTTAGTCAGATACCAAAGATGGCAAGGTCATCATTGCATCCTGGGTCATCACCAGTCATTTTGCTTTTATCCTGCCACTGGACTTTAATGACTCAGGAAGAGAGAGTGAGATTGATGATTTTGTTCAACTCTGCCTCACTTAAATCCAATTTATATGACAATCAAGACATCACCCTGTGATGTCATTGGTCCTCTTTGAAAAACAATTTAATAGATGCTGTCAGAGTATAAAAAGAAGGCTAAAGTATAGCCCCATCCCTTTAAGAAGATTATAATTCATTTGATGTTATTAAAAGTTTGTTTTAATATTAGAAAACAAAAAAGCAAATGTAAGAGATAACCACAAGTCCAGGATTAATTATAAAAAGAATTGTATCAACAATAAGGGCTTTATATTCATAGCAAGTGTAGCATAGTACAACAAATAGAGTTTTGGAGTTAAGACATCTAAATTCACACATCACCTCTGATTCTTTCTATGTTGTGGTTTTGGACAAGTTACTTGATTGCCGTGAGCTTCCAAAATGATAGTGTTGGACTAAATGATCTTTGAGGCTTCTTTGCATTCTAGATCTGTGGCTCTGTGATCTTGTTATCCAATGATGGGTGTGAGCTGGAAAGGTGAGGAAAGGGTTCAGGAAGGAGGCTGGACTTGAATTGGATCCACTGGCTATATAGAATTAGCTTACTCAAAGAGGAAGAAAGAAAACATTCAGGTGGTGAGAATGGTAAGAATTAAGAATTAAGTTCAAGATCAATTCATAAAACAATGAGAAGGGATATTTGAATGGTGCTGTTGGCTCCTGTTGAAGCATTAAAAAGACTAGAGAGGTAGATTGCAATTAGAGTATGGAAGGCTTTGAATGACAATTCAAAGGAGTTTAGGCTCCATCCTTTGGACAATGAAGTTCACTAAAAAGCTCAGTAGTGCAGGGTTGTGATATTTTTATAAATTTTTGGAAAAATAATTGCTTTGTTAAATGTAGGATATGTTGGAATAGGGAAAGAATGAAGGGTGGCAGAGAAACCAATCACAGTGACCAAGATCTGAGGTAATGGGGAGTCCTGAACTACTTTGATATCAGTATGAATAGAAAAGTCCTGGATAAGTAGCTTCACCCCACTGAGTCTAAACCAGTGAAAGTGTCAGCATGTTTAGTGTCTAAGAAGTCTTTTACCTCTAATATTGTGAGGTACTCTGACACTCAAGTCAAATAATTGCAACTATACAGATGAAATTAAAAATGTTGAACCCATCTACTGCTGTTTTCTTTCTTTATTGCATCATTCTTTTTTTTTTCTTTAATCCAGTGTAGGGAAATTCATCTTTTGCTGTAGGAATGAAAACACACATTCCAGTTAGTATCCTTAATCTTTTTTTTTTCATTTTTAGTGAAATAGACATGGCCACTTTCAAACAAATGGGATATAGTGGGGAAAGCAATGCACTGTGAGTCCAAAAACCTGAATTTTCATCTCAACCCTGACACTTATTAATTGTGTTACATTTCACCTCTGTGAATCTTGTTTCCCTCATCTTTAAATAGTGAAGAATATTTACACTGTGTTCCTCTCAGGGCTATGCTCAGAATCACATTTGGAATGAGAAAGCACCATATGATGCAGTGGGACTTAGTGGATAAGAGGATCACCCTGGGAATGAAAAAGATCTGAATTCAAGTTCTTCCTCCAGAACATAATACCTTTGGTATATAATTGACAAGTCACTTCACTTATCAGTGTCCCCCTAGTCAATTGTCTAAAACTATGAATCATGGAATAGTTGTCATGTCGATATGCATTGTTAGAGATAGTTTCCATATTAGGAATTTTCAACACAATTGAAATCATAGGTCTATATTCTTGTATTGAAAACAAAAAAAGCCAATGTGATATGTGAACTATCATAAATATTTTACTTTTTTTTTTAAGCAATTGGAGTTAAGTAACTTGCTCAAGGTTACACAGCCAGTTATTTCTGGGTGTGGTGCTAAGTTTCAGAGCCCGGATTCAATCCCAGGTCATCCCTACTCTGGGGCCAGTGCTCTTACTTGCTGTGCTACCTGGCTGCCCCAATATTTTACTTTTTCAACCTTGTCTTGTTTGATGTAGGGGAAAGAACTGATTTGGAAATAGAATACCTAGTGTGAGTTCTGGTTCTTCTACTTACTATCTGTGTGACTTTGGGCTTCTCTCTTCTCTTCGGATCTCATTTCCTCATCTGTAAAATGATGAGTAGGGCTAGATTTGAGAAGGTCTAAGGCTCTTTCCAGCTCTATCATCACTTTATAGTATACATGAAATTTCCATAGCTCTTTTCCCTTTTTTTCCATCCCACAAACCTGAGAACCTTGCCTTATTCTTCACTGAAAAAAATTGAAGTACTTTGCTACAGTTTCAAAAGAAACTCAGACATATTCTGCCACTATCTATTTCTTCACTTTGGTTTCAGGTCAAGAAGTGACCCTTCTTGCCAAGGGCACTCCCTCTACATGCACTGCTGATCCCATTCCCTGAAGTCTTCTTGATTTGATTGCCCCCTCTATCATCCCTAGTCTCTCTTTCATCTTTGTTTTCTCCCTATCTGCTGGTTCCTAGTGCCTACAAACATGCTCATGTCTCCTCATTCTTCAAAAAACCTCACTTGGTCAGAGCATACCCACCAACTGTCATCCTATATCTCTCTGTTCTCATCTAAACTCCTTTAGAAACCACTCTATCATCAGTGCCTCACCTTCCTCCGCCTTTTCTCCTCAGTTATTAGAAATCTGGATTCCAGTCTCATCATTCAAAGGAAATTCCACTCAGAAGTATCAGTAATCTCTTAATTGCTATACTTAATTCCCCTCCTTCTTGTCTTCTCTATAGAATTTAACACCATTGGTCACCCTTTTTCCTGGCTACTCTCTCTTCTTTAGGTTTTTAGGACACTAGTTTACCTATCTGTCTACTCCTTCTCAGTCTCCTTGATGCTTATTCATTGATGTATGTCATGTCCACTCTCTTTGGATGTCACACAAAGCTCAATTCTAGGCTGTCTTATTTACTCCCAATAGTTTCCTTCAAGTCACTGGTACTGATCTGATCAGCTCTGATGTATTGAATTATCAACTTTATATAGATAATTCCCAAATCTATTTATACAACCCTAGCCTCTCTGTGAAATTATAATTCCACATCATGAGCTGACTTTTGGACATCTCAAATTGGATGTCTCATAAGCTTCTCAAACTCAACATGTCCAGAACAAAATTCATTGTATTTTCTCCCAAACCTACCCCTCTTGCAAATTTTTCTATCATCATTGAGGATACTACCATCTTCCCAGTCATCCAGGCTCACAGTATTGAGGCCATCCTCAAGTCTTTGCCTTTATCCCACATATCAGTCCATTAACACAGTCTTTTGTACTTGTACACAGTCTTAAATCTACATTCCCTTATTTCCACCAAACAGCTAATATCATAGTCCAGGCCTTCATCACTCCTCACTGGGACTGCTGAAATGGTCTTCTATTTGGTTTTTCTGCACTTCAATCCATTCTCTATTCAGCTGCTAAAGTGAAGGTCTAAGTATGGCATCATCCTACTCTATAAAATCTAGTGGTTTCTTGTTACATCTAAAATCAAATATAAACTCTTTGCTAGTATTCAAAGCCCTTCATAACCTGGCCATTTTCTACCTGTTGAGTCTTCTTACATTTTCTTCCCATCCAGAATTCTACTACCGTGTTTCCCCGATAATAAGACACTGTCTTATTTTTTTTTTTGGACAGAAAAACATCAGAGGGCTTATTTTCAGGGGAGGGCTTATTTTAATGAACATTGACAGCAATTTTAATAAACAGATAAATGTGAACAAAAAAATGTACCTTTATTCAATAAGCAAATCACTGGGGAAGAACAGGATGACGTGCTCACTGCTGCAGCTCTGATTGGATGCAGCTCGGAGCGCGGCGTGCGTTTCACGGGGCAGGGGGGAACCGGTGCATACAGAGGGTACCGTAATGTAGCGTGTAGCACAGGGGATCACCTTCACTACAGTAGCAATCTCAATAGGGCTTATTTTCGGGGGAGGGCTTATTTTGGAGGAATCTTACACAGTAAGGGGAGGGCTTATTTTCAGGATAGGTCTTATTATCGGGGAAACACGGTAGCTGTAGCAGCAAGCACCCTGGCGTCCTCAGGGTGGCTGCTCACACAGGTTCTTAGATCTGCTTTGTTAAAGGAAAGCAACTCAAAATGGGTTAACAAGCTTACTTTAATCAGTCAGACATATATCGTTTACCTTGTTCAGGGGAAAAAGGCCAGCACCCCGAACTTCAAAGTATACAGGCAGAATTATCAAGACAGAAACAGATCAAGTAGACAGATTTCCAAACTGTCCAACCATCACATCCATACCCAGTCAACATCTGGGTTTCCACATCTGGGTTTTTCAAAGCCGGGGTGGGGGGCCTCTGGACAACAGCTTCCCAGAATCCAGATCAAATCACAGAACACTTCTCAAAGTGAGCCCCCAAAACAAAGCTACACATCAGGGCTTATATAGCCTTCTCCTGGCTCAGAGAATGTAACAACCTTATTGACCCACTGGCCAATCAAAAAGTATCTACTGAAAAACAAGCCTCCCACCCCAGGTTTCAGGTGCACTTTAGCCTAGGGGCAGAGAAGATCTTCCAAATTTGCATTCCCATTACACTAGCCCACCACTTTGGCCTGTGTGCCATTACTTGAGCACAACACTGCAATCTCTCCCATCTCTATCCCTTTGCTCTGGTTATCTCCCAGACCTGGAAAGTTTTCCCTCCTTATCTCTGCCTCTTGGTTTCCCCGTCTTCTCACCTCATAT
This sequence comes from Petaurus breviceps papuanus, assembly GCF_028583685.1. Lineage (NCBI taxonomy): Eukaryota > Metazoa > Chordata > Mammalia > Diprotodontia > Petauridae > Petaurus > Petaurus breviceps. The sequence continues at coordinate 22,761,227 of NW_027186540.1, forward strand.
TCCACCTTCTATGATAGGTCTTTCCCAGACTGTCCCCACCCTACCCCCCACCCAACTTACCTGCTCAGGCTTTCCCCTCTGATATTATCTTCAAGTGATTCTGTCTGTATGTATATATATAGTTGTGTCCATTAGCATTTTGTCTTCTCCATAATAATATGAGCTCTGTGAGAGCAGGGACTGTTTTGCTCTTTTTCTGTGTATCTCTAGCATAGCATAGCCCCTGGTACATAGTAAGAGTTTAACAAATGTTTGCTGACTAACTGACTTCCATTATCATTAACATGATATGAAGGTATCAAATACTATGGAAGCATCAAATCCTACATACCACTAGAATTTTTTTAAATCAAACATTAATTTGAATGCCACCAATTCCAGGGCATAGAATTTTATCAAATTAGTAAGATATACAGAAACATTCTTTCTTTCTTGCACTCCCAACTGCTAAAAAAATATATTCACCATTGTCCATGGTTTCATAGTTCAAAATAGCTGTAAGCAAACTAGAAGGTCTCACTAGGGAGCAGGCTCACCCAGTTCCTTGGTAGATACACAAACTCTTTTATGTGATGACTCAATAATTATACAGTTTTGGTAAATATGCATGATTTAGCAAAGGTAGTAAGAGGACTCCTTTATAAAGCCATCACATTATCCTTTGTCAAATAAATACTTATTTAGCCATTTTCCTGGAGGTAGTTGGGGGATGGAGTAGACTATTGTTTAGTTTCTAACCTGTCAATCCACAAGAATTCAACTAATTCTCCACTACTCACTAGACGTATTTTGGAACCCCTTCTGAAAACCATTGCCATAGTGCTTCATTTAAAGTAGACAAATTACTTAATGCTAGTGTTCTTTGTAGATATTGCTATTAGTATCTCTCAATGTTATTAGCCAAAATGCTGTTAAAAGCTAATGCAAGATGGGTCCCAAACCATTAACTTTTATTGCTTTGATTCAGAAGAAAATACCTCGATTTTCTTTCAAATAATTTGATCAAGAAAATTTCAAAATGTTTGGTTCAAAGGAAACTTTTTTCTCAATCACCTCAACCTGGAACAATTTAAATGATGGAATTCTTTAAAAGCTCTTAAGAGAAACCTGTTTGTTGATATTGCCCATAAAATGCAGTTGTTCTTTTGAGGCTGCCTTTTCCATGAAAAAATGAACTGACTTAGACACACTTAAGATGAAAATGAAGGCAGTGTCATGTTTTGTCTTTTGAGTGGATTAATTTCTTTCAGAAGAAAATGATAGTGTTCCTGTTTAGTTAATTTAGGCTTTTTAGTCTCCTTCTTGAGGGACAAATCCTAAAGAGTAGAACTCAGAACATATAAAAATGATGCCATGCAGAGACAGTAGAGTTGCACCAATGTGTAACACTCACAGTTTTCTAATAAAGCAATGCAGTAGGATGCATACTGAGTTTCTACCCACAGTAATGGCATTTTTCCAAAAATAGCTGCCTTGCAACACTATGCTGTGGTGTCTTGATGAAATATGTCATGCTGTTTTTTGCTTCTTCCCATGATGACATGATGCATATATTGAGTGCAGGTGTGACAATATCAGTAAATTTAGTAATTCTCAGAGGGGCACAACAGTGGGAAATGAAAATAGTCATAGTAACAACTTCATAATGGGATCCTACAAGCCATGCCAAAGCCTGCCTGCATTCTCTCACCTATGATGTAACATTCAAAGGAACCCCCCCTCCCAAAAAAGGACAAACACAATGGTATGAAAACTTGGCAGTACCTCATAATAGAGTAGATGGGTTGGAATCTATTTTCATCTACTTGAAGTGGGAAGGGTACAACATGTAGGTTCTGATTAGTATGAATAATGAATCTTATGAGGTAGTCATATGTATTCAAGTTCACACTATTAGAAATTATGATTATGTAAAATATAGTAATTGGTTATATCCCACTGGAAATATGTAGTTCTATTTTTAAAATATGGCTATTTCATAAGATTCATTATTTGTGTTAATCAGGACCTAGCTATAGATTTGAAATCAACCCTAGGCTGCAAGATCCTTGGATATTTCTTCATCTTCAGTAATAGGATTGCCCTAATTGCCTCCTCAAAGAAATATTTTTTGTCAGTCTTTCCATTACCCTTATATAACTGAGCTATGTCAGTGGATCTGAAGACTGAATTTAGAAAAGTCCTAGACTAGGCTACCAACCCATTGTTGCTACCCTATTATTATCTGTGCTTTGAATGGACAGAAATCTGTCTTTGCTCTCAAACTAGCTGCTTCATGTAAACCTGGGAAACTGCCCTCATTCTTCCCTCCCTAAATTTTTTGTTGTTATTCAGTTGTGTCCAACTTTATGTGATCCCATTTGGGATTTTTTTTGGCAAAAATACTGGAGTGGTTTGCCATTTCCTTCTCCAGCTCATTTCCCGAATGAGGAAACTGAGGCAAATAGGGTTAAGAGACTTGGCCAGGGTCAAATAGCTAAGTATCTGTTTAGTAAGTGTAGTAAGTGTCTGAGGCCATATTTGAACTCAGAAAGATGAGTCTTTCTAACTCCAGGCCTGGCATTCTATACACTGGCTGCCCCAAGTCAAACACATACAAATCCATTCCCTTTTTAATTGGAATACTGACAAGAAGGACACTTGGTAGGGAGGGATTGTAATATGACAAATTTCTCATTCTTCCCTCTCACATTTTCTTTTAAGGAAGAAAAATTTCTTTATCCAAAAATAGTGATACCTTATTGGAGCAGGTAGGTTGGAACCCTTTATAATGTGTCAGTTAATTTACTTTCCAGCATACTTTTTCTATTTGAGCTGACTGCATGAAGTTTTTAGAAAAATTCCACTTCATGGATGTAACATTGAACTCTGAGGTATCCCAATAGGAGGTTAACTAAATGAAACTCCTAATGGTAGATGTTAAATGGATTTAGTTATTTCATTTTTCAATGTTTGTTTCAGGGGGGAAAAATGTGTCATCTCAGTTTTGTTGATGAAATATAAGGAAAATAATGAAGTTGAACAAATTATGGCAGTGGTTTTATAACTTTATGTAGTATGATCTTTTCAAGACAATCCCACCCTCTTTTCATAAAATAATCTATATATTATTGTTTGCGTTTTATTCAAATCAAGAATTTATTACAATTTAGTAGCAATACTCAAATAAAAAAAAACATAACAAAATAATGCAATCCAACCTACTGATTTATTTATTGAGAAAAATCCACTGAAAACTCCTATTTAAAACAGAAAAATAGTAGTACTAAAATATGATGGGCTTATTTGAAAGTGAAAAGCTTCTTGAAGTGTGCCATCAGTGATGATTTTTTACTAATAATTTTTTCCAGCCACCAATTGAGTTCATTATTTTGTTTATAAATCCTCTCTGAGCTACCTCCCTATCTCCCTTTCAGAATGGCAAAGTTTGGCCACAAAAGTACTGTCTACTACTCAGGGTTCCAGGTGTAACCTCAGAGAGCTGGACTCCTAATACTTTCATTCATGAGTCCTAACCATTGTGCTTCTTACCAACAATCAACCAGACTATTCTGGGCTCAGCTGGGATACAAGTACTAGAATAAACTGGTATTTGTTCCAAGGAGGACTGGAACACTTGCCCTCTCCCTTTATTACTAAGGGTGCCTCTGATTTGCATATATTTGCTTTAATCATGGAACAATTCCTATGTCTCTGCAATATTGGACATCAAAAATTTCTTCCAGGAACCGTGAAACATATAGGAAATTCATCTGGAGGTCCAAACTCATCCCTTACTAGGACAAGCAGACTAAATTTAAAACACAGACATATACCCACTCATACATACACCCATGCGCCTCACTCAGAAAAGCCCAAGAGATGTGGAAGGTCAAAAAGAGGACTACTTTTAGGTTGATTAATCAGCATTTCTAGACCAGAAACTAAACTCTATCCTATGTACCTGTAGTCCACTTCTCTTACAGAGAGATGAGAATATGGGGTAGAAGTGCAAGATGGGGAAGGGACTTTTAAAAGGATGGGTAGATTAAGATTTAGGAGGGTGGGGGAGTAGATAAGGGAGGGACTTTTAAAAGAGTCATTAAGGAAGGCACCCATACAAACTGGACCCGTATCACAAAGCATGCAGTCTAGATTTTCATAAGAGTAAGAAGGTGGGGGGGGGAAGGATATTTATGACCTATTGTGACATATTAAATGAATTGTTAAAGTAATATAACAGATATTAGCACTTAAGTATCTAAAAAAGCAAACATTACCTCAAAGAAGCTTGTCTAACTTCTAAAGGAAAAACATTGGAAAACAGACTGTTCAGTTAAAGCATAAAACAAAAGATAACAAAGTGATCATTTTCTTCAATGGATCCTCTAAAACTATGGTACCCAATATGGATGTTCTAGAAGGAGACTTTCTCTAGGAGGACCTTGAAAAATTATCACAAGAGAAGCCCTCACTGCATAAAGATCCCTTTATGTGGTTACTTTTCCAACTCTCTCTCATGTTAGTGGGCCAGATCTTGTGAGGGCAGCTAATTATAATTCCCCTCAGGATTATAAAACTAAGCCTAAAGGACCAGGCGTCTAGTTCTACTTAGCTCAGAAGTCACCAAAGGTATGTTTTCCATTAATAGTGGACCAGCCAGACTTAATTGACTTTTAACAGACACTTATTAAGTAGATATAGTTTTCTATTTAAAAAAAAAAGGTAACTATAGAAAACATTTCCCTAAAAGCCTGGAGCACATTCTTTTTTTAAGATTTTATTTTTATTATGAAGTTAAATATGAGATAAAATGAACATTTCTTTATAAAAATAGAACAGAAGAGGAATATATATGAAACAGTGAATCTCTATACCTTACAGCTTGCTTTTCCCTTTAAGACCTAATAAATTTAACATCTGACTTTTAAAAATTGCCCTGCATGTCTTACTTTCTGAATTTCCTCCTGTTTTATTCTCTGCATTTAAAAAATTCTTCATTGACCCTCTATTCTTTCTCTTCACCACCCTTTTTAGGAAACCTTATTGTAGATTTCATCTCCTATAGCCTACCCACCAAAACAGAAAAAAAGAAAATGTTACTCTTCTTAAAAATATATAGAGTTAAGCAAAATAGATGTCCACATTGGTCATATCTGAAAATATATTCTATATCTTGAGTCCACCACCTCTTTGTCAGTAGGTGGGGAGCATGATATATCACAGGTCCTCTAAAATCATGGTCAGTCATTGTAGTAGTTATTTTCCTGGTTCTTCTCATTTCACTCTGCATCACTTCAAAAAAGTTTTACCAGGTTTCTCTGAAATGGTCCCTTTCATTATTACTTAGAATTCAATAATTTTCTGTTACATTTGTATCATAATTTTCTCATCCACTCCCAGTTATTGCTTTTGTTTCCAATTCTTTGCTAAAATAAAAAAGCAGCTATGCATAATTTTGTGCTTCTGGATATTTTTCATTCTTCTTTGATCTTTTTGGAGGATAGGCAAAGTAGTGGTATCACTGAGTGAAAGGTCGTGTAAACTATTTAGTAGATTTTGGGCTATAGTTCCAAATTGCTTACTACTTACTAGACTAATTTACAGATCCACCTCCAGTGTGCCTTTGTGATTGTTTTTTTGTACCCCCTTTGAGAACTGTAACTTTCTTTTCTTTTTGTTCATCATTCCCAATCTGATAGGTATAAGGTGAAACTTCAGGGTTTTTTTTAATGTTAATCTATCTAATTATTAGTAATTTGGTGAACTTTTTCACAAGTATTTGGTAGTTTTTATTTCTTCCTTTGTGAACCATTTGTTCATTTCCTTTGACCACTTATCTATTGGGAAATGGCTCTTTTATTACATATTTGAATCAATTCCATATATATTCAGAATATCAACCTTTATTAGAAAACCCTGCTACAAAATTTTTTCCCAATTATTTACCTTTTTATTTTAATTGTCATTAATTTATTTGCCTTTCAAAATTTTGTAGTTAAAATTGCTCATTTTATGGCTTTTGATCTTCTATTATCTTACATGGCCATGAGTTCTTTTCCTATCCATAGTTGCAAAAATTTATCTCTTCCTTGCTCCTCTATTTTTTTTATGGTATGACCTTTTATATCTGAGTCATGAATAAGACTATTTGAATAGCCTTTGTATTTGGGGGGGAGGGGAGGGAAGGGAGGAAGCAGCTAATTAGCCAAAATGAATGATGTTGAGAAATATAACAGGTATTACAGTATTTAAACATTTCATAAAAGATAGTCTACCCACTTACTGTTGAAATGCACTAGGCAGTGCCCTACCTACTGAAAGCAATGGTGATGATCTTATCTGAATTGAAATTTGGCATATGCTCACTCAGTCTTGACCTCATTATACATACTGTACTAAATAATTGGTGCATTTCATTCACTGTTGGAGTGAATTCTCCATGTTTTCCTTGTTTCTGTTGACTGAACTTTTTTTTATTGGGAAAGAAGTGGATGCATTTTTTCAAAAGTGAAACTAGAAAATATCAAATATTTTGACTACTACTTCTTCCCCTCCCTTCCTCCCTCTAAAGTTTGAAAACTATAATAGGAAGACTTGTTCTTAAGGTGATACAATAGTGTACAAAAGTGAAAAAGGTAACTTTTGACCCTGACACAGAATTAAAATCTTGTCTGATAGCATTCCTTGCAGGAGTGCACTGGATTTTATCTCCAATTATTGTTTTTTAATCACAGGAAATAAGATAAGTCATCTACATCTCCAGTCTTCTCTTGGAGCTTTTAATGTCCTTGCTTCTTTTTCCTTCCATTGGTTGAAACAGAGCAAGAATTATCACCATGGCCTGTACCCTACATTTGCCACAGTTGGTGTCACTGGTCTTTCCCTAAACAGGTGTAGGCTTTCTGTCACTTCTCTTTTTCTAAACTCTGTGTCCTCTGAATCTAGAGTTTGTCTTAATTTGAAAATAACAGCATTGATATTGAATGTTGACAACCCATCAAACAGACTTCTTCTGGTTCTCTTAGGAGGCCTTCTTGCAGGTTTTCAGGTTGCTTAAAAATCTTATGATATAATTTGCTTTTGGTTACAATACAGATTAAACAGAGCTTTAAAGTAGTTTTGCCCCACCCCCACACTATGTAAATCATGGCTTTACTTGTTTACCAGACATTACATGGTTAGACATAGCCAAGACAAGATTAAAATGAAACTAGCTCATGTTTATAACTGATTTCTTATATAAATCTCGTGTTTATAGCTGAGTACTTATCAACAGAGTCTCTCTCATGATCATATCATATGACATAGGGATGTCACACGACAAATAACTGTCATAAGACACTAGAGGCTTGCCTCATAGGAAGGGAGAAAAAAAGTATTTCCTATTACCCATTTCCTTAGGTGTCTTTCCAGTTTACGTGCTTGTTGGTTCATTCAGGCTTTGGTTTATTATCTCTTTTAAAGTGGGACAAGGAGGGTGGCTAGGTAGTGTAGTGAATAGAGCACCAGTCCTTGAGTCAGGAGGACCTGAGTTCAAATCCAGCCTCAGACACTTGACACACTTACTAGCTGTGTGACTTTGGGCAAGTTAACTTTTGGGCAACTTAACCCCAATTGCCTTCCAAAAAATAAAATAAAAAAAAATAAAGTGGGACAAAAACTAATGTCCATAAGAATTCATATTCTGTCATTTACTCTACCTGTATCAAATTGTTTCTTTTAATCTTGTAAACTCTGTCAGTTCACAAATGATAACTCACATAGCAACACAAGAAGGTTGTACTAATATTGAACTATTTCTTAATCTAGTGTTAGCCTAATTGGGGACCTTGAACTAGAAGGGCTTTTTTTCCCCACTGGAAGGAAACATTAGGAAGATACTAGCCTAGACTGTGTGGACTCTGAAAAAAGAGTTTTTATAAAAAATTTCAAGAAGTGATAAAGCATGCAAATGCCTTCCCTCTCCATTAATGCTTCATCTACTCCTCTATACATCATTGTTGTTGTTCTCTTGTTTCAGTCATGTCTGACTCTTCATGACCCTGTCTGGGGTTTTCTTGGCAAAGATACTGGAGTGGGTTGCCATTTTTTCTCCAACTCATTTTACAGATGAGGAAACTGAGGCAAACATGGTTAAGTGACTTTCTCAGGGTGACACAGCTACACCTGATTTAAATTCAGGAGTATGAGTCTTTCTGACTCCAGGTCAGACAATCTATCCACTGTGCCACCTAGCTGTTCTCCCCGCCCCTTAGATATCAATGTTCCGCAATTCAATAATAACTCAACATTTTGTAAAGCTTCAGAGTGACCCAGACCAGGTAGGAACCATAACTAGAATTTTTCATGGGTGAATGTAGAGCTGAGAATAGGAATAGAACCAGAACTGGGACTGAAGTAACTGCTAAAACTTATATTAGTTCAAGGCAGGACATATAAGGTTGAAGTTTGGGTCAAGAGATTTATGTGCTGTTTATCAGGGAAGGTCATATGAATATAGTGGTTAGTTGATTAATTTAAAAGTAATGAAAGTCTGCCAAACCCCCAAGACTCTTAACTTGATTCTCTTTTCTCTTTGAAATCATTTCATCTACTGTAATAGATTTCATCTACTTACAACAATTAACCTATAAGGTCTTTGAGAGCAGGGATTATTTTTTTTTTACCTTTCTTTGCCTCCCTAGTGCTTAACACATTGCCTGATACATAATAAATGCTTAATAAAAATGCTAGTTGATTGACTTCTGAGCTCTAGTCCCATATTTCCAACTCTCTTCCAACTATCTACATATATTGCCAGCAACTTGAAGTCAAGATGTCAAATACTGAACTCATCATGTTCCCTCCAGAACCTGGCCCATACCCTGACTTCTCTATTTTTCTATTTCTATTAATAATTCCAACATTCTTCCAGCCATTTAGACTCCAACTCTTAGAGTCTGAAATAGAAAAAAAATCTTTGATTTCATCTTCTCTCCCATATTTCCAATCAGTTGCCATGACCTTGGGCATGTCACTTAACCTCTGCTTGCCTCAATTTCTTCATTTGTAAAATGGTGATAATTATAACACCTGCCTCCCAGGGTTGTCTGAGGACAAAATGAGTAAATATTTGTAAATCACTTTGCAAATATCAAAACACTTATAAATGCAAGCTATTGATGATGATGATTATATCATGCCAACTTCTATCACATTTCTCACATCCTCTCCACTCACACTATCATCACCTGCATTTAGGCCTTCAGTGACTCTCATCTGCTCTATTGCATGTCTTCTGATTAATCACCCTATCTCTAGCCTCTGCCCTTTATAAAGATATGACAAAATAATCTTTAAACATTTTTTGTTCTTTATTGCAAATGTAATTATCATCAATAAATGTAATCGTTCACCATATGAAAACAAATAAGAAAGATATGTATAAGAAATTACAAATTTCTCTTATGTTTAGTTTGTTTTTAAAGAAATATTTTATATATTATATTGCTACATTACTAATAATTGAGTTGATGTATTATTAATGATGAAGATTATAAATAATTAAATTATATGTATATAATTTAATGGGGTAGTAACATCCTAATACATAGATCTAATCATGTCATTTCCTTGCTCAAAAATCTTCAATTTTCTTTAGAATAAAACATAAAATTCTTTGGCCTCAAATCTACTTTTCAAACATCACATCACTCCCTTTTGTGGAATCTATGTGACATTCAAACCAGACTTGTAGCTATCCCTCATCTTACCCTGCTGCTTCCATTTGCACGGGCGGTGCCCCACATCTGGAATGTATATATTCACTTAGCTTGTCTTGCTTAATCATTCTTTCCTTTCAAGGCACAGCTCAAGAGCTATCTCCTTCATTAATTTTTTTCTGATCTTCTTTGCCCCCCAAGTTAAACAACATTTTCTGTAGTACTTCAGATCTTTTCTTTGCCCCCATCATACTGTACCATGCTTTATGTTTATTTCTCTACATATCCTACCCTTCAAGCAGGTCATAAGAATCTTAAGAGGAACTGTTTTTCATCCTTGTATTTCAGGACCTGTTTATAGTAGACCTTAATGAATGCTTGTTGTTTGAATTTAATAAGCAGGCATGGGAATGGGTGAACTGAAGGAAGTTAGGCAGCAATCTGGAAACAATTTAGCGAAGGATTTGAAGGCTCTTCCAAAAAAAAAAACAGACTTTGTGTCTATGATAATCAGGAGATACTGGGACACTCCTGAGAAGCAGCAGCAGAGGAGTGGGGATATGGAATGCATAGATGATTACTTAATAGATGCTTTTCATGATGATTAGTATGATGACAAGCTGGCAAGGCGGGGAGATGACCTTGTTAGTGATATTCCAGATTGAGATAAACTACCGGGGACCAGAAATACAAGCAGGGAGGATAATCAATCATCTAATTAACATTTATTGATTGCCTACTATGTATAAAACACAGGTCCTCTTAGGGATACCAATGGCAAAAAAAAGTTAGTGAATGACTATTGGACCAAGAATTTCCAGAAGGCCCATAATAAAACCTTTTTATGGAAAGAAAAATAATTTGGTGTCACCAAAACCAGTCCTCATCTTTTTCTTAACCTCCAGATTAACACTTCCAACCACCTATTAGACATCTCCAGCTGGAGGTCCCATACTTACCTTAAAATCTCCATGTTCGAAATTAAAGTCTATCTTTCCCACCAAATCCTTCCTCCATCCTAACTTCCTTATTACTTTTGAGGGCACCTAAGATCAAAACCTGTGTGTCATCCTTGCCTCCTCACTCTTACTGCCTCTCCTTATCCACTCTGTTGCTAAGTATAATCATATTCTATATTCGAAGCATTTCTTTTACACCTCCTTATCTCCTCTGACACTGCTATCACCCTGGTGCAGGATCTGGTCACTTCATGCTTGAACTATTGTAATACCCTTCTGCTTGGTCTCCCTACCCACTCCAGATTTTCATGCAATCAACTGTCAAGTTGATCATCCTAAAGTGCAGATCTGACTACATCACCCCACCCCATTCAATAAACTCCAGCACTTCTTTACCGCTTCCAGGATCAAATATAAAATCCTCCATATGAATTTATAAGCTCCTCATTACGTAGTTCCTGTCTACCTTTCCAGTATTCTTATACTTTGTTCCCTTTTATATGGTTGTATGTTCTATATGGTCTTTTATGTGGTCTATGGTCCAATGACATTGGCATCTTTGCTATTCCTTGAATACATTGCTCCATCCCCGAACTCTTTGCATTTTCACTAGCCGTTCCTCATGCCTGGAGTACTCTCTGTCCTCATCTGGAACTATCCTTCCTTCTTTCAAGATCAAGATAAAATCCTATCTTCTACGGCAAGTTTTTCTTAATCCCCCTTAATGCTAGTTTATTGTCTCCTCCATTGGACTATGTGCTTCTTGAGAGTTGGAACTGGCTTTTGCTGTTTCCTTTATCCTTAGCACTTAACTCAGTGTCTGGAACATTAGAAACTCTTAAAAATGCTTCTTGACTATTGGTTGGCAGCCCAAGTATGGAGATCAAAATGTTTTGAGGGGCAAAGACGACCCTAAGACTTCTTGATTGAAGCAGAACCAAGAGAACAAACTATGTAAGAACCATAGTAATATAAATGTATGTCTCTCTGAAAGGCATCAGCTAGGTGGTGCAGTGGATAGAATGCTGCTGTTTAAGTCAAGAAGCTCTAAGTTCAAATTCAGCTTTAGGCACTTACTAACTGGGAGACTGAACAAGTCACTTAACCTCTTAGTTTCCTTATCTGTAAAATAAGGAATGAGGTTTGATGATTTCTCAGATCCCTTCTAGGATCTATGACCCTATGAGTTAGATTAAATTCAAAGATCAGTATTGGTTCCAAGGTTGTTCACACCATCTTCCCATCTGTAAATGGGACCATCACTAAACAATGTTGCAGTTATTTTTCTTTTTTTCACTTTAATGTTTTCTTTGTTATGGAAAGGATTTGACTCGTGGCAATGTTGTCTATGTATATGGAGGCAGAGTTATTTATTAAAAAATCAATAAAACTCTCTTTCAAAAGAATTAGAAGAGCTGTTTATAGTATTATATACAGAATTATGCCTACGAATCAGGAAAAGAGATGAATTTTAATGGGGAGTTAGGTAGAACTATAGCAATGTAAAACAACCTTTAGGTAAAAGTAGAATAGAATTAGTATCACTGATGTGCAAATGCTTGCTGTTCACACAGGAAAAGCTTACTTTCTAGAGGACCTGAGGTAGGGAGAAAAGGTCATACATTAAGCTTCTCAATGACTCAAGGATCAGAAAGTAGCAAGCACAAGGTCTCTCAAGGAAATGACAAGGAACTATGTGAGAATTATTCCTTCTCTTCATTACTTGGGGATGGAGAGGCCCGTGAAGCCCTTATGTGATAGGATGTAGCCAAATTAATGCACTTCACCAGGAGCATCAGGTAGCCATGACCTTGAGAGATAGAGAATAGTTGTTACAATGGCAGTGAAGCCTTCTGTTGGGGGCCAGGGAGAGAAGAGAGTGGGGGTATACTATAAAGGCAGGCATCTTCTACATTCTTCAAGTCTCAGTTGCCTCATCTGTCAGAGATGACATAAATACCTGGAAGTCACATTATTTGCTTTCAGTAAATTGCCTACATTTAACAAACGCCAAATGGAATGGAAAAGAGATTTGTAGCCTGATTCTTCTTCCTCTGCCTTACCTATTTTTACTGAGCTTATCTCCTTATTCCATCCTTATTATTTTCTCTCCAAACATTTTCAAGTTTGTTTTCTTTGAAGCTTCAATTTCTCTTAATGGATGCAAAGGGTTTATAGACTGAGACTTTCAATTCACTCAAAACTTAAACTGCTGAAAAGCAGCATTGTTCATCATGTATTACTTCAACCTTATGAAACATAATAATTGGTTTTGTTAAAGTTGTTTTTCAGCTGAAAGCCAATCTAATTGATACAATATCTCAACTATAATGTGAAAATTAGGTGGTTGAAAACTAATTTTTCAAAATCTTCAACTGTTAAAACTTTGACCATGTGTTTCAACCCCTCCAGCAACCAGAAATCTTCACAATTAGGTGAAAAAAAAATCTAGAATTTCAGTGTCTGAAATTCTTATTCTCAGCATCTCAAAAATATAACTGTGTCCTACTTCTGAGGCTGTAAAAATATTAAGACTGATTGTAAGAAGAAATGTTTGGAAAATGTCAGAGCAGCCTCTCTATTTTCATAAAATATTGAGCATAATTTTCTAGCAGTAATTATCCTTACATTTTAATTGTTTTAAATAGGAGCTAAATTGGTCGATGATGAGAATATTTTTATTTCTTGTAAATTAATTCAATGTGGCATGGAGTACCTAAGTACTACACTCTTGTTATCTGCAACAAATGTGATCCTGTGTTCACCATGGATTACTTTACTGGTATGTTTATTGCTCATTGAGATGACTATGTGAGGCTGTGGGACTGGGCATATAAATGAAATATCTCTTACCTATTTCTTCTGCCTGTGCTTAACTAAAGAATAATTTTAAAAACCATTAATTCAATTTATAAACCTTTGTTAATTTAGTGTTATGGTTCATATTTTCAAGTTTAAAAGCCATGAATCTAACTTCATTCAGGGCTATTATCTGCTCACTTACAAAGGAACATGAAGTTCACCTGGGAGGCTTGAGAGTAGAAGGAAAAAACCTTTTGGCAGAGAGGTGATGAATGAGACTTACAATTGTGGATGCAGCCAATATGTACATCTGTTTCTGCATACTATGAGAGAAGGTTTTAAAATTTGGCAGGGGAGAGGAGAGATACAGAGGGAAAGACAGGGTAGTGAAAGTGATTCCAAAAAAAAAGAAAGAGTATCAAACATTGAAAATGCATAGAAGAAAACAGAAAGAGGCTGAGAGCAAATCACTGGCATGTACATAAGTTTTTTAAAATAATGTGCTGAATTTAGCCTATATTTTTTAAAAATGAAAAGTGAATTGTAATGAGAGTTGTGTTGTTGTTCGGTTTCTTTGTGACTCCATTTGGGGTTTTCCTTAGCAAAGATTTTGGATTGATTTGCCATTTCCTTCTCCAGCTCATTTTAAATGGGGAAACTGAGGCAAATGGGCATAAGTTGCTTGCACAGGGTCGCAATAGCTACTAAGTGTCTGAGATCAGATTTGAACTCAGGAAGATTAGTCTTCCTAACTTCAGGCTCCATGCTCTATCCAATGTGCCACCCAGCTGCCCTTCATGAGAGTTGAGGTTTCAAAAAATGGTTTTTTTTCTCTTCTTTTTATATGTGAATATTTCAGTTCATTGGTGTTTGTCAACTTTAAGATCACAAAAAATATTTTTTAAAGAATAGAGAGAAGAATCCCATAACTAGAGGAGGAAGAGTGGAATAATCCTTTTTACTGCGACTTTTAAGAAACTGAAGTTTTAAGAAAAGAGCTACTAATTTTTTGAAGGAGCTAAATCACACAAATGAAAGATAAGAATGTTCTATAAATATGTTACAATATTGTATGTTAAAATGAGCAAAGATAAGGTATGTTGCCATCTAGCCAAAACTCTGATAAGAAATGTATAACATCTGGAGTATCTCTTCTTTTGAGCCTTGGATAATTTTGCAATAATGCTTTCTGATCTTATGCCTACATCATTTTCTGGTAAGGTGTGTTTCTTTGACTCTAATGAGCTCCACATGGAAATATTGTATGTGATGAATGAACATGTTCAGGTCTCAGTGTCCTAATGTAATGAATACATGCACATACATATATTTGTATGTATAAATGTATGTACACATACATACATACACACATACATATATCCAATGTAGTCCTCTGGAGAGTCAACCTGGCATTTTGAGTATAATGTTCTACTTGTTGACAGAAAAGATGTAAATTCAAATACCACCAATAATACCTACCAGCTTTGGTGACCAAGGATAGGTCCCTTAATCACAGTTTGGTTACTTTATTTGTAAAATAGATATAGTAGTATTAACCTCAAATGAGATAATATAACTAAAGTACCTTATTAACATCAGTTATTGTTGGAATGGACAATGTGAGACAATATGCTTCTTTACAATTTCCTTTTAGGCTTTAATTTTTTAATTAAGTCAGAAGACTCAATAGGAGATAAAAAACAGGGGAAATGTTGAGATTGAAGAGGGCTAAATTCTAATTGTAGGCTTTTTCTACTTATCATTGGCAATGTGGATTTACTTCAAAAGATTGAATATTCTTTGATTAAAGATATAAATGATAATTCAATAATTAATCAGGGACCCATGCACCTTTATAACCAAATGCCTTTACGTGCTCCACTCCCTTCCTTCTCTCATCTCACACCTCTTCCCACCCAGTCTTTTAAGCAGAAGTCACAGTTTTGAATATTGGTAGAAGTAGACAACAGCACAAGAGTCAAATGACTGACAAACTCTGTGGAGATAGCTAGAAAGGTGCTTTGGGGTTTTTCACTGCATGTCTCCATGGTACCTGATGTTACAAACAAATTATTTTTCTGAAGATTTTACATTACCCTTATTTTTTAAACTGCTAGAATTGTTTTGTTTTTTTTTAAAGCCATTTAATATGAATACCTTAATATCTAAGTGTGTTTCTTCTTTCCATCTATAAAAATGCTTTTAAAAGACACGTTTTCCATGATGGAAATGCCTCAGAATTGATGAGAAGGACGGCAGCACCTCACCTCATCACATAAATGTTTATTCGGATGGTACTTAAAACTTGTCATTTACCCAGAGGACCATGAAATGTCAATACTGGGGACATGAAAATGAGCAGAAGATACTGCTATGATTCTGACTATTGTGGAAAATGATACTATCTGGACAATTTTGGAACAGTCTGCTCTTTATTTTGTCTCCTGCTACAGTGGCCATATCATTTTCAAATTCTATTAGCAGCTTTCCTTTTTATTTTGCTTATTTCTAGCCCAAATACAATAGCATCCCGTTAGCTTACCCTCTTGTGGTCTTAAGAACTTCACTGAGCTTCACTCCAAACTATATTTCGATGATAATGTGGCACAGTGTCTAAAGTGATGGGAAGAAATTAAGGAAATATAGGTTAAAAACTAACCTCACATGTTTATTAGCCACGTGAACCTGGACAAATCATTTTATCCCTGTGGGCCCAAGTTATAAAATGAGGGAAATAATAACACCTACTGCACAGGATACTTGTGAGGGTCAAATGAGATAATGTAAATAAAAGTGTTTTGCAAACTATATAAATGTGAGCTATTTCCCATGCAAGATATTCAGTCTCACCTCGGTGCTTTTGTACAGATTGACCCCCATGACTGAAATGCACTCCATCCTCACCTCTGCCTAGCTTCTTTAAACCTTAACTTAAGGGATTTCTCTTAGATGATGCAATATACTAAGCTTCCCAGTTCCTAGTACCCTCTCCAGAAATTATTTTGCATTTACTTTGTATATTTTGTATTTGCTTATCTGTATTTGTTTTTTTTCTTCCAATAGAATGTATATTACTTGAAAGCAGGGGATGTGTCAGTCTTTGTATCCCCAGTGACAAGCGCAGGGAATAAATTAATATGTAGCACTTCCTCTGGAGTCACTCTCTTGACTCCAGGTTGGGTCCCCAAAAGACAACTGACTCCTCCCCCTCTCAGATTTCTTGAGATACCCCTAAGGGATTGTGGCTTCTAGTACTGTCCCTAACTACCCCCCACTCACTGTGTTTCCCATTATCATTCAACCAGGAGAACTCTATTAGCATTTGTGAAAGCTAAGGCAACCTCCCTTTTGCACACAGGCATGATACCTGGGGAGAGTGGGCTCAAATTTAAAATACAGTTGTAGTAAGACACATGTGCAAAGAGCACATGTGACCAATGATATTTCCTTATTCCTGGAACCAGAAATATTTTTTCCCTTTGTGGAGTTCTTTTTATTCTTTTAATCTATTTCATCTAACTTTTCAGTTCTGAATTCTCTCCTTCCTCCTCTTCCCCACCACCACTGCCCTACTTTTTATGATGGCATGAAAAATAAAACCTTTTACACTTATTATAGTCATGCAAAGCAAGCTCCCACATGTATCAGCAATGACATATTCACAATGCCTATGGAAATTACAGATATGCTGATGTAATATCCATCACAAAATACATCAGGCTTGCTATATGGGGGAATAAGCTAGAAAATTTATTAAAATACCAAAAGACTGAGTCCCAAAACCAGAAAGCGAAAGCCATCAGAGTAGTTATGAAATTGGCACAGGTAGATAAAGTAGAAAGCACCCACATTCTCAAGACTTTAAAACAGAACAGGCTACCTCAGGCAAAGGGCCTCCTCTCCCCACTCACAGCAACCACCCAGCGTCCAGGAAGTGCACTTCCAGCAGCTCCAGCCCCTGGCAGTCCTCAGCAGGAGTCCTTAGCAGAAATTCTGGCTGACTCAAAAAGGGCTTCCGGTTGCCGCTGCCGCTGCCTCTGCTGCTGCCGCCGTCGTCACCACCACTGCTAGCCACTGCAGGAACTCTAGCTCGTCTTCCGCCTCCTCTTGCTCCGCCCCTTCCTGCTATGTCAGCAAGTCCAATGGGGCATGGAAGATCTTTAAATCCCATAACCCTTACACCACATTAGCCACATCCAAGGAGAAAAAAAGAATAAGAAAAAAAGAGCAGAAAATCTTTCAATTTGCACTCTGAGTCCATCTACTCTCTAGTTGGAAGTGAACAACATGTGTAAGCACTTATCTTTTGGAATTGTGGTTGGTCATTCTGTTGGTCAGAGTTACTAAGTCTTTCAAAGCTGATTATCTTCATACGCTTGCTATTACTGTATAAATTGTTTTCCTGGTTCTCCTAACTTCATTTTCACACGTTCATACAAGTCTTCCTAGGTTTTTCTGAAACCTTTTCATTATTTCTTACAGTGCCGCAGCATACCTTCACATTCGTATACCACAGCTTGTTTTACCATTCCTTAATTGTTGGGCATCCCCTCAGTTTCTAATGCTTTGCCAACACAAAAAGAATTTCTATGAATATTTTTTGTACATGTGAGTCCTTTTCTTTTTCCTTTGTTCTCTTTGGGATATATACTTGGTAGCAATATAGTTAGGTCAAAGTGTATATATGTCATTTGATAAGCCCATTGAACATAGTTCCAAATTGCTTTTCTGAATGGTTGGACTATTTTGCAGCTTCAATAACAGTGCATTTAATGTTATTTGAAGAATGCATATAGTGTTCTAATGTATCCACTATGAATAAATTATGAGATTGAGTATTTATGTTTGCTTGTAATAATTTCTATTTAACTGCTCAAAATAAAACATGCAATAAATAAGCATTTATTGAAGTAATCTACATTTTAATGTATGAATTGGACTGTGTTGCATGATAAGTTTGCCATCATCTGCAATTTGGACAATTGTGCTTTGGATGAATACTAGATTTTAAAATATTTCTTAGGTTGTACTCTTCTCATCCAGCCAAGAAACTAGACATATTTGAATGGTTACACATTTATGGCAATGTAGGCCAAAGTCACAGATTAGCAATAAATGAGAATCTGCATCCCACAAAAATTCACAGCTTGTTGAGCATCAACTCATTTTTTTTTTTGGTTGTAATTCTGGCCATATTGTCTTTTATATTTGTTCAGCTATGCCATCTGTGATCTGTAACCCACCACACTAGTCTCTGAGCCTATACAAACCACATTCAGCCTTGGGTATGTTTCCTTCTCCCTCCATCCTCCAAAAGAACCTTATATGGTCCTTCAGTTTCGTGCTGCCATTCCGTAGGTAGAACTTCCTCTGAAGGAAAATGAAGTTCCTTAAGAGGCAACCCCCTGGCTAAGGCCCACTTTCGTTCCAGAGATGCAAATAAACCTCTCACCTAGGTACTACCACCCTGGAAGGAAAAGATATTTGGGATTGCTAGGAAGGCAGAAACCACATTCCCCTTAAGTTTTCACCATCCAAATGACTTGCAGTAAGAGTGGAGGACTCAGTCCAGGTCCTTTGGTCCCTCTTTCCATGGCTTGATTCCTTTTCTCCTCTCTAGGGGCCACAAATAGAATTCTCTTCCCTCCTATCAACAGTTTAATGTTGATAGGAGGGAAGTAATTAGGACTTTCTCTTTATCTCTCTGGAAGGCTGGGCATCAGGAACTCGCATTACTTGGCTGTGTGGTTCCCCGCTCCTGGGGTCATATGGCTAACAGGATCACATACAGTTGTCATGTCCCTCTGCTGCTAAATTTTCAGGTCTGGGCCCAGTCATTTAGGGACCCAAAACCTGGGGCCTGAGGAACTATTGCTGTTACATAATTGTCCTGTCTATTGCCATTGTTGGCTTAAGGGACATAATCCCTTGATTGTGTCAAAGCATAGACATTTCCCAGGGCTGAAAGTTCAGTGCCAGGTCTCTAGTCTCTGACCTGTATTCATTTCTCTGCCAAAAAAGGGAAAGGGGGCAAAAAAGTTGGATCTCTTGTGGAAGACTCACTTTTATAGGACTAGGACAAAGTATCAACTCTGATCCATGACATTCTGTGCCAACCAACATAATCCAAATCAATCTGCAATCACCCAAACCTATCCATTTAATTCAATAAATTGAATTGATCTTCATCAATTCAACCCAATAAATGAATACAAAGTTCCAAACTATAAGTAGCCACTCTCTAAGCTTATCCCATTAATCAGTGAACTCTCCCCCCCCCAGCAACCCTTCACACATCATTCATAACTGGCCATATCACTCCTCCATATTTTGTGCCTCCCCCCGAACTAGAAGAAGGGTTAGACTTCATTTTAATCCTTTCCTGACGTGACTTCTATAAGATCAGTTAAAATGATCATAAGATACTAGATGATGAGAATGTGAAGGAACTTTAGAGGTCATCTAGTTCACCCTTACCTTTTACAGAGAAGGAAAATGAGGCACATGAAGGTCAGAGGACTTGTCCAAGGTCATATGGGTAGTAAGAGCCAAAGTCTGAAAACAGATGCTGTGACTCCAAGTTGAGCGCTCTTTCTATTCTACTGCATTGTCTCTTTACCATATTGTAAGCAATTATAGATTAATCTCAGGTTGTCATGGAATGAAGTCCTGATGTTTTAAGGAACAAAGTGGAGGGGAAACTGTGCAAGTGGGAATGGCTATGTTATTAAAAAAAAAAAACTGGATTGGGGCAGAGAATAAGAGGATTGCTCAAAGGATGAGTGTATATAAGCATGTTTCAGCCTAGAGCGTATTTCCATGGAGAATAACAAATTCCCCAAAGTAGGATTTGACAGAATTTTCTTGCCTTTTAACCACTGAGATATTTCTAGAAGAAGAGGACTTTGATTCACTCAGCTGCAGTTTCATTCAACCCACAGGAGATTAGCGTTTAACAAGCACACATCAAACCTCTGCCTGTCGGACATCAGAATGGTTTGATCTGGCCCCGAGTTAGCAGAGTAAAAATAAAAAATGATAGTTAGCTGCTTCGTGGCTGTCTGATTGATTTCTGGATTGGCTTCTGTAGATTATTTGCAAATAGTATCATTTCACAACAGTTTGTACATGGAAAAGCACTGTCACCTAAGGGCAATGTTAGCAGGACTCTTTCCTGTTTCCAGAAGATTGTGTCTAGCCTTTTCTACTGATATTGTACTGTAGACCCAGGAAGATCCCTTCATCTTTTTATCTCCTGTTTCTTTAATGGAAATGTTACATGGAAACACCTTTACTACTTCGGGTTTTGAGGAAGATTAAGTAGTTTCATGTTATTGTGGAGGGCTAATTACTCTGAGAATCTTCCTTAATAATAAGTTTTATTGTTTAGTCATTTTTTAGTCATGTCCAACTCTTCATGAACCCATCTGAGGTTTTCTTAGCAAAGATATTGATGTGGTTTGCCATTTCCTTCTCTAGATAATTTTATAGATGACAAACTGAGGCAAACAAGGTTAATGACTTGCTCAAGGTCACCCAGCTCATGTGTCTGAGGCTGGATTTGAACCTTGGTCTTCCCGACTCCAGGCTTAGCCCTCTATCCTCTGTGCCACATAATTGCCCATAGTAAGAAGTATCTATAGTCAAAATCAGTTAAAAATCTTTTTTTTCTTCTCCTTTTGCTTCATTTAAAATTATTTAATTATAAAATTTATTCCTATCATTTCCTAATTTGGGGTAAACCTGATCACTTTAGGTAAGGACTTTTTGCTGTTTTGACTGGAAGAGTCAAGTGAACTACATAGATTTGTGTTCATGTGCTGCTCATACCATTTTAGATATTATGAATCTCCATGTTTCCTAAAACAACTTGAATAGCAGTGGTATTCATGCACCCATTTCCTTGATAAGAAATATTAAATATTTATTCCTGATTTTTTAGGGTTCCATGGGAGATCATTATCAGGGATATTTAAAGCCACATTGGAAAATTTTCTTTGGCAGTTGATTCATTCAGGGTAACAGTTTTCTTTTTTCTTTTGAAAATATTTTATTTTTCCCCAGTTATATGTGAAAAAATTAACATTTGGTTTTTTTTAATTTGGGGTTCCAAATTCTCTCTTCCTTTCTTCCCTCCCCCTTTATTGACAAGGCAAGCAATTTGATATAGTTAATACATGTGCAGTCATGCAAACCATATTTCAATATTAGTCATGTTGTGAAAGAAAACACAGATGACAAGAAAAAAAAACAAAAATAAAGTTTCTTTTTTTTTTAAATATGCTTCAATCCACATTCAGACTTCATCTATTCTTTCTCTGGAGGTGGATAGCATTTTTCATCATGAATCAGGGTAACATTTTTTCTTAACTTTCAAAATGTTAACTTATTTGTCATTCTAGTTATAAAACTAATCTTGGCTTCACTATACAACCCTGGCCCAACATTTCCCACAGGGCGTCAATTATTGTAATAGCAGTATTAGAAAAAAAGAGAACAGAGTTTTCCTCAGTTCCATCCCTCTTCTTTGTATGTCTAAACCAGGAAAAAAGGTGATATATGAAAAATGGGAATCTGGCCCGATGATGATGATGATGATGATGATTACAAAGAATTTTATATCTACTATCTCATATGATCCTTCCAGTAGCCCAGTGTACTAGATGCTATTATACAGATGTTGAAACTGAGGTTGAGGTGTTAAGTGATTTGCTCAGTGTTATATGGCTGGTAAATGGGAGGGTGGGTTCCAAATCCAATTTTCCTGGTTCCAATTACAACTTTTTATCTCCTAAACCAAAGGTCATGACTTTATACTCATATAAATTTAGAAGTATCCTTAACTATGCCTCTAGAGTCAAGCTCTGTCAGGTCCTGCTAAGTTAGTAAGGATTAAAGTATAGGCCAGGCAGTGGTGTATAATTCCATTGTTGTCTGACAATCATAACAACTCAGGACAGTCTTACTGAGTTATAAAGGAGTTGTGATTTTTGTTGGTGGAGGGAAGATTCATAATGGTGAACTCACAGATCCTTAAAGTGTTGAAGAATCTAAATGCCCTGATTTATTCAAAACTTTCCTCTATCTTTCCCATTCAAGCAATTTATTCAAATTCCAACTCTTCCATAATCTCCTTTCTAATAAGAGTTTATCTATACCTCCCCTAGTGTAGCTTTGACATTGTGCTAATAATCAATCAAATCAATAACCCTTTATTAAGTACCTAGTCTGTGTAAGGCCAAACAAACACTGTGTGCTTGGCATTAGGGATACAAAAGGAGGCAAAAGACACTCCTTGCCCTCAAGGACCTAACAATCTAATAATCTAATTTAATCTAATCACACATTAATTTGAACATATTGTAATTGTTATATGCTATTTGAATGTGGTTTATGAGCATTTGTCATTTGCATTTTCTCTTTGATGGGCGTTTGGGACTGTCATACCCACCGCCAGTCTCCACTCAGCACCAGAGGGGCCTTCATGTACAGCCATATTGATTATGAGTAGAAGCCCATATCCTACCTCTGTAGTCATGCTTCCCGGGAGCCTATCCTCCTGTCACCTAGGATCTGAACTGCAACATGCCAACCCAGCATACAAAACTTTCCTATGTTGCTTATCTAACCTAAATAATTTCCAGTTTCACTTCTCCAAGACATCAGGGAGCTCATGTTTATGACTTCTTTCTGTTGAGGAACTGGACTTGTGGACCAGTAGTGAGGCTCTTCTCTGATCTTTTAGGAGCACATACTTTTTTTCCTGATCACTGATTTAGAGGAGACAGGTATAATCCATTGTGTCCAGTTTTAGTTCAATTTGTGACTCATCATTGTAAGTTCAAATTTGACCTCAGACATTTACTAGCGGTGTGACCCTGGGCAAGTCACTTAACCCTATTTGCCTCAGTTTCCTCATCTGGAAAATGAGCTGGGGAAGGAAATACCAAACCACTCCAGTATCTTTTCTGAGAAAATCCCAAATGGGGTCATGGAGAGTCAGACTTCACTGAAAAAAATAATCTACTTAACAACAACAACCTGGAGAGTTTTGTGCTAGACTCTAAAGGAGACACAAATTACAGGCTTCTGAGTAGGGCTAGAAGGATTCAGAAGTGGGTCCAGAGTTGAATTCAAGATGGTCAATAGACATTTATATTATATTGTCATTTCAAGTTCCTACCTTGAAACAGTGTGGCATAGTGGATGGCTCATTGAACTTGGACTTAACAAGACCTAGTTTCAAATCCTGCCTTAGGTACTTACTAGCGATATGAGCCTGGACAAACCAGTTATTCTCCCTGAGCCTTAGGTTCCTTATATGTAAAATGAGGGAAGGTTGACTAAGTAGCCTCTAAGGCCCCTTCCAGCTCTAAATCTCTGATTCTATGGGGGACAGAGAAGATGACTGGAAAAGAGGCAGTACTTTCCCAATCTGGGCAAAAATACTCTCTTAGACCATGAGGTCCTATAGGACCAAGATTAAGTCTAGTTAACTGGAAAAGGGACTGAGCATGTCAGCACATCCAGCATTCTTTATAGTACTCTTTGATTGTGATAAACATCACCATCATTTTACACAATTGTGGAATGGGAGTGGCACTGTTTACTAACCCTGATGAAATGGAGGAAAGCACAATCCATTCCTGTTTTATGGATTGCTTAGAGAATCTCAGATAAAAGTCATTATGGAAAGACAAAGTATTTCTGTTTTAATTAATAGGACCAATAAGCTGTATAATGCAATCTCACACTTAATATTTTCCATTTGGGTTCATATAATGAAATTGAATTATATTAATGAGTGTGTAGATAGTATGATTGAGAAATGATATGCTATAAAGTTGGGGCTTTAATGCTTTAATCAAATGTTTTAGATTAATGTAGAGTTCTTATTCCCTTAGGTTAGTAAATATATGTTATAATATTTCAGTAATTTAGACTGAGAAAAACAATATGTCAACATTATGCCACTGATGAGTTTTAGAATATTTTTAAGATGCTCGGGGAAGGGTGCTTCAGAGAGAAGCTGATGCGTTAGAAATCTAGCCTCATTTGGAACTGCTACACTAAAATGCTGCCTACAAATGCTATTTCATTTTAAAATGCTGCTGGCTAGTCTCTGATAGAACACAGAACCTGATCAGAATAAAATTTGCCCTTATATTCCAAGAATTACTTATATTAGCACCTAGAGTAGATCAATAGTAGACTTTAATGACACTAATAAAAGAGATCCCGATTCCAAATAGTCCCCATTTTCATAAGAGTAACTTAGTTTTCATTACTTTTTGAACAAGAGTCAGTGAAATATCATACTGTTTTCAGACAAATGACTTGAAACTGTACCAACATATTCTCCAAAATATAAACCCTACTAATATGTCTTCACAGTTATGAGCTCAGTTACTTGAGCACTATAGGGGAAACAAAAAGCTTCTCTCAACCATAGCTTTCTCAACCTTTTTTTTTCTGCACAATTCATTATTGGTTTCACTAAACTTTTCCTTTAATGAAAATAAAGATTTTCCTTCTACAAATTCTTCCCAGTTTGACTGCTTAGCGTGCTATCTATGCACACCACCATTTCTTATTTGGATCTATAACAAAATTAGCTTCCAAACTGCAGGCTACTGAATAGATACTTCCCCTCACAAAATTTACTAATAAATCTAGGTCCCTCTCTCCCCATTGTCTCCCCCTCTAGTTTTCTCCAGTCCTTGCCTTTGCCAAGTCAACATTAATTAACACCTGAAATGTGACTACCATGCTCCAAGAGGACAAATTACTTAATGTCTCTGAGCCTCATAGAGTTTCCTCAATTGTAGAAGAGGCTAATTGAACTGGCATTATGTTCCTCACAGGGGTATTATATGGCAAGCATCTTGAAAACCTTAGAATGGTAGATAAGTGTGAGCTCTTTGATGAGCTCAGCGTACCCTGTGAGTAAAGGCACTTGGACAATGTATAATGTATGGATGAATAATGGACGATATAGTGGCTTCATCATCCTTAATAGCCCAGAAATCAGCCAAACAGTGTAGTGTGAGAAGTAAAGCAACCTGCTTGGCATTTGCTTGCCTTAGGAAGTAAATTTATAAGGTTGTGTGTCATCCATTTACCCACTATTCACCTTGATGGACAGGCAGACACACATTTTGCATTCCCCAAGGAAAGTCGGATTGCATGCTCTTTGATAGTTTGACAGGTTCGTTGCTGTGATCTTTTAAAATCTATCTTCAAATTATAGCATTAGGAAGGTAGCAGGAGAAACACTTCTTGCCCAACCCATATATTCTAGAAGAAGCATATATTGGCCACTCTTAAATAATGAGTATATGTACTGTTTTTGAAAACATTTAGGACTTTCTTATCTATAAAGTAGAGAAAATGCCATTCCCCCACCTACCTCACACTACACAGGCTAGTATTAACAACAACAATAACAATGATGATGATGATGATGATAATTCCATAGCCTTCTTCAAAATCTCCTTCAAATGTTTGAGAATCTCTTCTCTCTAGAAATTCTTACTTGTGTCTAAACTAAATTCTCTTAGGCTGTAAATTAAACCCATTTCTTGTTGTTCTTTTCTTAGTAGAGGTAGAAAAACATTGTTTATGATCATATCTAGCCATTATTCCCCACAGTTTTTCTTCTCTGATCAACATTCGTTCATAGACTGTAATGATGCCAGATGGGAAATTCAGACAGATGTGAACAACCATTACATAAAATGAAATGCTTAATGCTTTTTGCTTATTGAGAAGTAAAAGACTTGGGGATACTGAAGATTCATTCATTCGAAAGGCATTTATTAAATGCCCTCAGTGTGCCCAGTTCTATCAGAGAATTAAACTGAAATAAAGCTGAAGTTATATTTGTTTCTTTCCTTTCACTAGATGATGTTACTAGATTATGAGAAATAATATATTTTTCCTTCCTTTTTTTGTA
Source organism: Petaurus breviceps papuanus (assembly GCF_028583685.1). NCBI lineage: Eukaryota > Metazoa > Chordata > Mammalia > Diprotodontia > Petauridae > Petaurus > Petaurus breviceps. The sequence goes on from NW_027186540.1 coordinate 22,787,626, forward strand.
TAGAATGCTGTGAGGTCCTTAAAGAAATTGATTGCCACTGGAAAATTTCTAGACTTTTATTTTAAGAGTCACTAACTGAAAACAGATGGTTTTAACTCCCACTGTTCTCTCTCAGAATGAAGTTTTTCATTTGTTTCTATGGGATGGATTCACCTCCTGATCCCAGTGAACCTCACCTTATAATGCAACAATCTTTGCTTATGAGGACAAAAAGAAATCTGGTATATGTAGTTACTGTTTGGTATGTGCAACACTTAGCTTCAAAAGCCTTGTTAACTTGAGAAGTTTCTAGCAAGTTGTCTGATGGCTAACATTTAGCAGTACTTTAGGGTTCACAGAGCCTTTCCTGCATATTATTTCATTTTGAACAGGGTACATATAAAAAGAAACTTCTTATTTACCAAGAAACACAAACATTTCAATATATGAAAATAAATAAAGAGGATTTGTATGTGTAAGCCATAAACTTCAGTTATATAATATTTGATTTTAATAAGTGTATAATAATTTGATAAATTAGTGACAAAATTGCTGTTTGTTGTGTCCCCTAGGGAACTTCTTTTTGGGGGTGGTTGTTGATGATCTTTTTTTTTGCATTTCTATCAATAATGACTAATCTACCACAAAAGCCCCTCCCTCAAAAAAAGTAGAAGTTCTCCCTTCTAAGAAGTACAGTTAAAAAATAAAAACAAATCAAGATACTGGCCATGTCTGAAGATGTATCTCATTATCCACTCATAGGCCCTTCTCTGTCAAGAGGCTGGAGGCATGCTTCCTCCTCAGTCCTCTGAAGTAATGACTGGTCAATGTGTTGATAGGAGTTCTGAAGTTTTTAATGTGACTTTCCTTTGATTTATTCTATTCATCATATAAATTGATCTCCTTGTTCTGCTCATTTCACTCTACATTAGCTTATAAAAATCTTCAAAAGGAGTCACTTTGAAAAAGTGATTATGGTAAGCAAACCAAAAATAATCCTTCACCTACCAGCTTCACCTAGAGATGAGAACACCATAATTGGTGTGGGATGCAAAAAGAAAGGTCAAATGAATTTGGCCACATTAGTTATACAAAATATCTTAAGAGCAAAGGCCCAAAGGGAAGTCTTAACTACGTAATCATAACCTCTAATAAATCAAGAAAGAAGTTTAACCGAAGATAAAGACAAGAAAGACAGCTTTGAAAGCAAAATGTTGAATTGCATGTGTGCAGGTGGGGAGGTGGGTGTGTGTGTATAGAGAGAGTCAGAGAGAGAGAACAAGTTATTGAATAGAAATTCATGATACATATAAACCTCTTATTTGTCCTGATTTGCATGTGGAAATGTAAATATTCCTTTATGCATTTGTTAAATTAAGAATAAAAAATATTTTGTAAAAACAAAGAATACATTATAGTGGTATAACCTATAAACTATTGGATTTAGAACTGGGAATATTTGGGTTCAAATCACACTTTTAAACCTAGATTTGTAATCATGAGCAAATCACTTGACCACTGAGTCTCAGGCAGTTCTTGAAGACTTATCTATGGAATTACATTATACATGGGCTATGATGTGTATTAGTGGAAGAAATACCTATACCCAATGAAATCCTATCACTGTAAGTGTTGATATAAGTATGCCTTACATTTGTATTGCATGTCTCCTTTTCAAAGTGCTTTCCCCCTGTATTATCTTATTTATCTTCACAGTAATTCTGTGAGATAGGAGTGGCAAATGTAGTTATTCTCTGGAGGAAAGATGAGAAAACAGAGACCCAGAGAATGCTAATTAATAAGAGGTTTCAATATTGAGATATTTTGTCATTCATGTTCTATACCCATCAGAAATTATGGAACATCCTTTACATTAGTGAATGTATATTTTATTACTAGTCAGAGTTGTCATCTTTTTGTTTTTATTGATGTCTTTGGTTTCTATATCATTATAGTTTCCTCCAGTATCTTTCCCCTACTCCTCTCAGAGAGCCGTTCCATATAACAAAGAATATTTTAAGGACCAAAAAAGAAAAATATAAATAAATAGGCATAACTTTCCAATAATACATTGAAAAGTCTAAAAATATATGCAACATGCAACACCTCTGCAAAGGGGTGGGTTGGAACTGGCTTCTTATATCTTTTTTGAAACTATATTTGTACTTTACATTGCAACATTCATTCTTCAAATTTTTGTGTGTGGTTGTTCTTTCCATTTACATTACTGTGGTAACTGAATACTTTTTTTTTAATTGGCTCTGCTTGTTTCCATCTGCGTCAATTCATTAGGCTCTTTGCATGCTTCTTTGTATTCATCACATTCATCATCTCTTACAATACAGTAATATTCATTACATTCATGTACCATTTGTTTAACCATTCCCCCAATCAATGGACATCTACTTTGATTCTAATTACTTGGTATCACAAAAAGTTCTGTTATAAATATGTTGGTTTATATGGGGACTTTCTTCTTACCAGTGTTTCCCTTATGATATAAATCCTATACCTAAGTGGCATATAATGGAATCTCTGGATCAAAATGTGTGGATATTTTAGTCACTTTGCTTGCATAATTCCAAATTGCTTTCCAAAATGATCATATAAATTCACAGTCCCATCAAGAATGTCCTCATGTACCTACCTTTACACAACTCCTTCAACATTACATGTTCCCATATTTTGTCATCTTTGTCAATTGGTAGAATGTGAGGTGAAACTTCAAGGTGCACAGCTGGTATCTTTGGTAGCTTAGGGAGTAAATTTGGCATGGATCAAGAAGAAAGTGAATGATATTGCTAGAAGCTAGCTAAAGTATGTTTCCAAAGTGGCAGCAACTGAGTTCAGGACATATATATATGCAACATATCCACTACATGCCAGGCACTGTGCTAAGCACTGGAAAGACAAGATAGAAACAAAATAAGCCCTGCCTTCAAAAAATCTTATATTCTACAGGAGGGAAACAATGTGGAGTCACATGGATAAATAGAGAAAATATTCATAATAGTTACAAACTAATTGGGTTGTGGTGTGAGGAAGAAGAATGGAAAAATCAGTGAAGTCCTCTTGTTAGAAGGTAATACTTGATCCAGAACTTGAAGGGAACCAGGGATTCCAAGAGGGAAAGGTTAAAAGAGAGAATATTTCAGGAATAAGAGATAGACTTTGAAGAGAAATCAAAGTAGGAAATGGAATGCCTTGAACAAGCATCATCAAGATCCCCTCTATTGTATAAATGAGGAATGGTTGAAAAGATTTATTTCTCTGAAATGGAAAATGGATTTTACTAGATAGAAAAACAAATACCAATAATCCTTAGGACTGGCATCTATATTTTCAGAATATTTCAAGGACATATAATGCTAAAGCTTTAAAATTGGTTATTTATGCCTAATTATTGTGCAGAAGATCACCTTTTTCATGGATCAACACTTTAAGCTCTTTTTAGTCATTTCATCAGAAAGTTATGTCTGAAAAAATAACAAATAATGGTACACATTCTGCCATTGTTCAATGCACAGAGTGCCCCCAAGTTGTTCATTTTGGTTCAATACAGTACCATACACAAACTGGGTAATTGGTATTTGGTATTGAGGATGAAAAAATCTTTCATAGCCAGTAGGCAATATTAGATGTATCTAAAATTCAGAAATAATCAAGTTTAAGCATTTAAATGTTATGATAGAAAATGCTATTTTTGTTGTCATTATTGGGAGGGAAGGAAAACCATGAAACTTATTTGTAGGTCAGATAGAAATTACTGTTTAACTCACCTTAATCTACTTGAGAGATAGCATATTTCTATCTGTACCTGTAATTTGTTCTTTGTGGCATGGGGAAAGTGGGGAAAGTAATGATCATGTCATTATGATCATGTTCATAAAGTTGAACCTGATTTTTTAACTTGTTTTGGGTAAATACCATGCTGCATAATTTAGGTATTTATGAAGAAATATATTTGCCAGGAAATTAGTTTATCTTGTTGTCTCTCAAGTGGTGGCTTCAGTTTCACTGACAAACATTTAACTAGCCTACACACCTCAGTTTACTGGAGTGGTTCAAGAGTGTGGAATTATGCATACTTTGCTTTTCTGAATAACTAAAGAGTAACCTTTTAAGTATTTGAAATATCTTCAAAAGGGTAATTCTCAAATTATTTCTCATAGAACCTTGGCACTGTGTGAAGTGAATAAAGTTCCCAGATAAAATGTTAGTGCTAATGATATTTTTCTATTAAATACTATAAATTGCATTGCGTTGATAGAGGCATATATAATAAAATGACAATTTTAGCATGTGAATTAATTCTTTTTTTCCTATTTTTGATATAGACATAGTTTTGTTCCAAAACTTCTCCAACCCTGCTTTTGTCACAGACAATATGGTAGAGAGCATAGAGTGCTGAACTTGAAGGCAGGAAGACCTGTGTTCAAATCTTCCTTTTTCCACTTAGTAATTATATGATTATGGACAGATTACTTAACTTTTCTGAGCCTCAGCCAACTCCTTACTAAATTATTGGGGGAAAGCACAATCAAAAGAGGTGTAAGGCATAACTCCAGTGACAAAATCATAAATCCTTAACGTGATACACATCATGTTTAATAACATACTTTAATATCTTCAACCCTCCAGGATAAGTATTTATGGGTTGACAATTTTAAGTTGAGTCTAAAAATGTTCAGTAGTTGAATTCCTTTGGGATATACCTATATATAATATATGAAATAATATTCTGCCTTACCAAAAATATTTGGTATAATTTAACATCTTGATAAAGCTCATTAGCCCACCAAACATAATCAGAGTAAATATGAATATAAATTATCATGTTGTACATAGATCTAGCTCCCATAAAATGTGAATCAAAGGGCTAAATGCATACTTATGCCAGGAGCTTACTTTCTTTAAATAATTCCTTGATAGTGGCATGCTTTTTGTTATTTGCTATTTTCATGCAAGTAAACTATGTCTAGCTCATGACTTTCAGGGCAGTGTAAAATGTATTTAAGAATAATTACTGATTCAAAAGTTTAAGCAACCTTTTCCCAAGTTGTTTTCTCACCTTTCCTGTAATTATCTTGATTTGATTTTTAATCAGAGTCCTCTGGCTTGTCAGAAACATTGAGATGTATTATTCAATCTACTATTTCTCCTTCACTAATACTGTGCGCAACTCAAATTCTTATCATTTTCAATATGTTCTTAGTCATCTATGGTTCTGAAGAATGGCCCCAATTATGCTGCATCTTTCCTTTGCAAGTCCCAAGGAAAGAGCAAGGGATGACAAATCATTGCCACAAAATAAATTATAGCCTTTGTTGAACAGTGATTTCATAAACTTCAGTATTATATCTCTAGGTACACTGGTATATTTCCTTTTCCTTATCCTTTCCAATACCAAAGGAACTGGTATTGTTCCTTTGAGTATTATCTTTTCCCAAGGAAGGGAATCAGTTGGACAAGTATTTATTTTAGTGTCTCCTGATGACCGAAATTTCAGACCAAATTTGTTTGGCTTATTTGATGTATGTTGGTTAAATAAATTTACAGTGTGCTTTGCAAGACAGCAATTGTTTATTGACCATTGTGTGCACGTACACACACATACATATATAATACAAATGCACATATATGTATATACACATGTATATGTATACATATTTGCATATACATATACACATATATAAGGAATAAATGCCCTCTGGCAGTTTTCCCTAAGGGATGTTGTTGTTTGTCTTTCATTCTCAAAGAGGACCATGGCATCAAGAAGGTGATGCCATTACTTGCAAGTGAATTGGATTTAAGTGAGGGAGGCTGTGCAAAGTCAACAGCCTTATCTTCTCCTCTGGAGTCATCTGGGTCCAGTGGCAAGACATAAATCACCATGACTGGAGATAGTCCCATTCATTAAGTGGATATTGCAGTGAAGATGCTAGACAGAATCTGTCCAGAGATAAATTTGGCTTCTTTTCAGTTTTCAGGGGAAAGTGAAGGTATATCTCATTATATCTAGGAATTGATTACATAGTGTAGTTTTACTGAACAAAAGAGAACCCCCAGGAACTATTCCACATCCTTTATATTCCATTGATAATGCCACAATAACAGCATAAGACCAGTAAGACTAATAAACTTTTCTAATTTATCTAATATAATGGACCCGTTAGCTTACTGGTAACTAGTTGGCCTTCAGCATTTGTATATTTTTGAATGTTTCTAAATACTTTCTCACTAAAATAAAATTTAAAAAGAAGAAATTACTTTTCTCAATGACATGGGTTGTAGAATATGCAGTAGGGCCAGATCAAAGTGTCACAATGTGTAGCTCTTGCAAGTTTCCTCACACTGCTTGAAAAGAATCCCATTGCCAAGAACATCCATTTTTACCTTTGAGGCAATGTGGCTCTTCATTTCTTTTGTTGCAAATTTGATTCCAATGAGAATCACATTTCTCATTACATTTTAGATTATCAGCTGTAGAAGGAACTTCACTGATGGACTCTATCAGGAGAATCAGATAAGGAATATTCTTTTTCTGCCTCATGCATCGCAATTGAAGCATTTACATCATTGAATTCACTATCTGAAAGTTCACCATTGGATGAATAGATGAGATATTTCTCATTAATTCTAAAATGTGTTCATTTCTCAGATATTTTATTAGTAAGAATAGAAAAAGGTAGATTATTATGACTATCAAACTATAAATTATGAAAATATGAAAAGCCATAAAAATAAAAAAATTAAATACTAGAAATTATATGCAAAAGTAAATTTTTGTTTTACTTAATAAATACATTATTCACATGGCTTCATAAATATTTGATGAATTCTAATGTTTTTCCAAGGGGAAAAGATTATTATGGTAAAAAATATTGCCCAGTAGAAATTCATGTAAGATCATTTCTTCTTATTTACAACAAACACAAAATGCTTAAGAATATATATAATTTAACACACCTTAACATTTAACACATATAAAACCACTTGTTTTATTTCTTTCATTTGAAAAGTCTTTAGAAGAAATATTGATAATAAAGATATAGAACAAGTCATGAAGTAGAAATACCTAATTTTTTTTCAGTCTCAAGTATCTAAAATGATTTTTTTTTATGTCAGTTGATGCAACTTGTCCCTCTAGGGTTAATAAGCTTTAATAAATTAAAATGGCACTAAGACTTTTGGAATACCCTATATAATATCAGTTATAATAATGGTAATGAAGATATTGATGTGATTGTTTTCATGTATATATGTCTATGTGTATATACATACACCTACAAACACATATGTATATACATGGATATATGCATTATGTGTATATATTACATATATATTCATAGTATTTATTAGAGCACACTACTGGATCACCTTGTCCCTGTACCACAGTGAATTCTCACCATCACCTGTTGTTCTGTATTGGTTAGTGTGCCTTAATATATCATTTACAACCTGAAATATCTGTCATCTGCTTTCTATTTCCAATACTGCTATCTTAGTTAAAACCCTTAATTACTGATACCTGGACTCTTTTGAACAGTAATATCACTGTCTCTGTTTCCATTCTCTCTTTTTTCCATCAATACATCTGGCATATTATTTACTGTCAGATTAATTTTCTTAAAGCACCACTTTCTTCAGATCATTTCCATGCTCATAAGCCTTTAGTGGCTACTAGATGAAGTACAAACTCTTTATATTCAGGGATCTCCATTTAGGACCCTGATTCCAAATTGCTAATTCGACCTTATCTTTGTACAAACTTTAAACAAACTTTTCTAAGAAAAAAGAAATTAGGGGCAGCTAGGTGGCACAGTGAGTAAAGCGCCAGCCCCGGAGTCAGGAGGACTTGAGTTCGGTTCCAGCCTCAGACACTTAACACCCACACACAAAAAAATTAGCCGTGTAACCTTAGGCAAGTTACTTAACCCCAGTTGCCTTCCAAAAAGCAAAAAAAAAAAATATTCAAGAAAATCCACTGTAGTTAATCCATTCATTCATCATTCAACAGTCTTTGAAAACCTGCCCATATACAAAGAGTCAGTCCTCTACAAAGCAGTCATGAATAAATAACCAAATAACACAATGACATATTCTTAAAAATATTCTGAAGGCTATATTGTTTTTTGTTTTCCTTCCTAGTCAAGGCTCTATATTGGATGCTACAATAGATACAAAGTTGAGTGTCTGCTCTCGAGTTTATACTCTAACAAGAGAGGAAAATATCTATCTGAATAATCCAACACAAAGGGTTACATGATAAATGCCATGAGATGAAGAAAAAGGAACTACAAGTGAACAGAGAAACATCATGTAATCTTTGGTATAGAATTGGAAGGGACCTTCAAAGTTATCTGTCCTAATCTCTTCATTTGACAAATGAGAAACTGAGGACCAGCATCTGGGTATAATTTGCCCTAAATCATAGTTTAAGCTGGAAGGAACCTAAGAAATCATCAGCTCCAGCCCCTTCATTTCATAAATGAGGAAACTGAAGGCCAGAGAGAAAGAGTGATTTCCTAATGTCATACAATAAGTAGATCCTTGAAGAAGAACTTGAATCCAGGTCTTCCTGACTCCAAGTCAGACATTCCAGCCATTTTACCATGCTGACTTACACAAGTAGGAAGTGGTAGATCCAGAATTTGATTTCTAATCAGACTCCACTTCTTATGCTCTTGAGGTCACTTTTCTATCAGAAAAGGTTCATTTGAAGGATGATGGGATAGAACAGAGACTGAGTAGGATTTGAACCTGAGTGAGAATGTGGGGTTCAAACTGTTCAATCTCTAGCTAATTTCAAAATGCATTTTTGTCAATAATTTCAACCTTCAGCAAACACCATTACCTTCCTATTCAGCCACTCCCATATTTCCAGTCCTTTTATGAAGTCACTTGATTTTAATAATCTGGAATACCCCAGTCCATGGTTTTTCAATTACTTGGTTGAATGAGAATGAATAATCACTTTTTTCTCTACTCAATTTCCTTGTGCCACAAGGTTGATTTTAAGTTTCTTTAAAAGTTTCACACACACACACCCACCTAACCTCCCGAAGCATGAAAAGGAACTACTAACATTTTTGAAAACCATATACAGCATTTATCAGGTACATAAATTACTTCTTCCAGATACTGTCAATCCACAAACATTTCTCAAGCATCTACTATGTGCCAAGCATTGTGCTGGGTGCTAGATATTCATATACAAAAAAAAGAAACAATTGCTAGTTGAAAAGAACTTGTATTCTGATGGAGGTGACAACAAACCTTTATTTTTAATAAAATTAAAGAGAATAAATGTAGTTACCTATGTGCAAGAGATATCATTCTTAGTCTTCAATCTTCTCAAAGTTAACTTCTCCATTAATGTAGGTACTTCTTAAATTCAAACTAATAGAAGCTATAGTTTAATCTTTTGTCCTTATTTAACTGTTGGACATTCCATCTTTGTGAATCCCTCCTCTGTAATTCATTATATTAGCTATCCTTCTGAGTTCTTGTTATTTACAAATTTAATAAGTTTGCCTTATATAGTCATCTAAGTTATTGATAAATGTGAGAGTCAGAACTTGGCCTTTGAGAGACTATTGCTGCCTTCCACTAGAGACTTCCTTCCAGGATGATCTTTTGATTATTTGTTTCTAATTGTCTAAGAAGATTTGAGTAGACCTAACTAACTATATTTTTATTCATTCCGTTTCTGTGATTATAAAACACTTCATCATTGGTAGAAATTACAAAGAAGCAGATTTGACTTTTATATAAATAAAAACTTTCTGACAATTAGGCATAAAAAAAGTAGAATGGCCTGGTCCTCAAAGTAATGGGTTACCCCTCACAAGAGAAAAAATAAAGAGAATTTTAAAAACTTGGATGACCACTTTTCACATATATATATGCGTGTGTGTATACATATATACACATATATATACATACATATATATTATAATGATATATATATATATATATATTAGACATAACCATAAACAAGGCATGGCAAGTGGGGCTTTGCCCCAGGGTACTGACATCTGGGTTTTTGGAGGTGTGCTTATGTCCCACAGAGACCACTATCTCCCAGCCTCACTTTGAAGTCTGGCCTGCACCAAGATGTACCACAACTGCCCCCCAAGCTGCTACTTCCAGGATCTACTTGGGGATTTGTCTTTCAGGGCCCAATTTCATTTTGTAGTGTTCTTTTCTGATTTGGCTTACATTGTGATGGTCATAGATTTTATACACACACACGCACACACATACACACAAACACCTAATTCTGCTTATTTCACTCTGTATTAGCTAATATATATTTTCCCATGTTTTTCTTAAGTTCTCACAGACATTGCTTCTCATGGTACAATTAAGTTTATATTATGTTCATTTTATATAACTTATTTATCCATTTCCCTCACCGATGGGCATTTATTTTGTTTCCAGTTCTTTGCAACCACAAACTCCCTTTTTGTTGTTCACATTTATTGCAAACCTCATCTCACTCTGAGCTTTAGCTTTCTTTATTATTCTTACAAGGTCATGGCACCCTTTTGTATTTGTTAGCCGCCTCTCCTCACTTCCATCTTTTGTACATTTCCTTTGAAAATCTAAATGCATTTCTGAGCTTCTTCTTTAACAATCATATCACTCTTATTAGACATTTCCCTTTTTTCTTGCTCAAGAAAACCATTCGTAATTATATTGTTAGAATCTAATGCTTGAGAACTCCCTTTTCCCCTTCAGTCAAGTTCCCTTTTAAAAGTTCAGGCCATGGTATTATACTTTTTCTGACTGTGAATTCTTTAAAAGATATTCTTCTAAAACTTGCTCTCCGTAGGCCACCAAAACTGAAGTTAAAAAGGCAAGTTCAAATCCTGCCTCAGACACTTAATATTTACATGGCTCTGGGAAAGTCACTTGACCTTTCTGTGCCTCAGCTTTCTCATTCTCTAGTCTTTTTTTTTTTCTTTTTGGAGTGGGGAAAGTAGGGCAATTGGGGTTAAATGACTTGCCCGTGGTCACACGGCTAGTAAGTGTTAAGTGTCGGAGGCCAGATTTGAACTCAGGTCCTCCTGACTCCAGGGCCAGTGCTCTACTAACTGTGCCACCTAGTCGCCCCTACTTTCTCATTCTCAAAGGGGAGATTGGATTTGATGGTCTATAAGGCCCCTTCCAACTCCAAACCTATGATCCTACAATCATAAACTCTAAAAAAAAACATTGCTTCCCAAAGTTACCATCATTTGCATGACACATCAGTTTTTTCATAGTTGTCAGAAAGATATTCAGGATGGAATTCCTGCAATTGGTTTCCTCTCACATAGGAACTATTTGACTATAAAAAACAAGTCCATAATTTGTCTGGAAAGGTTCATGAGGCAGTTTTCGCTTGTATTGGGTTTTGAAGGGTGTTTCTTACTCGGTAGATCTTTGATCTTTCCCCCAATACTCTCCCACCATTTTTCAAATGTGAGGGGATATGATGCTACCCTTCCTCCTCTATCTACTCTTTTTCTTCTGAGAAAGAAGTAACCTTTCACTGCTTTATTCCAGTTATGAATCTTAACCCATAAAATCTCAGCTATACTTATTAGGCCATATTTACCTCCTTGCATTAAGCTCTTTAGCTTACTCAATTTATTTCTTATACTTGTATATTGGTTAGTAAGACAATGGCTATAATTTTTGCCCTTCTTTTTTATCATCTCCTAAGAGTCTTTACTACTTTTTTATATATCATCCTTCTTGTCCTTTATTTAACCTAATTATTAAGCTCCTTGGGGGCAGGAACATCTTCATTTATGTTTCTGTATAGCCAACACCTAGAAGGCATATAGTCGATCCTTAATTTAATTGATTTTTAATTGATGCCTGATGATTGATTGAATCTGATTTAGTCTACATTTCCCCTTTTCTCTTCTCTTTCTGTTTAAACTTTTCTGAGTGGAAATAGCTGTATCCATTCCATTCCATTCCATTCCTCTCCAAGTCTTCTTGATCAGATCAGCCAATCACCAGGCAAATATATTTTTCCTCATCCACTTTAGTTCCTTATTCACCTTAGTATTCTAGCCCTGGCCAAAAGTTCACCAGTTCTATATCTTAAGCCAAAAAAATCAAATGTCATTCTCTGATATTGTCATATTACTCAACTGTTCACCTTTTCGTTGTCTTCTAAAGTACTTAAGTTCGATCAACAACCGTGACAAAAACCTCACTTTTATCCCTAAGATTTTCAGCTTTATGCCCACCTCCTTAAAATAATCTAGGAAGCTTTTCCACATTCTTTGTGACAACATTTTTCAAGATGGTATGCATCATCATGAAAAGATCCCTGAATGGAGTTCTGCTACCTTTGCGATCTTAGGCAAATGACTCCTCTGGGCCTCATATTACTTATCTGTGAAAATGAGATCCCTGCTAGTTCTCAATGCAGTGATGTTATGACTATTAGTAGGCAGTGAATTTCAATTCTGGCAGCTCTCAATAATAGCTTAGATATATGGCTTGGGAAGACATGCCTCTTCATCCTTTTTATTTCTTAAGCCCTTGTCATTATCCCTACTCCCTTTTTTCAAATGGGTGCAAACAATGCTATCCTTGACAATACCAACCCCATTACCAGCGCCCTTGACTCCTCTTGTTTTCTCCAGCAGACTGTCCCACTGTCACTCGCCCTTTCTAAACTTTAATTTCTATCAGTTCCTTTTTTTTTTTTTACTATATTCAAAAGTGCCAGACGTTCTAAATCCCTTAAAGCTGTTGTTCTATATCTTTCCTCCCTTTTTTAGCCAAATGCCTTGGAAAAAGCTTTCTTCTCTCATTGCTTTAATTTCCTCTTCTCTCATTCCACAATGCTTTGCAGTCCAATTTTCCATTTTCATCACTCAACTGAAACTTCTCTGTCCAATGTGACCAACCATTTTTAAGCTGTCATATCCAATGAGCTTTTCTCAGTCCTCATCTTTTTTTTTAAGTCCTCAACTTTCTTGACCTCTATACAGCCTTTAGCATTGTTGACTACCATCTCTTCCTGGACACTCATTCCGCTCTAAGGCTCTTTTGGTACAGCTATGTCTTGGTTCTGTTGCCTAAAGGAGAACTGCTTCTTCTCAGTTTTCTTTGCTGAATTATCTTCTGTATTACACTTCTTAATTGTGTTCATCCAAACTCTCTTCTCTTCTCTCTCTCTTGATAACCTCATCAGCTCCCTTAGTTTTAATTCTTATGTCTATTCAGATGACTGAAAAGACCTGTAGAAATGCTTGTTGATTGATTAGAGATAATGGACATGACAGTTCAAATATTTTCTGGTCTGATTTCCCAGGGCAAAAAATTGCCTACCACTCCAACATATTTCCTTTTTTTTTTTTCGTCTAATAACCTTATGACTCTTACTAAATGTTTGAATACCCAACATTCCTTCTTTGATGCATGAAGAGCTGACTCTTCTGTACTTGTGCATGTGGGAAGAATTATATATATATAAATATATATGTATATGTGTGTATGTATACATATATACACATACACACATACATGTATATATACACATAAACATATACGTTATATATACGTATATATATATAAATCCAATGAATATTTTACAGTCTATTTAAAGGAAGGACATCTTTTTCTTCTTTATTTTCCCCCTAGATAATTGTTTCTTATCTTCCAGGGGACTCATCTTCTTCCCCGATAAACTGGAAGAAATAGACAAATATTTCTCTAGGCAATTTACCTTCTCCAGTAGCAGGGAGACCAATTAGCATTTAATGTATCCATAACTGTTGATTACTTATAACAGGAAATACATGCATGGAATTCTCCATTGGTGAATGGAACATATCCTATATACCGGCTGAAATTGAGACCCTCTTTTATTTCCCATGACTACTCTTGTGGCTAACTGCCTGTTTGCTATAACTGTTTGCTGACCCCTGGACCCCTAAGTGACATTTTTTATAGTGTGCTTTATCCGGTGATAGCTTGTCCAGGTGTTCATAATGATTAATTAGTAATTAGCAAACAACTGCCTTGCCCTAATGCAAACAATAGCTTCAGTCAACTGTAGTCAGTAAATATATGAGAAATAGCTTTGTTAAAAAATTCCAAAACCCCAGTAATTTCTCACCTCCTCTTTCTTCTTACTGGCCTATACTAGGTACATGGAGAGAACCAGAGCACTATAATTCAGTCTAATTCATGACTAGACAAGTAGTCCCTACTTTTTGAGGTAGTGAGTTCTTTGTCACTGGAAATATTAAAATAGAGACTAGGTAAGCAGTATTCAAGGATACTGTAGACAGTGATCCAGGAAGAATCTGGGTGAGGAGACTACAGGGTCTTTTATTTGGTCTGGTTAATCCATCTTCTAGATGATCAGTCTGTGAATACTAGAATTAGTAGAGAATTACCACCACTGCAAGAGCAGCACAGTGGATAGAGCACCAATCCTGGGGTTAGGAGAACCTGAGTTAAAATCTGGCCTCAGACACTTACTAGCTATGTGACCCTGGATCAGTCACTTAACTCTGTTTACTTCAGTTTCCTCATCTGTCAAATGAACTGATGAAGGAAATGGCAAGCCATTCCAGTATCTTTGCAAAGAAAACAGTGACAGGGTCATAGACATCTGGACATAGCTGAAACAACTGAACAACAACAAAGTACCACTACTGTGCATATCTTTTCTGTGAAGGGAAGCACTATGGTCTGAATCTGTGAAGTTACTGTTATGAAAAGAGCTTCTTGTATAGAGACTACTTTCATACAGAATGATAACTCATAATTCGAGGGAAGCAATGTGACCCATCCAGTGAGCCAGCAGTAAAGCTGGGAATAGAGTTCAAGCCTCCTCTTCTAAATTCATTCGACTTTACCGTTTCCTCTCTGTTAGTATTGGAAAGCAAGTCACCCATTTTTTTTTCCTTCCTCTGTATGAAAAGATGCATTAAGTCATTGGGTAGAACCATTCACTTATAACCACTGCAAATAGCTTCCACCACTGGGTAGTTCCCCAAGCAGCTAAATAAGCTATTAAAATGAATCAGTGTGCTGTGACATTTTCAACTCAAGCCATCTCAACTAGGAATTTCAAACGAATCAGAAAGTCAAAGAATCTTGTGCTATTAAAGCAGAGGGTCATCTATTCAAAGCAGAGAATCTAGTTCAACTTCCACATTTTACAGATGAAGAAACCAAGACCCAAGGAGGTTAAATTATCTTCCCAAGGTCACATAGCTCAGGAGTAAGGAGAAGAAAAGCACCTGAGTTTCCATCTGGTTGTTGGTTCACTCAAAAAGATGAACGACTTTACCCGACCTTGATTTCCATTTTTAAAAAGCATGTATTTATTGGAAAGAATGGTTCTACCTTGACTAAAGGTAGAAGTAATACTGAAAGGAAGTATATTTAAGATATACCTTAGTCTCTGTATTTTATTTCACTCACCCTGGAGTGTTTTAGGAAAGCTTGGAAAGGACACCATGATGGGAAAAAAGAGGTAACAATAAGAGACGTAAAACAGACTAGTTGAAGCTTGGTCAGGGTCACCAATGGAAGATAAATAGGGAATCATAACACAGCAAGTCAACCAGGGCTTTGTCCCAAGATGCTGAAGGTCAGAGGCACTGATAGCATTGCTCTGGGATATGTTTCCTTTCTTCTCCACCACTGAAACATGAGCTTTTCCCCATGAAACTCCTCTGCCTCACTCCTACAGTGCCATTGGTGTCCTCTTGTTCCTTCTTCCCCCATCTTTCTTGGGAATGGTTCTGGGAAAAGAGACTGGTATGAAATTCCTTCATGTTGGTACTCAAGGCTGGCTTTAGACAAAATTGTGAAATAACTAGAGTAGTGGCTTCCGGGTAGAAAAGTAGATGTGGTCTTGGATCCAGAGTGAAGAAGACTTGAGTTCAAATTTTACCTCAGACACTTATCTCTCTCAATCTCTGGTTTTTGGTTTTTTTTTTTTTTGTTTGTTTTCTTTTTGCTTTTTGGAGGACAATTGGGCTTAAGTGACTTGCCTAAGATCACATGGCTAGTTAAGTGTCTGAGGCCGGATTTGAACTCAGGCCCTCCTGACTCTAGGACCAGTGTTCTATTCACTGCACCTAGATACTATCAGCCTCTGTTTTGTCAACTGAATTGAACCAGCCTCTAACCTATGGATGGTCAGCGCCGAACAGAGCAGGCTAGAGATGCGAGAAGGAATCAAACAGAAGTTTAGTTTCAAAGCAAGGGAAATGGCTTGCAAGTAAGGATGTAGATTAGACATATGTGCTGGGACCCCACCCCTAGTGAACTTTGATTTATTTATTTATGGTTAGACAAAGAGTGTAGTATAGCAAGAGTAGCAAGCAAGGCAACTTTGAGGCAAGATTGCCTAGTGACAAAAAATCTGTTCATAGTAGGACTTCATGTCTGGTTCTATTGGTGCTTTCCTGAGCTCAGGAACCATCAGTTCATCTAGAGGGTGAGCCCAAAGGATTGTTGTTATGCCAGGTTCAGGGCACAGCTCGTTTTCTGGGCCTTAAGTGTGGAAAACAGGGTATCTCCTAATATCTTGACAGTTTCCTCACCTAAAAAATGGGGAAAATAATAGCACCTGCTTCAGGGTTATGTACATCAAATATGATAATATGTTTAAAGTGCTACATAAATGTTTATTATTATTATTGAATACATGAAGAGGATTTTTGAGACTTTCTTTATGTTGGTAGTCAGAGGTGGACCTAGATAAAATTGTGAAGTTGAGGAAGAAGTGGCAGCCAGCTGGTGTAGTTGTAGAGTACTCAGTTCAAATTCTGTCTTAGATATATCCTAACTGTATTACTCTAGGCAAGTGTAATGGTTATGGAATTTGAAGATCTTCCCTGCCTCTTAATGGACCTCATTTGGAGCCCAACAAGAGAAGCTTACTTAGGGGAGGCTTGTTTTTCAGGAAGGCCCACACCTTTTGTTATTTTGTAATTAGGAAGTGGGTCATGAAGGTTGCGGTGTTCTCTGGAGAAGGCTATACATACTCCCTGAGGTGAGATTTTGCTTTGGGGCTCACTTTGGGAAGAGTTGCGTGATTTGGCCAGATGAGACTCCAGGTAGCCATAGAGCCCCCTGGCTTTGAAAATCCAGATGTTGGTGCTTCTCTCTCTGGTAACTAACACTGTATGTATGTAATGGTCAGAAAGCTAGAAGCCCTGTCTGTTGGTCTGCTGAATTGTGTTATTTTCTCTGTCTGTACTTTTTGTCTGCTTGTAATTCCTGTTTATATTTTCTGAAGTTCAGGGTGCTGATTTTTCCCCCTGAATTAAGTGAATGATATCTATGTTTGAATAAACTAAGATTTCTGACCCCTTTTGAGTTGCTTTCATTTGGAAAAGCAGACCAAAGAACCTATGCTAGCAACCATCCTGGGCATGCAAGGGTGCTTGCTGTTACAGAAAGTCACAACTAATCTTAGCATCAGTGTCCTTAATTATAAAGTGGGACTAGGCAACCAAACAAAGTAATATGGGTACAGTTATAAATATATATATATATATATATATATATATATATATAAATGTTGGTTATTGTTATTATGAAGCTTATCTTATATTCTCTGCTATTCTATGTTACAACCTTCCCCTCTTCATTAACCCTTCTCCATCCTTATCCTTAGGTATTTAGTAACCTCTTGGAGATTCTTGGACAGCTAGGTGGTGCAATGGAAAAAGTAGCAGGCCTGGAGTCAGGAAGACTCCTTTTCCAGGGTTCAGTCTGGTCTCAGACACTTACTAGCTATGTGATCCTGGGCAAGTCACTTAACCCTGTTTGCCTCAGTTTTCTCATCTGTAAAATGAGCTGGAGAAGGAAATGGCAAACCGCTCCAGTATCTCTACCAAGAAAACCCCAAATAGGGTCAAAAAGAGTCAGATATGACTGAAACAACTGATCAACAAAAAGAGCCTCTTCAACGTCCAGGATCCCTGATCTGATGTGTCAATTGTCCAGGTAGCATGCCATTTTACAATACAATGGAAATCACTATTTCTTAAATGCCTGTTCTGGGCAGAGATGGGCACTGTGAGAGAACCAAAGATAAATGAAACTCAATTCCTGACTACCTCTAGTAAGGAGTAGGGCACATGCACAAACAACTCTAATAGAGAGTTGATTAAGACAGGTATGAAAGAGATACAGAACAAGGTGATAAATGAGTACTGAGACTGGAATGATTATTTTCAACTATGAAGCTGAAGGAAGGTTTCATGAGAGGCAGCATGGTATAGTGGGAAGTTTACTGCATTTGGCATCAAAATACAAAATTTGTTTCAAATCTTGACTGCAAAAATATGACTAAGATCAGGCAATTCATTTAACTTTTCTAGGTTTTCTTACGTACTTTCTTTCTCTAGAGCTTATGATCCTTTGAAAGGATAGCCTACTTTCCCTACATTCTTATTTTCTTTTCTCTCTGAATTAAAAAAAAAATTTACCCATCTTATATTCCCTGAGGGCCCTAATATCTGTAATGGCAATTGGTAGTAACAAACTAATCAAATATTTATAATCTGTTTCTCTTCCCTGATTAGATTACAGAATGCCTTGGTCCATTTTAAGTGCACATTCCCCATGTTATAAAATAATATTAATGATAATTCACATTTAAATGTTGCTTTGTATTTTAAGTACTTAAGTAATAACAATCAACATGTACACTACTCCAAGATTTGCAAAGCTTTTAATGTATTTTTTTTTCTATTGAAACACTTAACAACCCTGTGAGTTATGTGCTACTGTTAAGATTATTCCCATTTTATTGCTGAGGAGATAAAGGCTCCTGGAGGTCAACTATGGAAGAAGCATCAGAGGCAGGATTCAGATATAGGTCCTTCCTCACTGTGAGTGCAGTATTTTTTGTACCATGCCAAACCTTTGAAAAAAGTAATGCTACATCCAGAGAAAGAACTATGGAGGAAAAAAAAATAACTATGGAGTCTGGATACAGATCGAATCATATTGTTTTCTCTCTTTTTTTTCTTTCTTGTGGTTTTTCCCTTTAGTTCTCATTCTTCTTTCACAACATGACTAATGTGGAAATATATTTAATATGATTGTACATGTATAGCCATTTATCAGATTGCTTGCCATCTTGGCGAGAGAGAATAGGAGGTCAAGGGAGAAAAAATCTGGAACTCAAAATCTTATGAAAGTGAATGTTGAAAACTATCTTTACATGTAATTTGAAAAAATAAAATACTATTAAGTGGAGGGAAAAGAAAATGAAAAACATAGTGCAAGTAATTTATTCCCACTTTAAAGATCAGGAAATTGAGGCCCAGAGAGGGTAAGGGACTTGCCTGTTGGTCAGATATCTAGCTAATAAGTTATCAGCTTGGGGGTTAAATGCAGGTGTCTTGACCCTGAGGCCAGCCAGTGAGTGCTCTCACTTGGATTCTAGCTGTGACTCTGCCATTATGAACTTGGACAACTCAGATAAGCTCTTTGGGCTTCAGTGTCCTCCTGTGGAAAATGAAAAGGTTAGAATGATCATTTCTAAGGAATGATAGAACCTCCCTCCTACCTCAGGGGTGACGTGAAGATAAAATGGGATACTATTTTTAAAGCACTTTGCATAGTGCCTGACACATAGTAGGTACTTAGTAAAAAATTCTTGTTCCTTTTCTCCTTTCAGTTGTAAAACCGTTATCCTGTGACTTGCCTCAAGAACTGATTCCGCTTTTGCATGTTTGATTTATTAGAGCATTTCCATTATCTTTCTATCACTTTCACTCTAGTCTGGTCCTTTAGGACCAAAGCTAGCACATCTAGTTTCCTTTCCATTTAGTGGGTCTCCATACAATGAGTAAATCAAATCTGCAGGCATCTACCATATTCTTCTTCCTTGTTTTGGAAACTAAACATTACCATCCACTTACCATCTTGATCACTCTCCCCCAGGTGTTCTCTTACTTGTCAATGCCCTTCCTAAATGTATTCAGAACAAAGTCCAATACTGAGATATGGACTGACCAGATCAAAGTCCAGAGAGAGGAGCTTAGGCTAATAAAAATAATAACAACAATTGTATTTATATAATGCTTCGAAGTTTGTGAAGCACTTTAGTCAGTCAAAAAGCATTTATTAAGCACTAATTCTGTACCCTGCACTATACAGAAATGGGAATGCATATATAAGCAAAAAGAAAGTCAGTCTCTGCCCTCAAGGAGCTTACATTCTCTTGGGAGAAGGCAACACAGAAAAATAAACTGGAAAAGGATTGAGAAGAGAGAAGGTGCTTGGCTCTTTGGGGGGGGGGGTAGAAAATGATGAAATACTAAGGAGTGCACCTTCAGGAGAAATGAAGAATGTTTGGCCTGTGCATCCTCCCTAAATGGAGGGTTTGGGAGGACTCATCCTGTCAGAGGGAGGGGGAGGGCATTCTGGAGATTTGAGTTCCAGGATTGCAGTGATCTTTCAGGATGAAGAGATTGCAGGGACACTATGGGAAAATCCAGAGAAGGGCATTTTATCCTTGTAACAACAATGAGAGATAGGTGCTATTATTATCCCCATTCTAGACATGAGGAAACTGATGTAGATAGAGGTTAAGTGGCTTGCTCAGGGTCACGGAAGCGGCACCTGTCTGAGGCAGGATTCAAACCTAAGTCTTCCAGTTTCCAGGTTCAGCCACCCAGATAGGAAGTGTACTGGAACAGATGATCATCTTAAGTTTCAATCTTGCATTTGAGTTTAATTCTACCTAGCACATGATCTTCAGTGAGTCCCTTCCCCCTCTCAACCTCAACTGCCTCATCTATTAAATCAAGATAATAATGCCTATAGTACCTACTTCACAAGGATTGCTATAAGGCTCAAAGGAAATAAGCTATGGTAGATACTTTGCAAACTCGAAAGTGTTTTGTTACTGGCAGTTATTATTATTATTATTATCATTTCTCTATTAATATAGCCCAAGATGAAATAATGGCAAGGAGTGGGGGTGGAGTTCTATGTTATCCTGCTGAGTCCTATTTACCTTAAGACCCCTAGCCTTTTCCTACATGAATCATGGCCTAGTCATGCTTTCTCCAGCTCAACTTGTGTAGTTGAATTTTTTTAATGTTAAGTATGAATCTTCTCCATTTATACCTATTAAATTTCCTCTTGTTAGATACGGCCCATTATCCTAACCTGCTGAGAACTTTATGGATCCTGATTCTGTCATCCAGCATGTTACCTATCCTTCCGAGTGCTGCACCATCAGCAAGTTTGATAAGCATACCGAGGCTATTGGACTTGATCTCCAAAGACAGCTTCCATTCTTAAAATTATGCGATATGATGGAGAAAATCACTTAAGGAATGATGATATTGGTTGAGATTTCAGCAGCCAAGGTGGAGATGTTTTTGATCAGCCCTGATTGCAGTTAAAAATGACTGAATTTCAGATAAGTCAGTTCAGAAGGAGGAAGAAATATGAATAAATCTTGTCTCG
This sequence comes from Petaurus breviceps papuanus, assembly GCF_028583685.1. NCBI lineage: Eukaryota > Metazoa > Chordata > Mammalia > Diprotodontia > Petauridae > Petaurus > Petaurus breviceps. The sequence goes on from NW_027186540.1 coordinate 22,809,088, forward strand.
ACAGTCTAGTCAGAGGAAGGAGATAAAGTAGGTATAGTTGCAGTAGGAAGATATTCCACTGAACAGGATACTGCCCCCTGCCCCCACCACTCCCAGAAAGAAAAGCACACTGCATATACTCTGGTTTGGCCCATTTTGATATGCACTCTTGTGAAGTATTGGGGGAGGAATAGAGGTGAGGATAAGGGAATTAAAATCATGTGGCCATAGAAGGAGAGGATGAGTAGAAAAACTGAAGAAAACTGAGGGGAAAGACAGAGAGAGAGAGAGAGAGAGAGAGAGAGAGAGAGAGAGAGAGAGAGATTGAAAACAGGGGAAAGAGCCTGATGAGTGGCCAAGCATGTCAACATAAGACTCTTGGGTAAAGAGCATTGCTTGGAAGGAAGAGATGATGTAATCTACCATGGTGCTGCGTAATAAACAGTCTCTAGTCACTTTACCCATTGGGTTTCTGAATTTTAAATCACAACTAGTTCAGAGCATTTGGTTAACAACAAAGGATCCAGGCCAACAGAGCAAGGGAATGCGAGGGAACACAGTTTTGCAGATGTGAAGCCCCTCCTTTTAGGTGAAGACCATTTAATTCTTGTCATGATAGAATGAATGAGAGGTGGAGCTGTTTTATTTTTTTTTAATTTTTTAATTTTTTGCCTTTTTTTGGAGGGCAGTTGGGGTTAAGTGACTTGCCCAAGGTCACATGGCTAGTTTTTTGTGTTAAAAGAGCTGTTTTATTTTTGACAATATCTTTGGTTCTTGGAACATAGTAGTTATTTAAAAGATGTTGATTGGTTGTTTGAATATGCCCTTCACAACACTCTGACCCTAAATAGATCTCCCAGTTATACCACAAATAGGGTCTTCAATAATTTGGGTCACCTCTTTGGTAGTTGATGTTTCTAACCATTGTGATCCATTTCATAATTAAATAAAGGTGAAACAAGTCATCCATTTGTCACTAATGGGGAGGGGGTGGAGAGAATATGTCCCCTTTCCAAAGTTGACTTTTTTTTAATGTTTCTCCTCCTGGCCCCTTCTAAAAGTCTAAAACAGCAGCTGCTGGCAACTTGTGAACATTTGTGAACGTTAAACAGCTTTATAACCTAGAAGGCAGCTGGAATGCTTCCCAGCCTGCCATGTGCAACTTTTTCTCACTCCAGGTGTTCTCCCTTCTCGAATGACTGACTGCTCACACATTGGCCGTAGTCCAATAAAAGGAAGGCAGAAAAATCTAGGGACACACATTCACCACTGTTTTGGATAAAGCCTCATCTCCTTCCTGGTATTCATTTGTTGAGCAGCACTTGGCATCTACTAATGTGCAAAAAAAAAATAGAAGATCATCAATAGTTGGTGCATGCAGCACAACTCCTTCATTTTCTTGGTATATCTGTGCACAAAGAGATTTTCTAGACTAATAGTTTTTAATTTTAAAAACTGTCTATTTTAGACAGAGCAGTTATCTATTTGCTGTTAATCACATGTGAACAACAGGACAAAAGACTCCACAAGACACCTTGGGAAAACTACTCCCAGTACATTTCTCCTTTTGATGGACAGATGCACACACACTATTAGAGGGACCAATTTTGGAAGATGGAACAACACAGAAACGTTCTAAACCAGAATTTCTCTAAAATGAGAGTTTGACTTGGTAAAGGAATAATACTAATAAAGGACACCAGGAGTTCTAGGCACCAGATAAAAATGGTTGAGAATCATTATTTGAGGTAATCAAGGAAAAAGAATGAGACGTGCTATTAATTATGCCACATTATTTAACCTCTTTATATATTTGTTTCATAGAGTGAGAGCAGTAAAGTTGTTGGAATTGGTTCAATTAATTTGGTTCAATTCAGCAAATACATTTAAATAACTTACTACTACGTGCAAGCTATTATAAGGCATTTGGGTGGCATAGTAGATGGAGTGCCTGGGTTGGAATCAGAAAGACCTGAGTTAAAATTCTGTCTCAGATACTTAGAACACTCTCTCTTTGTCTCTGTCTCTGTCTCTGTCTGTCTCTCTCTCTCACACACACACACACATGCACATACACACATGTGTCTCAGACACATGTCTCAGAAATTTCTAAGGGCAAAGGGGATGTGGTGGTGGTGATAGCAGCATAACATGTATCTTGATAATCAATTTGAGGAAAGAGAGAGTATGTTAAGTAGAGGGGAACTTAAAATGTGTAGAGTTCTAAGCAGTGCCTTAATTTGTGAAATTTGAGAAAGGAGCGACCATTTTCAGCTGATGGAGAAGTTAAAGAAGGTGGACTTCAAATTCAATATGCTTCAGCAATCTAATATAGCAGTTAAAAAAGCTAATATAACAAAGACATGGAGATGGAAGGGGGTAAAGCAAGAATGGGGACCAGAATTCATCTCTATTTGCAGAATGGAAAACATGTGAAGGGGTGAGTATAGAATGAGATATTCCTGAAATAAATAGATTGGAAACTGACAACCAAGGAGTTTATATTTTGTTTAGTAGCAATGAGGAACCATTGCAGGATTTGGGCTTTTGAGTAGAGGAGCACCTTGGCCAGACCAGGGAATCAGAAAGATTACTCAGGCAATAGTACAATGGATAGATTGGTGAAAGGACAGACTAGAGGGAGAAAAAACAAGGAGATGGTTCAATTACAATAGTCTAGGAGAGAAGGAATGAGGATTAGGGCTAGGATGCTTGAAGTGGGAATACAAAAGAGTATATGAATGAAGGAAATATTTAACAAGTAGAATTTTCAGGGTTTTGTAACCATGAAGGAAAAATGAGAAGAGTCAAAGAAGATGGTAAGGTGACAGGAACAATGGTGATGCCATCATTCTAAATAGAAAAATTGGTGGGCACTGGGTGAGAGGACAAAATGGGAAAGTTTTGAGTGAAGAGGAGTTCACTTTTAAACACATTGAATCTGAGGTGTCAAAAGGACATCCAAGTAGAAAAACTCATCAAGAAAATTGGAAATAAGAGACTAAAATGCTGGGGAGAGGTCACTGGAAGAAATATTGTCGTTTGGGAGTCATCTGCATAAAGAAAAGAGATATTATTATCTGAAGCCTTAGTATCAATACATCTAAATAAGATTATTTACAAAATGCTTTTGTGAGTTAAGATAAGACAATGTATGTATAAATTATTATGACCAATACCAAAAGTCCCTTTTAGAAATGAGGTATCCTATAGTAATTTTTTTCTTTTTTTCTCTCTTTGAAAAAGAGTGGGGCAGGTATATTGGAGGAGTGGTTCCCACTTGGAATTTCACACAAATTTTTTAAAAGCTTAAACATTTGTTTTTTACTTTGTACTTTCAAGAAAAGAAAATTATCATGTGAGAAAGAGACATATAGGCAATTAAATAAGTGATCATAGAAAAATAGTTACTTATATTGCTTTCTTGATACTTTTTCCCCAAGAAACAATGGCTTCTGAATATGATGTAATAATCAAAACTTCAGGTTTGAAAGATACACAGTTAGGGTAAATAGACTGGCATATATTACCAGGGATTACTTGTACCCAAGAAAAGTTTACTAGACTTCAAACTCATTATGATTCAACAGTGTGACATAGCAGCCAAAAACAAAAACAAAACTTAATGCTAACTTTTTTTTTTTTTTTGCAATAGGAAAGGCATGTGAAGTGATAGTCCCTCTGTACCAGGATTAGATTCCTGGAATATTGTATTCAGTTATGGATATCACATTAAGAAGCCTATTTCATTTTGCTTCTCTTTTGCAGTTATAGAATGTTGACCCCTACAGTTTAAGAAAGATTTTGATAAGCTGATAGTATCCAAAGGAGGATGACCAGTATGTTGAAATTCTTAAGATCATGTCATGGTACAGGTTTCAAGAACTCTGGGTGCTTAACCTGGAGAAGAGTAGATTTTGTAAGATCATAATAAATGTCTTCATGTATTTGAAAGACTATTGCATGGTAAAGCCATGGAGTTTGTTGTATTTTACTTCAAAGGTAAAGACTAATGGTAGTTGGAAGAAACTACAAAGAAACAAATTTTGGCTAGATGTTAGAAAAACTTCTCAATTGCAGCTATCTCAAAGTGAAATGAACTGACTTTGGAGGTTCTTAATTATAGGGTAGCTGATCACTTCCTGGAGATTTTGGTAAAGTTATTCTTGGTCAGGTACGGATTGACCTAGATGGCATCTGAGGTCTGCTTTAAGATTTTATGATTCTGTGATTTCAGAGGAGAATTTCAATATTCTTGACTTTATTATTGTTATGAGATACCTGACCTCTAAGGGAAATAGGACCAACAGATTCTGGTGATTAGGAACAACTCACAAGTCCTGGAGGGGAAGAACACTATGAGGAAAAGAGGGAATGTCATATTGAGTATAACCCGCAAAAGCCTTCATATGGAGCATTAATACTCTCTAATGACTAAGAATTACTGTTGCCTTCTCCTAGATGTTTCATCTTCCTTAATAGCTTTTAAATTAATAGACCCAGTATTGCTAAAAGAGAAACCTCATTAATGTGTCAGATAACACTTGGGTTATCATACAGTAAAGATTTTGCAAAAACACAATTCACAATTAATCTTAGCTTAATATTTGAAATACAAAGGCTTCACTGACCTGCTCATGAAAGATGCAAAGCCTAGAAACCTAAGCCATTCTGTTATATACTGTTTTTGCCCCTTGGTGAAAAATTGGACATTACAGTTGTGTATTATAGTATTTCCATTTGGTTCCAGTCGGAGCTATTCATTAGATAGCACAGTTACATTGAATATCAGGATCTGCTGTCTTTCTGGAATATTTTTTCAAATAATTTATGGCATATCTCTTTTATCCCACTTGAGGGTCACTGAACTCTCTTACAGGGATAATAAAACTCATGTGTATATAGAATTTTAAGGCTTACATAGTGTTCTCCTCAAAATAACCTGTGAGGTAAGAAACACAAAGTTTATTATCCATCTTTTATAGATGATGAAATTAAGGCTTACAGAGGTTAAGTGATTTCCTGAAGGTCATGAACAGAAATGATGAGAACTGGAGTTAAAATCAGATCTTCTGACCCAAATCTGGCTTTTTGTCTACTTCTCCACATTGTTTCTATGTGAATTTGTCTATTTCTGCTGCCAGGCATTCCACCCTTCCATATTTCTGGAGGAAGGGATCTGCCATATGAAAAGTCCTGGTACAATTATTCACACAGGTATTAAGATAAAAAAAGGACATAACTGGTCCAACCACATTAGGAGATCACACCTATGACATCAAAAGGCAGTTTGATAAAAAGTTGAAGTGCGGTAGGCCCTGAATCAAGATACCTGATTTGGAGTTTTGTCTTCAACACTTGGCAGCTGTGTAGTGATGAGCAAATAATTTTACTTTTCTGAGTCCAAGATTATTTATCTATAAACTGGGTGGTAATAACAATTGTGCTCCCTACATCATGGTTACCTGGAAGTGTTAGAAATATGGGTTATTAATATATTACTTCATTTGTAATTTTTGGTTAATACCTATCTTAATCATCTACATAGAACTGAAAAGTTTAAATATTTATGCCTTTATAAATAAATGAGAGAAGTGGCAGCTTATATAGATTAAGGGACCCAGAAATAGACATTTCATTTTAAGCTTTTCTTATCAAATAAATCTAGCATTGATTGTCAACTGATTAGAAATGATCAAAGTAATTTCCACTGAGCTATCAACCAAGAAGGGATCCCCAGGAGCAATGCAATCAATCTTATTGCTTCTGGACAGGACTAAACTCAAATTATTCCAGAAGGATAACTGTCTAATGATTGTAAAATGACTACTCTGGCAAACTGCACTTTAATCCTAGAAACTGTCTGCAACACCCATTTCTTCTCAAGCTGAATGAATGTTGGAAGCATCAAGGCAAAAAATGGGTAATACATGCCTGTGTTCAGGAAAATTTCAATATTTAGATGCTCACATATGTCATTATTCATGTTTATGGTTCAGTCCTTTCTCTGAGAGGGGTACATGAAGGATTCTGGAAACAAGCAAAGTGGGAATTTTTTTTCCAAATCAATGCTTTATTTTATCTTATTTTGTTTATATATATATATATATATATATATATATATATATATATATATATATAATTTTCTCCCTTCTGTTTTTACAAAAGCCCACCTTAAATGTAATGGAATCTCTACCCTGAGCCCAACTTGATGATTGAGTCTTTACCTAGGACATCCATATCTCGAGAAGTCCAATAATATTGCTCATCACCCTTCCTGCTCACTCTTAACTGTACTAATCCTCCACACCAGCTGTTTTACCCTCAAGTGGGTACCCTCCTTCCCTCTCCCCCACCCCAATTTCTAGTATGTTGGATCTTCTCTTTTTGAAATAAAATGGCATGGAGAGGAAAGACTGTCTTATTTTCTGATTTTTATATCCTCAGTACCTGACACATAGCAACCATATAATAAATCCCTTATTTTATCTATCTTATTGCAATTTGCTCACCAAATTTTAAATAGGTCTCAGGTTGAAATGCCTATAAGGCAGTATACTATATTACCGTTGTTCCTTCCACATTGTGACCTTTTCCCATCACAGTTTTGATATATTGTGGGTCAGCATAAGAAATTAAATGGGAGTTTTGGGGGAGTTTTGCAGAAGCTGTAGATGACACGTGAAGGCCAACAGACAACATAGAAAAAGTTTAGAAACTCTGAAATTCACAAAATATATGTGTAGTATTGTATAATATCAACATATTTTATCTTTTAATGCTGTAATAATTCACACTTCTCTGGTACAAAGGAAGGACCAAAAAATTTTACATGGATTTTCCAGATCGTTGGGGTGCCAAACCCTTAACCCTGGCAATGTAGAAGGGATAACTGTAGAGAATACACTAGACTAGGATTTTGGAAATGCAAGTACTAATACTTTTTCTAAGTGACTGACTATATGACCTAAAGTTATGTTAAGGCAATTAACTTCAGTATTCTTATTTGTAAAATAAAGGAACTCAGTTCTCTAAGGTATCTAACAGCTACATATAAATTTTACCATTTTAAAATTTAAAGTTAAATACCATCAACGAACACAAATATTCAAATAAACAGAGAAAAGAAAAACATATACACTAAAATTGTAAAGGTCTGTAATTTATAGCTTGTCATTTTAAATATACAGATTAATTTTAGCCAGCTAGTGATAAAACTCGGCTGTCAGTTTCAATGTCCCTTTATAAGCTTCTTTTTTTCTCATTTTCTTTTTCTGATTTTGTCTTCCTATGCAATTTTCTGTATCTCTATCACCACCTAAATGTATAGTAAACTTGGAGATATAGTCTTACATGTACTTTATACTCACAAATCAAAATGTGGATGAGCTCACTCTACATGTAGTGATTTAAACCCCCAATAAAAAAGAAATAAATGTAACCAATTGAGCTAATTAATCCTTTTACACATCACTAGGCCACTGTGGAGAGAAAATCCTTTAATTAATGATATAATTTTAATACACTGAAACATAAACATACAAGAGCAATGAACCCTTATACTCTTCTTAAAACTATTTTCAATTTTATTATTTTAATTTTCTTTTCTTTTCAAATTTTGAATCCCAAATTCTCTTCCTCCCTTTTCCCTCTCCCCCACCCACTGAGAAGGAAAATAACATGTGAAATCATGCAAAATATATTTCCATTTTACCATGTTTCCAAAAAAAGCAAAAAAATAATAAAGTATGAAAATGGTACTTCAGTTTGCACTCAGACAGAATTCTTTAGTTCTTCCTGGAGGTAGATAGCATTTTTCATCATGAATCTTTTGGAATTGTCTTGGATAATTTTATTGATCAAAGTAGCAAATCCTTCACAGTTGATTATCATTACAGAATTATTATTACTGCGCAATAAGGATCTCCTGGTACTTCTCACTTCACTTTGCATTGGTACATGTAAGTCTTGCCTCATCATTTCCCACAAACCCTCATACTCAAAGATACTTCTGAAAAATAAAGTGATTGGAATTGAATGGTTGCGTGAATTTCCTCCAATATCCCCAGAGAAACTTTTTGTGCCTTTCCTAGACTTCAGAATGACCTCAAAGAATGAAAGACCATGCTATATTCCATACTTCTTCTATCCCTATCTTCTCTTAAGGAAAAGATTTATCAGATAGAACACTGGAAGAGTATATGTAACCTTTTTCCCCCAAAAAATACTTTCATGTGAGGAAGGAAGGAAAGAAGAGAGAAATGGAGGGAGGAACATATAAGCACTTACAATGTTATCAGCACTGGAAATGCAAATGTAAGTAAAAATAAGGACAGGCTGTCTACGATGGAGAAAGGCAGTGCACAAAAGAGATCTGAAAAGTAGGGGGATTGAGGCTAAAGTTATATTCAGTGCAGGGGGTATGATTTTCAATTGCAGAGGAAGTCAGGAACAGGGCTGGGAGGGAAATGAAGACAAGTCAGCCAAAGCCACTCCAGGATGTGGGTGGCATCAGGTGGAACTCGCCAATGGGAGAAAGGAGATGGACCTCGTGCAGGGTTATTCCATGTCTAGTGCCCAGTGAGATGGTAAGCTGTTCCAGAGTAAGGAGGCCCAATATGCTGTGGGTAGTTCCAGGATGAACAAACAGTAGCAGAGACATAGTTTTGAAGTCAGGAACAGAACCAGGAGAGGAAATTATTTTATTTTACACTTGGAGCCATATCATGAGAGAAATTGACAAGGTATTATTAATCTCTATTTTGTAACTGTAGAAACTGAGATGCAGAGGGAAACTGGAGGAAGTTGGTGTTGTGGAAAGAATGTGGAACCTTGTGTCAATAGGCATGATTGTGAATTCAAGATCCACTACTGGTTATGTGACATGGACAATTCAGTTAACCTCCCTGAGCTTCAGCTTCCTTGTAAATAAAAATGCAAATAATAGCATCTTAAGCTTAGAGCAAGGGCAAGGAACTTCATCATTTTATAGGTGAGTAAACTGAGGCCCAGAAAGCTTAAAGTGCCTAAAGTCACCCAGATCATAAGTAACAGAGTCAAGATTTGACCCTCTGATGCCAAAGGGGGTGATCCTTCAAGTACACAATGCTGCCTCTGCAATAGTAGGATTACTATCTGCTCACAGGGTTGTTGTGAGACAAGTGCTTTGCAAAAAAGAAACTTTGTTAAAATGAACTTACATGAAATTTATTATTATTGTCTATTAGTTCAACTAAGTATAACTTGGTAGGTTGTTACACAATGAATTGAACAGCCAGGGAAATAAATAGCAATCACTTAACAAAATCACAGAATTTCAGAATTGGAAAGGAACACAGTGGTTCTCATGACTAATCCATGCCTGAAAAGGAATCCTTTCTACCACATGCCTATGACAAATAGCCAGTTGTTAGTCAATCAAGAAATATTTTTTAAGCACCTACTAAGTACCAGATACCATCATCCAGCCTTTGCCTGAAAGACATCCTTTGAGGGGGGAAGCCTATGCCTCTAGATGTAGCCCATTTCACTTTTTAGATTTATTTTATTTTATTTTAGTAAGCTTTTCCCCCTACTTAAGCCTAAATTTACCTTTTTACAATCCTTCCCCATTGGTCCTAGTTCTGACATCTGGAGCCAAACAGAAAAAAAGTCTAACTCTTCTTCCAAAGGATAGTCTTCCAGATTCTTGAAGACATCTTAAATACATGAAAATTTGGATTAAAAGAAAATTGACTTGCTAGACCAGAAGATCAAGTGGTTAATAGTGATTAAGACATTTCTAGGTAAAAAGAAAAAGGAAAAAATTACTGTCATATTACCTCTAGAGAAGAGAAAGTATTTGGATGACATATGTTTACCATCCAGTGGTAACTATGCCAAGAAGGGTGAGGGTTTGCCTTAGTCCTCCTCTGGAATATGCATTCCCATATCAATATTCCCAATGTAGAGGATCTATTCCATATCAAATACCTCATCAGAAGTTAATAACAATAGTACAGGGTTAGGAGCCAGGAGAACTGAGAGCAGTTCTTTTGAAAAACATGTGGGGCCTTTCAAATTCTTAAAATTATGTCCCCAGTGAGTCTTCTCTTCTCCAGATTAAATACTTCTAGTTTTTTTCACAAAATCCTTTTATGAGCCATAGGCCTTTCACTATCCCGATTCCCCCTGTGCTTGTCTGCCAGCTTACCAATGAACTTCTGTAAAAGTTGTGCCCAGAACGGAACATGGTATTAGGCCCAGAATAGAATATGATTATCTATGCAGCAAGGTGGTACAGTGCCTTGAGTCACAAAGATCTGAGTTCAAATCCAGATTCAGACGTTAGCAGTATGACTTTGGCCAAATAAAATCTGTTTGCCTCAGTTTTTGTAAAATGAAAAACCGTAAAATGGAAATAATGATAGCAACTACCTTGCTGAGTTGTGAGGATCAAATGAGATATTTATGAAGTGCTTAAGTGTCTGGCGCATAGCAGGTGCTAGATAAATGCTAATTATTATTAAATATGGTACGGATAGTTTTGTATAAAGACTGAGTACAGCTGGACCTCCTTATTCCTTGAAGCCATGCTTTAATGCAATCCAAGAATATATTAGCTTTTTGGATGTCATAGCACACTGTGGATGCATATTAAGTTTGCAACCTACCCAAATCCCCAAACCTTTTATGTTTGATTTTGAGACTGAATCTCCCTATCTTTCCTAGGCTGGAAGTATAGCAGTTATCTTCATGGGAGCTTTGACCTGCTCCATTTCCAAAAGGTCTCCCTTTCTGAAGCAGGGGGTTTGGCTCCACAATCCCAGACTAAGTGCAGAATTTAATTCTGACACTTTGGTTAGCATTAACTCACAGCAGTTTAGAACTCCCTAGCTCAAGTGATCCATAAGTGTCAGCCTTCCTAATAGTAAATATTACAGCCCTTTGCATATCCAGCCCCAGATCCTTTAAGATTAATATTGATATCTTTTGTTTTTACATTACCTAGATTTCCCCTTATATCCTTTCACCTACCAAGTATTCATCCCATATAACAAAGAATTTTTTTAACAAAGAAAGTAAAAGGAAAAGAGGTGGAAAAACCAGTAAAATCAATCTATTGATTTGAAAAGTCTTTTAGAATATGTAATATCAATCTCTTGCAAAAGAAGAAGGCAAAGTGAGTAAAGCACCAGCCCTAGAGTCAGGAGGACCCAAGTTCAGTTCCAGTCTCAGACACAACACCCACACAAAAAAACTAGCCTTGTAACATTGGGCAAGTTACTTAACCCCAATTGCCCTCCAAAAAGGCAAAAAAAAAAAGGAAAGGGCAAAATATTTTCTCATATCTCTTCTGTAGGTCCAAGCTTATTCATTATCAATTCACAAAATGTCAATTTGATTACTTTGTGATTGTTGTTCTTTGTATTTGCATTATTGTAGTTACTGTCTTTTTGTTGTCCTAGGACTGTTCACTTTGCATCAATTCATGTAAATCTTTCCATGATTCTCTGTATTCATTGTGCTGGTAATTTCTTACAATGCAGTAGTATTCCATTACCTTCACGGACCGTGGTTTGTTCGGCCATTTCCCAGTCCATGGGTATCGACTTCGATCTTTTTGCATAGGTGAAACCTCCCTTTTTGTCATTGACCTTGTACATGCCTCACAGTAGAATCTCTGGATTAGAGGCTCCAAATATCTTCCATCAAACTGCACTCAGTTTTTTTGACTCCCACTACTGTGCAACTTTTATTAACTTCTGATGAAGTGTCTGATATGGGGCACATTCTCTAGAAACAAGACTAAGGCAAATGCATTCATCTTTTCAGCACAGTTGTCAATGACTGGTAAACGGATTTCAATCAGTCTTACCTTTTTAGGGAGCTAGTATGTCAACCAGTTGTTTTACCCGAAATAACCTTGTCATGCATTATTAACCCCTTTATCCTCCGGCCTAGTGAGGCAAATTTAATATAAATTTCACATATGTAGTCCCCAAAGGAGAAATAGGTGAGTATGTACTTTTCATTTTAAAATCCTCTGAAACTTGGTGAGTCTTTAGTTTAGAAATGATCAGGAGCCTAATTGAATCCCAAGAGCAATCATTTCTTAAAGTTGTTCATGCTAAGAAATGAAAAAAAAAATGTCTCACTAAAAATTGTTGGGTGGGGGCAGCTAGATGGCTCAGTAAATAGAGCACTGGTCCTGGATTCAGGAGGACCTGAGTTCAAATCTGGCCTAATCTACTTGATACTTACTAGCTGTGTGACCTTGGGTAAGTCACTTAGCCCCAACTGCCCAGCTTTCCCCCTCCAAAAAAGAAAGACCAAAAAACAAAATAAAAAACCAAAAAATTGCTTGGTGGTGCAGAGAGTGAGACACAAGTTAACTTAATCATAAGAACTGAGTTTTCTATACATCCACTTTGTTATTAAAAATAATAGCCCCAATTCTCTTCTCCAAGGACAAAGTCAATAGGAATTTCATAGTGTGACCCTGGACAAGTCATCTAATCATTCTAAGTTTTGGGTTCTTCATCTGTAAAATGAGTCTAATAATATCTACCTTTCAAGTTTGTGGTAAGAATCAAATGTCATACTATTTGTAAAGTTTTTTTCAAACCTTGAAATGTTATGTAAGTATTATATGACTAAATTAAATATATATTATCATGATCATACCTAGTAATGGACAGCTGTTTGTGATTTTATTTTTGATTCTTTTTTGGAAGGCAATTGGGGTTAAAGGACTTGCCCTAGATCACACGGCTAGTAAGTGTTAAGTGTCTGAGGTCAGTTTTGAACTCAGGTCCTCCTGACTCCAGGATTGGTGCTCTATTCACTGGGCCACCTAGCCACCTCTGTTTGTGATTTTTTTTAAAAGCCCCAGTGCCAAATTCAGGTCAATTCAAGAGGTGCCATTGACTCAGAAATCCATGCCTTTGTCCCATCATCACTATCAAAGAAACTGAAAACAACAACAACTAAAACAAACAAACAAATGAGCCAAGCCTTAAAGCATGGTCTTTGTCTCAGCCTAGACAAGAATTAAGTTTTGTGAGAGGTTGTCTTCTACACCTTTAGGGAAAATCCTAGGATAGATTGTAAAGAACATCACTTTAAATCCTAGTACTGAGTCAAAATTTCAGAAACAGCTCTTTTGCCCTTCATTAATGTTAAAATCAACAGGTTTCTAACCCTGTGACAATGCAGCAGCTATTTGGGTAGTACTTTCTTATTAAAGGATGGAATCAAGTTCTCTGTCTTATTCTGAATCAGTTCATGTCAGTTCAGCAATTACTTATCATATACCTGTTATGTCCTCCGTGCTAGACACTAGAGATACAAAGACAAGAAATAACTGTCCTCACCCAAAAGAAGTTTATATTCTGGGGTGGGTGGGTTGGACACAATGGATAGAGATAAATAAACCTAAAAGATATAAAAATTAATTTCAAAATATGGGCAGTAGTTTAAGAAAGGTATCAGGAGGGGGACAGGATGGCCTCTTGTAGGACATAGCACTTGAGCTAAACCTTCAAAGGGATCTAAGGATTCCAAGAAATGGAAATGAGGAGGGAGAGGTTTCCAGGGATAAGAGACAGCTTGATCAAACCCCCAGAGAAGGAAAATGGAATGCCATGTACAGAGAACAGCACTTTGGCTTAAGTACAAGGTGGTTCAAGGGTAAATACTGAGATAGAAAAGGCCAGAAAGATATATAGATATTGATCTTGCCAGAAGAATTAGAGAAAAGAGAAAATGTCTTTTTTACCCTATTTCTTTTTCTGTTTCCTCAAGGTAGATCAAAGCCTGGGCCAATCTTGAATGAATGGAGTTAACTCTTAGAGTAAATCAGTTACTATGTATGGTTTATGGTAGCAGAATCCCCTATATCTCCTGGGGATTATAATACAGAAGATTAGAGACCTCTGATAACTTTTTTTTCTTTTTCTTCTTTCCTTTCTTTTTTGGCGGGGGGTAAGGACTTTAGAGACCATTGTTTCCCCATTTTAAAAAAGACTTTCACAATAACCAAGAGCACTTAGATTTACATAGCAGATTTTTAAAAAGTGAGGGTTATACCTGAAACTGTAGATCGCTATTGTTTTTGTCATCCTTTTCTGTTTTAAGTTTTATAATAAACACAACATTTTACTTCCAAAGCTGTCTTGCTTGTCTATAATTGCTCACAACCTTCCTTCTGTTCTCTATGTTTCAAAACACATTTCAATGATCATCTTTTCTTTTCAGGCAACCTTACCCCTATCCCCCTTATTTTTCCCTCCAAAAACTGAGGAAAAACAAAACTGTTTTTTCCTTAAGCAAAAATGCATCGTCAAAGAGAACAGATTCTCACATCACCTGTGTCCAAAAACATACATCTTATTCTGCAATTTGGAATCATCGCCTCTGTCAAGGAGTGGATAGTATGTTTCATAATCAGTCTTCTGGAATCGGGATGGTTTATTGTACTGATCGTTCTTCAGTCTTTTGACGTTGTCTATGCAAAGTTGTTGCTATTGTAGAAATTCTTTTTATTCTGTTCATTATACTCTTTGTCATTTCATATAAATCTCAGACTTCTTAGAAACCATCCCTTCATTCATCGCTCCCAGTGAACTAATATTCCATTGATACATATGCCATAATTTATCCATTCCTCTAACTGATACATACACCCTTAACTCTGTTCTTTGGTGTAACAGAGATGCTATAGTTTTGAATATATAGGTAGGTTCTTTTCCTTTAATTCAGTTATGTTCCATAAGGTTCTTTATGCAAGCAATAGAATTAAGATCAAGTGGAACTCATTATCATTGCTTCTTGAAAAGGACAGTGGAGTGGAGTGCTAAGAGCACTAGATTTAGAGTCAAAATACATAGGTTTGTTTAAATGCTAACTCTCATTAGCTGCTTGATCTTGGGCTAGTCACATAACTTCTTTGAGACCCGGTTTTTTCATCTGTAAAATGAGGAGGGTTTGATCCAGCTTTGAATCATAGGAACCTTTCCACATTGTAGGGGCTACTTGGGCAGTAGCTATATCAGTTACAATATATAATATACAGTCACTGATGTTTTCCTTTGGTGAAATTAAATGACTTATTTCCCTACTTTCCCCCCTTAAATTGGTGACTGTCCCTTGACTCAGGAAGTTAGAAAGAGACACAAATTTGCTACATCCTTATATGGTCTCTGAATTGCCACCACCTCATACTGATACACCATGGGAAAGGATTGTTTAAAGGCAAACCTGACATATGACCATCAGATTCATAACATGTTTGTGACAGACACCTCACTGGTCAGGTCACTGCAAATGCTGAAATCACATTGTTTCTTCATCTTCTGGTTGACACTTTCCTGAATTTTCAATACCTTGTGTGTCTTCCCTCAATCTAACCACCCTCCCTTCTAGTTTAATATTTAAATTTATGTTTATACTCATTTCTTTCCCTCCTTTTTTAGTGGTACATACAGGGATTCTGTAGGATGGTAACCATAGCAACAGTAGAACAAGAGAAATGAGATTTCACCCCCAAAAATGCATATCATAGGGATGTTGGCTAAGAGCTATCTGCCAACTCACACATTAGGAGAAAGGGTTGCTTGTGTGTATTCCAGTTATTATTGTTATTTTTTCCCTTTTTTTAAGAAAAAGATGGTATGTTTTCCTATTTTTCTTTGCTTTTTAGATCCCTAAATTCATCATGTTCAAAGAGAAAATTTACATTTGGGGATCAAAGTCGAGAACACTTTTAATGGATAAAAATAATAATGCGTTGTTCTTATACATGAGTAAACCTTGTGTGTGCACAAAATGTGGCAGGGAAAGACTTGTCCTTGGGGCTTTGTTCATTTTACTTGATGATAATAATAATAATGGCAATCAGATAATTTACTCTTTCATTGTCACCATCCTGCGAGCATCAGCCAAGAGGATAAATTGTCTGGAATGTTCAGGGGCTCCCAACACCGAGGAAAGAGAGGAATTACTTAGTTTGGTATTGGGGTTGTTGTGGGGCAGGGTAGGACAAGCAGTAATAGGATGAGACTATGAAAAGATAGTGAAGAGGCTGTGTTTCATTACTTGAGGCTTTAAATTATGCAGCACAAAAAGACAGAAATTATAAATGAGATACAAACCTGTGCCTTTGAAATAAGATATAAAAGATCTTCCATTTTTGCAATATTTGGGGGATTATCTTTTAAATTAATAGAAGTTGTAGGGGTTGGTGATGGTAGGAGTCAAAGATGCATAGAACTCCACAGATAGGAGATACCCCAGAGATCCCTGAAGAGGATTATATTGCCCAACCCTTTGCCTGAATCACCACCTCCTTCCCCCAACATACAAAATCCAGCTTCTGCTTGAAGACCTCAAGTGCATAGGAAAATCATGCCCCCCAAGGCATCTGATTCCTTTATTTGATGACTCTAATTGTTGGAGAATGGACCACAAATTTTTAATTACTTCAATTAATTACACAAATTTTTAATTACTATTCTTACATAATATGTATTAAATTGTATATGTTTATATTATAATGTATGTATAAAATGTATAGTATTCTTATATAATATGTATTAAACAACCACAATGTAAGACCAGAAAAAAGTGTGACTTTATACATTTCCTAAAATTAAAACAAACATTTAAGAGGCAAAAATTCCAAAATTGGAGTGCCATCTATTTCCCTCATCTTTTTCCCTCCCCCCTCTTTCTGATATTACTGATTTTTTCCTTCTTTTGTTCCCCCTACTCTCCCTGTCTCTATGCCCTACCCCCATTTTATCCTTAAGCCACTTTTTGTGACTGACTCTCATCTCCCCCAAAAGTGTTTACTTTCTCCTGGAAATTTCCTAGCCAAATTCACATCAATCATTTGCCCTCATCACATCCTACTTTAGATTATATTTATCCATGTACAAGTTATAGCCCCCCTTTTTTAATGTAAGCTTCTTTAAGGCATAAACTGTTATTTTTTTAATTGTGTGAGCAGTGCCTAGCATAGTGTTGTATATATTAAGTGCTTTATAAATATTTGTTAAATTAAGCATAATGCAATTGAGTTATACTAGTGTAATGGAAAAAAGGGGTCTAGATTTTTTTTAGTGGACTTGGGTTGGAATTCTGATTCTTACCTAATTTCTTCATCTGTAAAATGAGGAAGTTGGACTGGGTAACCTATAAGATCCTTTCCACTGCTAAATCTGTGATTGTGTGACTCACTTTTGCTGGAATTTTTATTTCTTGATAGCAATCTGGGGAAGTGGCAGTTGAGGTATTTATAGTCCCCAAAAGATGAAAGGTAGGTACCATACTTCATGCATGTAGCTACTACTTTCAAATATGATCTGGACTTCATTTTGAGCTCTGCTCAAAGTTAAAAATACCCCAGTCAATGTAATTCAAACAAAATTTAGGTAAACATTTTGTTAATGAGACTGACTAATGACTTAATTAATCATCTCAGACAAAGGCTCAGTTGTAAAAATCAGTACTGTATATAGAAGGGCATTCTCAATATTTAACTAAATAAAGCAAGTTAACACAAATCCAATTATCTGTTTTGTGAAAGGAAAATCCCAAGTTTTGTTTTTATTTTAGCCTATTGTGAAAAGTGAAGTTGTATCTCCTTCCAGTTTCTCTTCCCTTTTGTCCACTACATTTTCCCACCAAACCCTTCTCTTTCCTTATTCCACCTTTTCTCAGTGGTCCTGGGTATTAGAATTAAAAATTGAGGGGTGGGTGCGGGTGGTGGGGATGGTGGGGAGAAGGAGTCGACTAAAGGTAAGAGATACCGGAAGGAGACGAAATTTTCGCGGGAGAGGGAGGGAGGGGGAGAGAGGGAGAGGGGGGGAGGGGGGGAGAGAAAGGGAGGGAGAGGAAGAGGGAGAGGGAGGGAGGGAGAAAGAAAGGATTTGTGGATTTCCTATGTTTTTACTATGTGGCAGGCACATTCACTGTGCTGAATTGCCCTTTGCACTTCTAGTGTGTTAGAAATGTCTTCTTGCAAGACTTAGTTCTTTTGCCTTGAGTCAGGAATTCTTTACCTGGCCTCCACAGAACCCAAAGGGGTACATGGGTGGATTTCAGAGTGAATTTAGATGAGAAAAAAGTTACATTTTAATTTCAGTGTGATTGGTGATCCAATATATATTATTTTGTGCATTTAAAAACACGATTCAGAGAAAGGGTCCATAGGCTTCACCAGACTGCTAAGGAGGCTCATGACACAAAAAAAATTTAAGAACCTATGACTTAAGTCTAAGTGAAGATAGAGAAGATAACTTTAAGTGAAGATAACGCCCCATGCCTTGGAATTTTCCATCAGTGTGAGTATTCCTTCAACTATGATTTCCTTTGTAAGATGCTATAGCCAGAAGCATTTAGTAACTACTGGCCCTCCTTCTGGTAATAAGTCCTTCCAAGCTTAACTAGGCAGATCTTCAAATGGCAGATAAAGTCAGTGATTTGTCCTTTTCCAACTTGGCAGAGCCTGTCCCAATGCTTGTAATTCACTGGCATAGCTCTGAGGACCATGAGTCCTCTCCACTCCATAATGTGGTGTCAGAATAGGATTTAGATGGAGGTTTAGGGGGTTAATGACTTCAAGGGTAGGGAACTTGAGGCCTGGAGGCCACATGTGGCCTTCTAGGTCCTTTGGTGTGGTCTTGTGACTGAGTCTAAGTTTTGAAGAACAAATCCTTTTATTAAGGGGACTTGTTCTGTGAAGTTTGGATTCAGTCAAAGGGCCACACTTGAGGCCTAGAGGGCCACATGTGGCCTCGAGGCTGCAGGTTCCCCACCCCAGTACTAAATAATGTCATTTCAGTGGTTCTTTTAACAAATGTATCCTTATTGAGGACCTGCTACACTTGAGGCATTGTTATCATTGTGATTCAAAAATCTAAAGCACAGCTGCCTTATCTGTTTTAAAATTTCTCCTGATGCTTCAGCACTCTCTTTTCTCCATTTGTCTTATTTTTGCTTATCTATACACAGTAGAATATGAACTCCTTGAGGTCAGAGACTTTATCTGTTTCCTCAGCACCTAGCATAGAGCCCTGTATCTCAGATGATTAATAAATGTATATAGAAGCTTGATATACAAATGCAAATCTTTTTATTATTCTGTTTTTCTGTGCATTGCATATTAATATGCTCATGTTTGTTATGGTTTAAATTGATAATAAAAAAGTATTCAAAAAAAGGTAAAAAAATATGTGAAACTTGCATTTGAGGCAAATTCATCTATGCCCCCTTGATCTTAAAAAACTTCCAAAGTAGTTACAGAAACATGATATTCTTTAAAGGCCTGACAAGTTGAAGAGCAGCAAAAGAGATAAATAGTGGTTCAACAGAACAACACAAGCAATGTTGCAAGACAGAACATGATTAATCGGCAATTCAGTTGTACAGACAAAACCTCTATGAGATCAGAAGGAAGGGAGGGGTCGCTGAGGGCTAATCACTAGAGGGAAGACTGCATAGCCCACTAGGGCTTTGGAATCGATGGGGAAAAGAGGGAAGGATTCTCCAGTTGAGGGATTCTTCCAAAGTCAAAGAATCCCCCAACTTTCTCCAATATTCCACATTATTTTTTAGTCATGTTGACATGGAAGAAGCCTTTCCTCGTGCTCAACCAAATCCTCTTATGCTTTCATTTAAACCTTTCTCCTCATGTCTTTCTTTGACAAGTACTGAGAATGACTACTCAGCAGCCTCATGAAGAATCTTCCTGTGCTTGAAAGCAATAATCAAGTCACCTGTTAGTCATTTTCTCTTCAGGCAAAGCAAACCCAATTTCTTTCATCTTTTCTCAAAGGACCTATTTTCCATTTCTTTAATCATTCAGGTTGTTATTTACTAGCCCTTCTCCTGTTTTTCTGCATTCATTTTGAAAGAGGGTGACCCAAAATGGACACAATTCTCTAATAAAAAATGGGACCACACAAGAATTTTTCCTAGCTCCTGTATCTCTTAATCTTTTAAAAAATATATTTCACTATAATGTTGAATTTTTGCCACCATTTTGCTGGCTTGGTTTATCAACAGATATGATTTCTAATCTTTTTTCTTCTAATCATCCATTTTCCCATTTTTAATTTTTGCATTAGGTTTTTTTTTTGTCCAAATGCCTTCAAAATTGCCCTTGTGGAATTCCATCCCATTTTGAGAACACTGTTTAATTTCCAGGTCATTTTATTTCCTTCCTTCATTTCTTTGTTTCAGAGTAATAGTAGTCCCTCCTAACTAAATACTGTCTACAGATTTATAGCACACTTTTCATTCTTGATTTCTTTGCCTAGGTTATCAATAAGACAGATTTTTACCACCTAACCCTCTCCCGACCCCATTTAAGCAATGGCTCATCATACCTTATGTAGCATTCCACCTCCTATCTCTGTGCTTTCATATTTCACTGAAAAAACAGGCTATTCACTAAGAGCACTCTGTTATTCCTTTATCTTCTGCCACTATCTCCTTATTCATGCTTGTTTCACATGAAGACGTAGACCTTCTAGCCCAGGCAAACTCCTCTGCATTGATTGCCAAGTGATCCTATTCCATCCCATCTTCTCCAGCAGAATGCATTTCTATCATCCCTACTCTCTCACTAATCTTTAATCTTTCTCAGTCTACTGGCTGCTTCCCACTTGCTTACAAAAATGCCCATGTCTTTCTTATCCTCAAAAAACCCTTACTTCATACATCTATCATAGCTAGCTATCACCCTAAGGCTCTCCTCCCTTTTATGGCTAAACTGCTTGAGAAGGCAGTTTACAACTGGTGTCTCCATTTTCTTTCCTCTGAGTCTCTTCTTTTTCAATTTTTTTGCTTTTTGGAGAGGGGAAGGTAGGGCAATTGGGGTTAAGTGACTTGCCCAAGGTCACATGGCTAGTTTTGTGTTGTGTCTGAGGCTGGATTTGAACTCAGGTCCTCCTGATTCCAGGGCCAGTGCTCTATTCACTGCACCACCTAGCCATCCTGAGGTACTCTATTTTAACATGAAGAAACTGAGGATATCAGAGGCTAAGTGAGGGCCCAAGATCACACAGCTAGGAAGTATCTTAAGACAGGATTTGAATTTAGAACTTAATGACTCCTAATGCAACACTCTTACCCCTAAACCACCCAGTTGCCTAGAGATAATCAATGTGCCCCAGTTGTTAATTCTCAGTCATCAAATTACCATATATTTATTTGTGTGCAGATTATATCCCCCTGGTAAAAATAAAGACTCCTTGTAGAAGGAAGGTCTTTGTTTTCCTCCCTCAGTGGCTAGCACAATGCCTGGCATTTATTTGTTAAACAAACATTATTATGAACTATGTGCCATGAACTGTGCTGGTAGCTAGGGATACAAAGTCAAAAGCAAAAAAAAAAAAAATAGTTACCTGCCCTGGATCTCATATTCTGGTGAGAGGGAAAAGGAGACAGAATTGATACATACACATGTAAATGTGAGATTTGTCCAAGGACGAGATAAATATGTGATGTATACAAACATTGTGGCCTCTTCTAATTACCATGGGTGTCATGAAATTCTGATGTAGCTATTGAACTGAAGCTTAGGATTCCAAGAAGCAAAGATAACACAGTATATCCCAGCATGCTAGACATTCTGTGCAAGGCTTCAGAGATTTGATATAGAACTGAATTGAATACATTTTGCTCATGGTTTCCTTTTAATTCATCTTCCCTGATGCTGTACCATTAGAAAGAAATAAAATTGGCCTTGTACAACTTACTAATCAGAAAGTCATCCTGGTTATTGGTTGATCAAAAGATGTGGGACACTCAAGGAAAAGAAAGCTCTCCTACTATGTGTGGAGAGAAAAGTCCAACTGTCCCTTTAGAGTTAGACAAAATATAACAAAAACAGAGAGAATCCTTAATAACCTTTTCTCTTGTGTCAGCATAGGATGTTGAAAAAATAAATATTCAGACATGCAAGGGTTAAAAAAATGTCTATTACGTTTTGGGGCACAAATTACTTGCCATTGGAATCTTTCACTTTCATTTCAGTGCTTACATTCAATCATATACAGAGGAAAACATTTTACCCAACCTGGATTTATTTTTAAAGCTATCACACGTGAGCAAAGTATGGAAATGAAGGGCATCTGCAATGCTGATGTTGAAAAGCAAATTAGGAATGAATGATGATAATTAGAAAGTGTAACCATGTCTTCCCCTATATACATAAAGGTAATGAGAAAGATCTACACTGAAAGCATTGAAAGAGCTATGAGAAATGAGGGTGACATATGCTTAGTGGGCTCCATATGAAAAGAGTATCATCACACAATCCATACTTCAGTGTTCCTTGGAAAAAGAGGTTTTTTTTTTATTAATCAACATGAATGACTAAATTGTTTTATATGAGAGAAAACTAAGCCTCCTCTGGGAGAATGTTTGATAGAGGAATTGAAAAAAAAAATGAAAATAAACATTTTTAAATGAACTTTCTATTCTAAGAGATGAATGAATGCCTCAGTAGAAATAACCAATCATGTTCAAATAAGTCATGAATAAATGCAATTAACTAAAGCAGTCACTTGTCACGATTAGCAAAGCATATCAATGTAAATGAAAAGCAAATCTCTCTCATGTACAATAATGAAAAAATTATAAAAGTTACAGATACAAAGATTATAAAGTTAAGTTGGTAGAATAGGCCTCCAAAAGCCATGTTACATTCTTCTTCTTCCAAGAAACACTGAACTTAAAGTACTTAGTTAAAGTTTATACACATACACATATATATGTATATATACTATGTATATAGTATATATACATATATATATGATCTTTCCCTTTAAGAAATTTGCCATGAAGTATCATAGTTAAATAGATAAAAGTAAATTCTAAAATATTAGAAATTATTACTTTGAGCTCCCTGGAGCTGTAATTAGAGATAATAGAAGCATTACCTCTCTTTAGGATATCTCTAGCCATCCTGCTGTGACCCAGTGCCAGCTCTTGCCTACGCATCATTGCCTTCTGCTTTTTCAGCTCTGGACTGATAAACACCATCATTGTGACTTCAGGGGTTTAGTGGCCCTTGTCTTCACCTCAAAATAATTTATATGTGTGTATCTGTGTCTGTGTGTTTCACTTTACATCTTAGGTCCCTCACCTCTCTATTAGGATGTGGGTAGTATGAGTAGTCCTTTAGAATCATGGTTGGTCATTACATTGATCAGAGTTCTTAAGTCTTTCAAATTTGTCTTTATATACAATTGTTATTTTGTAAATTGTTTTCTTGTTTTTACTCACTTTATTCTGCATTAGTTCATACAAGTTTCCCAGGTTTCCATGAAATCATCCTTTTCATAATTTCTTATAGCGCAGTAGTATTCCATTACATTCATATAAACATAACGTATTCAGTTACCCCCCCCCCATTGATATATACCCACTTTGTTTCCTGTTTTCTGACACTTCAAAACTAGCCTCAATGTGTAATTTTTGTGCAAATGGATCATTTTGCTTTTTCTTTGGTTTCTTTGGGAATTACATTTGGTAATAGTCTCATTGAGTTACAAGGGTAGAGTATGTATATTTTATTCACTTTGGGGGCATGATATCATATGGCTTTCCAGAATGGCTGGACCAGTTGGTTCAACCTACAGCGTATTAATGTGCCTGTTTTCCATCATACCCTCCAAAATTTGTCATTTTCCTTTTATATCATCTTTGCCATCTACTGGGTGTAAAGTAGAACTTCAGATTTGCTTTCATTTGCATTTCTCTAATTCTTAGTGATTTGGAACATTTTTCAAGACTGTTGACAGCTTGGATGTCTTCCTTTGAGAAATGCCTTTTTATGCCCTCTGGCCATTTATCAATTGGGGAGTAGCTCTTATTCTTTTAAATTTTAATCAATTATACATACATATATATATATATATTGTGATTTAGCAGAGAAAGCACTAGACAATCAACTATATATATATATATATATATATGAAATAGACCTTTATTAGAAAAAAATACCACAAAGATTTTTTTCCCACTTATCTATTCCCCTTCTAATTTTAGTTACATTGGTTGTCTAGTGGTTGCTGCTGTACCATGCTTTTCAAACCTATCTGAATCCTCCTTTTTTCCTTGTCCTTATTGCCAATGAGTCTCCAAGTTCTGTTGGTTCTGTTTTCATGAAATCTTTCAGATCCATTTCTTCCTTTCTATTCCATTTCATTCTCATTAGAACTATCTTAGTCCAATGCCTCTTCCTTGAACCTTTTGTATTAAATTCATAAATTGTCTTCCTGCCTTAAGTCCATCTCCTCCCCCCCACCCCTCCAGGTCCTTTCAGAACACACACAGAGCCAGATTAATCCTTCAAAATAATATTGTGATTTTATTGTTCTCTATTCCCCAAAAGAATAGAGTAAATTTAAGCTGACAAACCTGATATTCCTAATCCTAGGAACCACTGGAACTTCTTGAGCAGGGGATTAGTATGGTCAAACCTATGCTTTAGAAATCATATTGGTAATTCTTTGGAGGCTGGTTTCGAAAATAAAGAGACCAGAAACAGAGAGACCAATTAGGAGACCACTATTGTAATCGTCCAGGGGAGAAGTGATGAGGACCTGAGCTATAGTAGTGACTGTGAGTGGAGAGGAGACAGATAAAAGAGATGCTGTGCAGATAGAATCTATAAGACTTGGTACCCAGTCGAATTGGGAGATAAGAGAAAGGGGATAGTTGAAGGGTACTCTTAGGCTGCAAACTAGTTGACTAGAGGAATGGTGTTGCCTTCTACTGAAAAAGGGAAGTTAGGAAGAAGGGAGAGTTTTTGAGAGAAATAGAATGAGTTTTATTTTGTTCAATAAAAATCGTATTTTTGAAAAAAAAAAAGAAAACCCCAAATGGAGTCACAAAAAAATCAGACACAACTGAAATAACTGAAAAACAAAATGCCTACAGTTAAAGGATGGAACATGGATAATAATCCAGCAGTGGAGAGAGGTAGAAGAATCAGAAGAGAATAGCAGCTTGAAAAGCCAAGGTTGAGAAGGCATTTAGGAGAAAGGGGTGGTCAGAAGACTCAAATGCTATAGAAAGATCAAGAATAATAAGGACTTCAAAGAAATTCAAGGATAGATGCAAAATTAAAGGGATTAATAGGCCACTCTACCTGTTATTCTGGTTCTGTTGGTCTAAAAGTTACACTTTTCCCACAGTGACCCAAGTCATTTGTTTTGCTTTCATAGACTTATCCCAATCACTTCATTGCAAGTGAAACCATGTTAATTGTATTAACATGAGATTCTGGTAAATTGGGAATTCACTGGCATAAACACAAGAAAAACACAAAATATTCTTGTTTTTGTAGTCAACCTTTAGACTTTAAAATAATTGTTTAAAACACTTATTTCCCCATTAGAATGTTCAGTGGGCTTAATCTGTTGACAAGGGAATTCCCTTTGATGTTCACCTTTTTAACAGGATCTTGTTTTGTATATAGAATTTGGCACTAAAAATAGAAACTAGAGCAAAGCTACTTTTTTTTTTATCAATTGATAGTGCCAGTTGACCTTAAGATATTGTTTAAAACTCCCTAAATGTTAAGACGTTTATCCAAAACATAATTAGTTCCCCTGGGTCAAAGAACTAAGATAACACAGTCATTATATTTTATAACATGCTAACTTTTTTCTTCCAGACCTTTGATTTTGTTGGTTATAAAGAGCTTGAGATGTGGAAATGTTTTCTCCCAAGGCAGACAGGGAAATGTTCTGCAATTTACAATTTAAGAGAACTGCCTTGGTAATAACTAAGAGAGATTTCAGAGGTGGAACCCAAACCCAGGTCTTCCTCACTCCAAGGCTGACTGATTTCTCATTGTCCCATTGTTTCTCTATGATGAAAACTAGATTTCAGAAAAGTATATCCTGAGAAAAAGGAAGAAGGTAAATGGTCCAAAATGGTCAAACTTCCAAAAATTCGGTATTAAAGGAATGGTTTGTGAGCATTTAGACAAAGATGTTGTATTCACTGAGCCAGCATGGCTTCATCAAGAACAGGGATCAATCAGTCAATCAATCAAAAAGCAATTCTCAAGGTCTTCCTATATTCTGGGCATGTGCTCAGCATGAGGGTTATAAAGAAAGGCAAAACAAAACCCTCCAAAAGTCCCAAAAAGGCATTTTCATACTAATCTCATTTCCTCTTTCAACAAGGTTACTTACGCTAATAGATCTGGAGATGTCCTTCATACTTCTCAGGTCACCCTGACTCCAAGCTCAACTGCTTAGATGCAAATAGAGAGTATTCCTCCTCATCTATGGTTTGGACTAAATGATTCTTCCAACTCTAAGTTCTATTCTCCAGTAATGGCTCACATTTGTCTAACATTTTATGATTCAATTTAATTTCATTCAACAAGCCTTTATCAAGCACCTGGTTTGTCAGGTATTATACTAGGTACCGGGCATACAAAGGTGAGGACGAGGATAAGGATGATGTTCTATGGTGCTTCCTCAGCATTTTATACTTACTGATTCATTTGATCCTCATAATAATCCTGAGATGTAGGCACTGTTATTATCCCCACTTTACAGAGGAGGAAACTGAGGCAAATAGAAGTTAAATGACTTGGCCAAGTCCCACAACTATTAAGTCTCTGAGACTAGATTTGAACTCAGCTTTTCTTGACTCCAGGCCCAGTGCTGTATACACTGTGCTACCTAAAAAGTCAATAATCCTTATCCTTAAAGGGATTTCATCTGTTGTTATTGGGAGGGAGTGCGTATGCACATAGATAAGTGAATATAAATTATATACAAAATAATTTGGGGGTGTGGCAGAGAGCTACCTGGAGTCTTAGGAAAGGCTTTGTTTATGTATCAGCTGAGGCTGGAAGGGAGCTATAAAGTTGATAGCACAAATATTACTGTTATTATTTACTAATGAAGAAGCTAAGTCTCAGTTTAAGTTATTTACCCAGCAACATACAACTAATAAGCATTGTAGCCAAGCCTGTCTTCTGACTTGAAGGTCAATGTCTTTCTCATGTCCTGTTACCAGTTGGTCAGAGTCAAAAAACATTTGCTAATCATTCACTATGTATCAGGAATTGTGCTAAATTCTGAGGATATAAAGAAACAGAAAAAAAGGTCCCTGACATGAGGGGACTCACCTTCTAACATGAGGAGGGAGCATGCAAATAACTATGTGCTATATATCTACATATATGTATCATAAATATATAGATGTGCATATGTGTCTGTATATATTTGTGTGTGCATATATGAAGGGAATCTCATAGGGAAATCACTAGTAATTGGAAGGAACCAGGAAATTCTCATGCAATATCCCATGGATGCTGCAACCAGAAATTTAAAAAAAAACACCATCTAGAACTGTATCTTGTTATGTTTTTAAATTATATTATTATTTACTTGTAGTTTGCATTCAGAATCTTCGGGCATAAACCTTAGATAATTAGCAATATGATGGCAACCAAAGATTGTTGATTGGGGATTAATTTAATTTGAAAGAAAGAAAGAAAGAAAGAAAGAAAGAAAGAAAGAAAGAAAGAAAGAAAGAAAGAAAGAAAGAAAGAAAGAAAGAAAGAAAGAAAGAAAGAAAGAGAAAGAAAGAAAGAGAAAGAGAGAGTGAAGAAGGGAGGGAGAGAGAGAGAGGGAGGGAGGGAGAGAGAGAGAGAGAGA
>NW_027186540.1:22836849-22856849 GCF_028583685.1 Petaurus breviceps papuanus
AGAGGAGAGGGAGGGAGGGAGGGAGGGAGGAAGGAAACATGAACACCAGGAATTATATATACAATTTTTTCTTCTCCTCCCCGAAAATAAAATATATTTTTTTAATGGGCTATTAGCATGGAGAGTGCTACTTAGCATGGGAAAAACAGTGACGACAGTAATTTAAGATGTTTGGTGGTAATTAGAGGGAGTTGCCTGATTCAGTTGAGTTCAGTATATTAATACAAATGAAACTCCACTTTCCTCATGCCTAAGTCAGTATCTGGGAGTAAACCGAGTGCCTGGGGAGGTCTATTAACTTATTCAGGACACTAGGGTATCATTTAAGTGCATTACTATAGTGTTCAGTTACTCTAAATGGTACCCTAGTGGCCTTCAAGATCTAATTTGCCTCCCTCTGCTTAAATCATTCCCAATAAATATAGATTTTGAATACACATGCTGTAGGTCAGGGGTAGGCTGCCTTTTCAGGAACGGGGTGCCTGGTAGCTGAACCTCTGTCACTGGTGGAGGAAAAAAAGAAAAAGAGAAGTGAAATTCTAGAGTAGACTGGGTGCATTTGAAAAATCCCCAAGCTGAAAATAACCTACCCCATAGGTTATTCAGATTGGTGATTCTAGAGTTATGGAGATGCTTTTTGAAAATGACAATGACCCTGGAGGGTTCAGCCCTTTGATCACTCATCTTGGGTGTGAATTAACTTTAGTCAGAACATAGGATTGTTTTTTTTCCTTTCTCAGATCTGGCCAGCTGAGGCAATAGAGTTTTGAGTACGAATAGGAGGTGTACAAATGTAATTTTGGAGTCTAGGACACTTTTGGTGAGGGATGGAAGTACAAGATGGGAGAACATTAAATAGCCAGAGTTCAGGTTTCTGGACGTAATCTCCCATAGGGAAATTCTGCGTATGTGGCCTACCTAGATTTGATCAAAACATTTGACAATGCCTCTCATATATTCTTGTGGGAAAGATGGAAAGTTACTGGCTAGACATAAGTTCATCTGAAAAGCAATCTGGGGGATTTAAAATAGTATAAGCTCAACATAAGTTAACAGTATGACATGGCAGCCAAACAGACCTAGGCTCCTTTAAGAGAAGCATATGTGTAAGACTAGTGATAGTAGGGTTTGGCAATGCTATTCCCTATCATTCCATATCTGGATTATTATGTTCAGTTTGGGTAATGTCTTAAGAAGGGTATGGATAAACTGGAAATCAACCAGAGGAGGGAAATCAGGATAATGAAGGGTTTAAGAACAGGTCATAACAGGATCATTTCAAGGGACTAGGCATATTTAGCTTAGAGAAAAGATGGTAGAATGATGGTACTGTCCAGTCATTTCAGTTGTGTCCAACTCTTCATGACCCCATTTGGGGTTTTCATGGCAAAGATACTGGATGGTTTGCCATATCCTTTTCCAGATTATTTTATAGATAAGGAACCAAAGCAAGCAGGGTTAAGTGGGTTAAGTGACTTGCCCAGGGTCACAAAGCTAGGGAGTATCTTCAGGCCAGATTTGAACTCAGGAAGATGCATCTTCCTGATTCCAAGCCCAGTGCTTTCTCTACTGTGCCACCTAGCTTCCTATTTTCAAATGCTAGAGTGAAATGTCATTGCCATGAAAATTCACATTTGACTTGTTCTTGACCCAAAAAGTAAGGACAGAACAGAGTTACCAGTGGAATTTCCTGCACAAGAGAAAATTTGTTGACAGTGCTATCCCAAAATAGAATGAATTGTTTCAGGATGTAGGGAATTCCTCTTCAAGCAAACACTGAATGACCATTTATCAAGGGTGTTGTGGTTAACATTGTTGTTTCAATATGGGTTAGACTATCTAACCTCTGAGGTCCCTTCTAATTTGGTTATGTCTATGGAAGACGGCACCCCAAGTGGGACTGGGGGAATATTAGAAGAGAGCCACAGATCAGCTTGTAGAATCTTAAGTTGAAAATTACCTCAAAGGCCATCTACTCTAATCCCTAATTAAAATATGAATTCCCTTTACAAAATTCCTAAGGGTCACCCAATGATAGAAAACTTCTCTTGAGCAGAGAACTGTTCCAGTAACAGAGAATTCACTATCTCACGATGACATTGCATTTTAAGATAATCTTAATT
This sequence comes from Petaurus breviceps papuanus, assembly GCF_028583685.1. Lineage (NCBI taxonomy): Eukaryota > Metazoa > Chordata > Mammalia > Diprotodontia > Petauridae > Petaurus > Petaurus breviceps. The sequence goes on from NW_027186540.1 coordinate 22,838,973, forward strand.
GTTAGCAAGTTCATAATCTACTTTGGAATTTTGCCTAGAGATCTCATTAGTGGCCAGTAACGTGTTACTAAAAATTGTAGTGTAGACCTTTTGATGGGCATGTTATAGTTTGCTTACTGTAGGCTGATGTTTAATTTACATGTATCTCTGTCGACTGATTTGTACTCTCAACAATGTAGGTACCTCCTCCAGATGACAAGCCATCCTCCATGACTTCTCATCCTGATTATTGTATTTATCCTCTCTCACCATGCCACAATATCATGATCTTACCTTTATGCTGTTACTCATACATGGAATCCACCCTTCCTTCACCTGTTAATATCCTGTCCTTCAATACCCAGTTCAAATATAACATAAGGCCTTTCTTTACATTCCTAGTCAGAGATGATTTCTCCTTTTTCTGATCTCATAGAAATTTAGATTTTTCTCATACACTTCAAATATTTTAACACACATTACATGGATCAACATTCATGGCTTACCTCAACCTATTAGATGAAAAAATACTTTAGTACAGAAAGAATGCATTTTTATGATTATTTCCTAGACTCAGCACAACTAATTATATACAATAAATACTTAATAAATGTTTTCTGAATTATATTTTCTCTAGGTTTTTAATACCTGTTAGTTACTGTCTATATTGTTTGCATTATAAGGATGATTTATCTTATAGTCCTAACCTGTAATTTCATCAGTATAGTAATTCTGAGTTTGGGAGCTCTCTTCACCAATGCAGATAAACCACTTCTGTATGAGTGATTTGACAAGGTCACATAGTGAGTATGGGCATGGAAAGGGTATCTTGACTTCAAAGTGGGAATTTCAAACTCCATGGAAGCCAGTAAGAATGATACTTCAGTGACAATCTGGATTTTGCACTGATTGGAATTACACAAGCTATATTCACCTATACCACATGCAGTGGAACTTGCCTTAACAGGGAATAATAAGTCCTGATAGTTACAGAGCCAGTGGCATTACTGATTTTTTAGGGACAAATATAATTTCTATCAGCCCCATGAGTTTCTTTTTTTTAATAATAAGGCTCTCAAAATATATCTGACTTCCCTTTGTGCTTTAAGGATGAGATTTCTGACAATATTACTTGTAGTATAGACAAGGATGTATATAAATACATAAAATAATCTAAAAATATCTAGAGGAAGCTTAATTCAGTACAAAGAGCCCTGTCTTTGGAGCCAGAAAACCTGTCTCTGAATCCTGATTTTACCACTCATCTATGTGAACTTAGGAAAGTAACTTTGATTCCCTGCATCTCAGGTTTTTTTTTCCCCCGTGGAAAATTAGAGGGTCAGACCAGATGAACTTTGAATTCCCTTTGAGCTTTAAACCTATGATCCTCCCAACTGAGAGAAGGGAATTAAAATGAATATGGAGTAGTAGCTATTTTTGATATTATTGCTTTGATTCAATTCAACTATGCACTGCCCCCAATAAATTCTGAAATGGTTTGTGTATGTAAAAAACTTTGTGAATTTAGTTTATTAGCTATTATAAGAACCACGTTGAGGAGCCAGAGGTCATGAGGTCTAGCCCAATCTGGGCTAGAGTCACAGAACCTGTGAGTATACAAACTGTACCCTAACTCTAAGCAGCCATCTTGAAACTGTATGCCACTTATTAATAAGAGGTCACTTTTATATAGCCCTTTAAGATATGCAAAATGATTTCCTCAAACAACCCTGTGAAGTAGACTGTATAAATGTTTTACAAGGAAAATGGAGGAAACTGGAAATCTAAGAAGTTGAGTTGCCCATTGTCCTACAACTAGTAAAAATATTGGAGTCAGAATTCAAACCTGGACCTTTTAACTCCAGGTCTAGCACTCTTTTCATGATGACCTACTGCCTTTCAATGATAAGGGAGGACCAGATGATATCAATGGTTCAGTGCACATTCTACTGGGAAAAACTTCTCAAAAAATGTCACCCAATGAGACTGGAAATCATTCATGTCATCTTCATATATAAAGGACAACACATCATGAAATATGATACAGTTGAGATTAATACACTGTAATGCAATTCTAAAAATTCTTCTCTTAATTTGTCAAGATTTTTACAAATTTTAATAATATATTCTAAAGTACTGGCCACCACCACTGTCACCTGGACTATCGTCCTTCCCAATTTGAAGCTGACCAAGTCAGTTCTCTCCCTTCTACATAGCTGTCAAATTGATATTTTCTAAGACAGACATGTGACCATAAAATTCCTCTACTCAGGAAGCATCAATGGCTCCCTGTTGCCGCTAGAATAAAACACACAAAAAAGCTTCCATTTAGCATTTAAAGCCCTTTAAATCCCAGAGCTAGCTCAGTGTTTGGGAGGCTCCAGAGGAATGTGTGGGAGAGAAGAGGTATTAGACTACCTAACAAACTGAAGGTCTACAGAGCCATTGTGCTGGCCTCATTGTTGTATGCCTGTGAAACCTGGATGGTATACCAGTGCTATGCCAGGAAACTGAATTGCTTCCATTTGAATTGTCTTAGGAAGATTCTGAAGATCACCTGGCAGGATAAGGTACAAGATACTGAGGTCCTTTCTCATGCTCAGTTGTCAATCATTCAAGCTTCACTGCAGAGTGCACATCTCTGATGGGCTAGACACATTGTTCAAATGTCAAATATGTTTGCCTAAAAGAATATTTTAAGGAGAACTCACACAGGGCAACTATTCATGTGGAGATCAGAAGAAGCAATACAAGGACACTCTCAAGGTCTCTCTGATGAATTTTGGAATTGATTGCATGACATAGACACTGGGAAAGGACCATTTAGCATGGCATGCCCATATCAAAAAGAAGGTGCTGTGCTCTGTGAGCAAAACAGAATTGCAGTAGTTCAAGAGAAACATGAGATATATATGTTTGGAGACATTTCCACTCCAAATGTTCATGTGGTCTATTTATTTGTGCCTGACTTGTACCTGTGGTACAGCCTTTCAAGCTCATACTAGTCTGATCAGCCAGACACACCGCACCTTGACTCCAACATAGTGATGTCATTTGGGTCTTCTTTGTGAATGAAGGACAGCAGCCAACCAACCAAAATCTGGCTATATTTTTTCAAGACTAATTTCTCATATATGCTACATCCCAGCCAAACTGACAGAGACAAAGCTTAACAAGGCCACAAAATACATTGCCAGTGTCCTCATTAATTCATTCTCTGTCTGCAGAACAGTCCTAGGATCCCTGAAAACTTCAGCAAGACCCTCTTCCAGGATTTCTGTAAACATACAACAATAAAATCCTTTTTCAGGACTTCTGAACCAATAGCAAGGTTCCAGTACCTCTACAACAACAGTACTGTCCTTGACCAGTGGACGCAATTCACTCTCTGTCTGCAGAACAGTCTCAGGAGCTTTGAACCAACAGCAAGGTTCCAAGACCTCGGCAACAACAGCACTGTCTTTCACCAGTGGATGAATCTGGCAAAACAACATCAAAACAGACAAAGTACCAGCATCACAGCCATGTCTCCTCAGTCCTTGGCAGCTCTCAAAACTCCTGGGCAGCTCGAACTGGCCCTCAGCAATCCTCTCGCTCTCTCTACCTCCACGATGCTGCTTCCAAAAGTTCTTCTGCCTCCCTTCCTCTTCTTGTGCCTCTCTAAATCCAAGGCACCAGCTCCTCCCAGTTCAGCTGTCTCTTTTAACATCAGGTCCATCCCACAAGTGGGATTCACAAACTCTGGGTTTTAACACAACCCAAAAACCAAGCCAATACAGGGGGATCTTTAAATTACGTTACTATTACACTGACCTACTTGTCTGTCCCTATACATTCCATTATATCTCCTATCTCTCTATCTTTGCTGTGCTCCCTCCCTGAAACACTCTTATTCATCATCACCTTTTCTTTGATTTTCTAACTCTCTTCAAGACTCTTACCCACTTCCCTTACAGGATTTACTTTGCAGGATTTGTATGTTTCATTATATGTATACACATTCTTTCCCTGGCATTATCACACCTCCAACTACTCCATGAGAGTAGGGATGGTTTTGTTTTTATATGTAAAAAACAAAAAAGTAGTGGGGGAAGAAGTTGTGCCAGGAAAAACAAACAAATAAGAGAATATTGATGAGGAAGAGATATGGTCAATAGTATAAAGACTCTAGAAAGGTCAGGGAAGACAAGGATTGAGGAAAGGCAATTGGATTTATCAATTAAGTCAGTCAGCAAACATAAAGTACTCACTATGTTCCAGGCATCATAATTAAGAAATCATCTGTAACTCTGGAGAGGGCTGTGTCAGTTGAGTGGTGAGTCTGGAAGTCAGATTACAAAGGAGTTGAGAAGTACATGAGAGGAAAGTACATAGAATCAATGGAGTAGAGAGTTTTCTCCCCCAGGAGTTTAGACATTAAGGGGAAGAGAGATTAAGGACCATAGACTGAGAGGATATTAGGGTCAAATGGGCAAATTTTACAGGTCAAAAACACTAGACATATTTATAGGGAGCAGTGGAAGGGATTGGTAGAGATGGAGTGTGACTTGAAAGGGGCAGAATTGAGGTGGATGGGGCAGAAAAATGGAAAGTAGTTTTAGAGGAGAGGTAAGTGGGTAACTTTGCAGTCAGGAATCCTGCACCACTAGTATTAAGAGAGCAAAGAGTGGAAATTTGCCAACCATAGAATAGCAAAGTATGACTTTATGATAAGGGAATCTCCCCTCCATCAGTCCTGTGAATAAAAGGCACTTCATCAGTTCTTTTTTTTAAGTACTAGTATTGAAGGGGGATTGAGTATGGTGTTAAAGGATTTTCCTATAGATCAGTGATTCTCAAAGTGCATGATCCAGAGATCCCTGTGCATCCCCCAAATTCTTTTATGGAGTCCATGAGACCAAAATTAATACTAAGACATTTTAATTTCTAATATGGCAAATGTTGATAGATATAACTCACATATACACAAGCTCTTTTTAGGAGAAGGGATTTTAAAAATATTTTTTTCTAAGTATCAAGGGGTCCTGAGACCAAAAATCTTGAGTCTCTACTATAAATAAAGTCAGCATAGAAGAGGCCTCCTGGTATCAGTCTTTGGTCCTAACCTGTAGTTTAAGGCAAAGGTTTAACTGAGAGGAGTATGCGGAAGTAAATCATTAATAAGCATTCATTAAATGCCTGCGTGTTAGAATAATAAGTCAACAGGTTGTCCCAGGGCATTGGATTCTTTCAGGGCAATACTCAGAGAACATTTAGGAACAGCTTCATTTTAAGCACTAGTCACTGTATTATAAAGAATCCAAGCCTTAGTAAATAATCCACAAGAGTTACTAGAGCAAAAAAAAATGCATCAGGGGAGCATTCAAATGCATCAAGATGGCAGAGTAGAAACAGGACTTCCATGGGGCTCTAGCTCCCACCTCCTCCAATTCATGTAAAAGGTGACTGAACAAACTTTGGAGCTACAGAACCCACAAAATGACACAAAGAAGCTAACCTCCCACTAAGGACAGCCAGGCAGGCCAGCAGGAAGGGGCCAGTGCAGCGCTCTGGGAGCTAACCCCAGCCCTGGGCAAGCCCAAGGTTTTAGCCTCAGGGCAGGCTGGATCAGCCACTGGCTGGAGGGACTTCAGATCATGAGCAGCTGTGGCTGTTTCCAGAATTATCAATCCATACATGCAAAGGACAAAGTGAGAGGTCAGTGCAGTGTGGACTTTGGGATCCAATAGTTTGGGAGTGCAGTCAGCCTTTGATTTGGGGGCAAGAAGCTCCTGAGGCACCACAGCCATGCAGCTGCCACCACATGGCTGCTTCAGAGCTCCTGGCCTGCAGATTGTAGGGGAACCAAGTGACCCCAGTCTGAAGGGTAATCCCACTTGCTTTAATCTGCTTGGATCTGGATTGCTGTCTAGGGTGGAGGTCCTATGGTGTTCGACCAGCTGTAATGGGAATGTAAATTTGTAAGATCTTCCCTGCCCCTAGGCTAAAGTGCACCTGGAGCCTGGGGTGGGAGGCTTGTTTTTCAGTAGATACTTTTGATTGGCCAGTGGGTCCAAAAGGTTGTTACATTCTCTGAGCCAGGAGAAGGCTATATAAGCCCTGATGTGAGCCTTTGTTTTAGGGCTCACTTTGAGAAGTGTTCTGTGATTTGATGAAACTCTGGGCTAGCCGTTGTCCAGAGCCCCCTGGCTTTGAAACCCAGATGTTGTTTGGTATGGATGTAATGGTTGCACAGTTTGGAAAGCTGTGTACTTGATCTGTTTCTGTCTTGATAATACTGTCTGTATATTCTGAAGTTTGGGGTGCTGACCTTTTTCCCCTGAATTAGGTAAACGATATATATCTGACTGATTAAAGTAAACTTGTTAACCCATTTTGAGTTGCTTTCCTTTATCAAAGCAGATCCAAGAACCTGTGTTGGCAGCAAACCCTGAGGACGCTTGGGGTGCTTGCTGCTACACCAGCTTGCCAGAGCACGTGGAGGCTTCAGAGAGGGCACCAAACTAATACCTTCAGGAAATGAGAAAACCCCAGAGATTGGGACAAAGCTCCCCTGTCTGGTAGGAGATTCCTACTGTGGCAAAAAGCTCAAAATTCAAGTAATTGAATGGCAACATGAGCAGGCAAAGGAAGCAAAGCAAACAGAGCAACCTAATTTTACATTCCTATTTTGGGGACAAAAAGGATCAAAGCATGGAACAGGAGGAAGTCAGTGAAGTCAGAACTCCTGCACCAAAAGCTTGCAAGAAAAATAGGAGCTGGTTACAGGTAATAGAGGACCTTAAGGAGGATATTGAAAACCAAGTAAGAGAAGTAGAGGAAAAATTAGGAAGAGAAATGAGAACGATGCAAGAAAAATATGAAATGAGAGTCAACAACCTGACTGAAGAAAATTACATCTTATAAAACAGACTAACTCAAATGGCAAAAGAGGCTCAAAAAGCCAATGAGGAGAAGAATGCCTTGAAAAGCTAAATTTGCCAGATGGAAAAAGAATCTCAAAAGCTCACTGAAGATAATCATGCCTTCAGAATTACATTGGAGCAAATGGAAGCTAGTGACTTTATGAGAAATCAAGATACTATTAAACAAATGAAAAAATAGAAGGCAATGTGAAATACCTCATTGGGAAAACCACTGACCTGCAAAATAGATCCAGGAGAGATAATTTAAAAATTATTGTACTACCTGAAAGCCATGATCAAAAAAAGAACCTAGAAATCATCCTTCAAGAAATCCTCAAGGAAAATTTCCCTGATGTTTTAGAACCAGAGGGCAAAATAGAGGTTGAAAGAATCCACCAATCACCTCCCGAAAAAGATCCCAAAAAGAAAACTCCTAGGAATATTATAGCCAGGTCCTGGGATTCCCATATCAAGGAGAAAATATTACAAGCAGCCAGGAAGAAACAATTTGAATATTGTGGAAACACATCAGGATAACACAGGATCTGGCAGCTTCCACACTGAGGGATCAAAGGGTTTGGAATACAATATTCTGGAGGTCAAAGGAGCTGGGATTAAAACCAAGAATCACCTATCCAGCAAAACTGAGTATCATGTTTCAGGGGGAAATAATGTCATTCAGTGGAATAGAGGACTTTTAAGCATTCTTGATGAAAAAACCAGAGTTGAATAGAAAATTTGACATTGAGATACAAGAAGCAAGAGAAGCATGAGAAGGTAAACAAGGAAAAGAAATCATAAGGAACTTACCAAAGTTGAACTATTTACATCCCTACATGGAAAAATGATAATTGTAACTTATGAAACTTTTTTCAATATGAGAATAGTTGAAGGGAATACAAATGTGTGTATATATGCATATATATGTGTGTGTATATATACATATATGTATGTGTATATACATATATATGTGTATATACACACACACATATATGTCTATATAGGAGGGTATATGGGCATATGAATACATATGTGAATGTGTGTATATATGTGTACAGGTATACATAGACAGAGGGCACAGGACCAATTGAATAGGAAGGAATGATACTTAAAAGGTGAAATTAAGAGGTGAGAGGGGAATATAATGAGAGGAGATGGGGAGAGACAGAATATGGTAAACTATTTCATATAGAAGAGGCAAGGTAAAATGGTTACAATGGAGGGGAAGAACAGGATGGCAAAAAGGAATGGGTCAACCTTATTCTCATTGAATTTGGCTTAGGGAGGGAATGACATACACACTAATTAGGGTATCTCACCCTACAGGAGAGTAGGGGGTAAGGGGATTAGAGGGGGGATGATGGAAGGGAGGGTAGGCTGGGGGGGAGAGGGAAGTTAGAAGCACACACTTTTGAAAAGGGACAGGATCTAAGTAGAGAATAGAACAAGTGGGAGGTGGGATAGGAGGGAGGGAAATATAGTCAGTCTTTTACAATATATCTAGTATGGAAATATTTTGCATAGCTACACATGTAAAACCTATACTGAATTGCTTATCTTCCCAGTAAGGGTGGGTGACAAGGGAGGAAGGGAATGAATCTGGAATTCAAAGTTTTAAAATCAGATCTTTAAAATACATATATATATATAATTTTACATGTAACTGGGAAATAAGATATACACTCACTGGGGCACAGAGATCCACCGTGCCCTACTGGAAAGTCAGAGGGGGTATGGAAGAAGATATGGGAGACAGCAGATTGGAGGAGGGGATATCTTGTGGGATCGCTATTTTGGGGTGGTGGGGAGGGGAAAAATGGAGAGAAAATTTGTAACTCAAAATCTTGCAGAAATGAATGATGTAAACTAGAAGTTAATAAAGCATTTGATTTTAAAAAATGCATCGTTTGGTGGTCGACCTTTTAGTGATGAGTCTTGCAGAACTTATCTAGGTTGGTCCATAAATGACTAACACTTTATTTCTGGCTCTTAAAAAAAAAGACAGTTATAGTTTGGTAGGAATTTTGTTTCAGCCACCTGCATTAGAGAACCCAGAATTATTTTCACATTGCCATGAGGCATCTAAAACAGATCTTGGTGAATGTTATAAATTTTGATAGAATTTACTGATTGCCAGAATGATTAGAACTCCTTTCTACAGACAATTGGCTAACCAATTATACACCATATGACATGAATACCTGGACCATGTGAAATAAACTTACTGAAGACCTTAGAATATTTTTTCTAGTTTTTTTCAGTCCATGTCATACCCACAGATTTGGTAGGAAACTCAAGATACATATATTGTTCCTGTCTAGCCATCTACCAGCAGTTCTGTCATCTATCTACTGTCCACTCCCCTTTGTCCCTAAACTCTGTGTGTTCATGTAACACAGAGACATCTAAAGAGATAGATTTAGTATATACCTCTCCATGTGACGAACCATAACCACTCCTCTACACCCTGGAACTGTGACCCAGAACTGTGTATGGGTAATGGAGTTACCAAATCAATGCCAGCTGCACCCAGTGCAGCAAAGGATCCCCCTGTTGTTCAGTTATCCAACCCCTTTACCATCTGTGAGTTGAAGCTGCTGCTGCTGCTGTCCAGGCTGCCTCCAAGATCTTTTGCTGCTGCTGCTGCTGCCCTGCTCCAGGCTGCCCCCTACCCTAGTGTCTCAGACTTCTCTTGCTGACCTCCTAAGTTGTGTGAGGCTAGAAGAATGTCTCACTCTGACCTTTTGTTGAATCCAATGCTCCATAATTTGATGAGGAGTTATTTTAAGGTTATTTGGAGGAGAATGTTGGGAGAGTTCAGCTGGACTGCTGCTCATACTCTGTCATCTTGACTCTACCTACCTAAAAATTTTATATATATATAATTCACAATTTAAGAACTCCTGACTGAAATGCTTTGTGGTTCTAAGCACTCTGCCAATTATATAACAGTATCACCATCATCATAAAAGGAAGAGGGGCTGCACAAACCCTAGGAAAATTGAATAGTTTTCTATATATCACAGGCTACCATAGCCAATGATTAAATCACCAAGCATCCCCCTTACTCCTGCTGAGTCACTCCATGCTTAAGTACTGGTGCTTAGAAAGAAGACATAGTTCAATGTTGGAACTATAACAGAGGGTTATACTCTACCTACCTCCTAACATGGTAAAATGCAATATAACTTATACCTGTCTGGTTCTATAACAGGCTTCAAGAACCCAAGTTCACCTCCATGCTATGATGAGGTATCAAAGCACTATTCATAAAAGTCTGTTTTCATGGAATGCCAGAATTTATAGCTGGAAGATACCTCATAAATAGGCTCATCTTACTCCCTCATTTTGAAGAGTCATGTAGGAAAAGTGACTTGCTCAACAAAACATAGCAAATAAGTGGGAAAGCTGTGGGCTAAGAAAAATAGACAGATAACGGACAGTATTCCAGATATGTACTGTGAGTGGCCACACTTGCCAAGTAGCAGTGGAGCTCTGTGTTGGACTGCATGTTCCTGGGTCTGGCATGAAGGTTTTTAGCCTTAGGCTAATCCATCTGCTCAGTACTTTTTTCTGGCCCTGGTGATTCCTGCAGCTCATTGGGACCTTATCTTCCTCACCCTCTGTTCCCACATTCCATCTGTATTCAGCATCATCCCTATTCTTCCAGGTATCAGCAGACACTTTGATCTCAATGAAAATTCTTTCATCCTTGTAACAATTTTTTTTTGCGTCTTCATCTTTTTGAACCTTTAATTTGGGTGTTCCTCAAGTATGTGTCCATGACTCTCTCCAACTGGTTTCTAAATGCCAACAAAATCTTAATCCATATGACATTCCAACACCCCAATGTGTCTAAATTCAAGTTTATTAATATTTTCTTGAAACCTACTCCTCCTCATTTTACTCATTTTCCAGTGATATCTCCATTTATCTATGGGTCATGTAGCAACCCTAGGTATCATGTTTCTCTCCATCTCTTTCATTCAGTTGCCAAGTGCTATCCTTTCCACCTTTGTAACATCTTTCAAATCCATCCCCTACTCTGAATTTCTTCTTATACTCTCCTAGAATAGACCACATTACTGTCCACTTGGACAATTGAAATGGCCTCCTGTCAGGTCTTACCACTTCAATTCCCTTCTCCATTCAAATATGTCCCTAATATCATACCTGAAATAGTCCATGTAGTATACATATGTCTGGTTTGCCATTCCTCTGCTCAGAAATGTTAGTGGCTCCTTGTTTCTTCAAAATACAGTTCATATTCCTTTGTATAACATTCAAAAGCCTCTATAATCTAGTATCACTCTACCTTTCCAGCTTTGTAACTATACATTTTACTCTTTTCTCATCCCCAAGCAATCTATATCCCCTGGATTAGCCTTATTTTCCTACCTTCATCATGTCTTTGACTAATCTGTTCCCTATCCTGGAATGAGCTTCCTCTCCTTAATGTGTTGAATCTCTACCAAGCATTTAAGACCCAGCTAGAAGCCATATACTGCATGAAGTTTTTCCCAATCATCTCTGTTTGATAATGATGTTCCCATCCAGATCTCCCTTTGCACATTTGCTTTGCATATCTCTCATAGACCTTTCATTAAATACTTTGAATCATAATTGCATCTCTTCTTATCTTTTTTGTATACTATATATGCTCCATGAGGGCAAAAACATGACTTCATCTAATCTTTGTGACTTCCTCAGTACTTAACAAACACAATGTGTTGCTTCATAAAGGCATACAGAAGAATCTTCAGAAATGCTTATTGAATGAATTAATGAAGTATCTTCTTCAAAACTGCCAAATTTTCAATTCTTATATTTCATTACTTTCAAAGTATTCTAAAGGCTGTTGATTCATTTTCCAACATTGACTTTTTTAAAGCCAACAATAAGTTGCATACATCAGAATTTCTGTTGTACTCTTGGCTTCTCAGCTAAAAGATAATGAGCTGTAGCCATATATATGGTAGTGAAAATATGAGAAAGTGATACAGTTACCGCAGTCATTTAAGCTTTTGTTGGAATAACAGTTCTCCTTGGAGTGCAGTGGGAGTATTTTTCCCACTCAGAAAGAGTTAAGCTCCTCCATGTGTATCACACATCCTCATCTACAATATGTTGCTTACTGTTTTGAAGATTTTTTTTTAAATTGCCAAATTCAATTCATTCTGAGGAAAGCAATTCTTCTCATCCTTAATGTTCTGACTTCATAACTATTATTTATTACAATCATCTTATTTTTTTCCTCTTGGAAAATAAGGGACCCTAGACCTTAGGAAATCTGGAGATCCAATGAAGTACCAATGAGAGGACAAAGATGTTAAGATAGTAGGACAGCTAGGTGGCGTAGTGAATATAGCACTGGTCCTGGAGTCAGGAGGACCTGAGTTCAAATCTAGCCTCAGACACGACACTTACTAGCTGTGTGACCTTGGGCAAGTCATTTAACCCCAATAGCCCTGCCTTCCTCTCTCCAAAAATAAATAAATAAATAATTTTAAAAGATGTGAAGATAGGATGTGTAAATCTCCCACAAATTCTAAACTAAACTCACTAGAATTTACAATCCCATTTACATTGTGGTAACACCAAAACTAATACCTTGCAAAGAATTCAGCACTTAGGAATTTGTTTTTTCTGCATGAATATCTTATCTTAATACTATGGGATACTGACAGAATCTCAGTCAATGATCATACTTTTATAGAAATGACATGAGTATACACACATATGTGTGTATATGTGTATATATATATATATATATATATATATGTTTAGAGAGAGAGAGTGTAGACATAAAAATGTAGAGATATATTTAGCCACAAGGTGCCTAGCCACTATCCTGACAGTGTTTACTGCACAAGACCTGGTACTGGATGCTCTTACATTTATTTATTCCCTAGCTGTTATACATACTCATCCCACTAAGGCAGAAGAGTTGAGAAGGTGCCAAGTTCTCTCTAGTTCTTAAAGAGAAGAAAACATATACTATTTACACATCTCTCTGTGGGGCAATGCTGACTTGTTCTTTGTGGATCTACATTATTGCTGATTTACTCTTTAAGAATCAGGTCTCAAGAACCTGGGATTCTCCATTTGCTACCTGTGTGACCTTGGGCAAGTCACTTCCTTTCTATGGACCTCAGTTTCCTTATCTATGAAGTAAGGGGATTGGTTTACATGGCCTCTGAGGTCTCTCCCAGTTTTCTATTTATAAACTCATGAATGTTCTGGAACATTGCTATTTCTCCTAACCACATCCAGATATGGATATTTCTATTTTCATAGTAGTTGGCAGCAGGTATAAGATTCATCTCAGTATATGGAGGATTGAGGGAAAGGTAGAGGAGCAGAGAATGGGAAGAAGAAATCCTCCCTTTCCTCCTCAGCTCTATAGAAAAGCTGTATAATCTCTCTACCCAACAGAGGGTAAAGTGGATCTCAGGAAATAGTAAAAAAAAAAAAAGCATCATTAATGTTTAGGGTAAGATAGCTAATAATCAGAGAAGGTGGTCTCTCACCTGAGAATGCAGTCATAAATCTAAATTTATGCGTGGTTTCCTTTGAAGATATTGATCTCTGTCCTTCTAAAAACAACTGAAGTCTGTTTCAAATTAATTCATTTCTCAAGAGAGTCTGTGCAAAGAATTCATGTAGAAAGCTGCAAATTAAATTAATGGCTTCCTTTAAAAGCCTGCAATTCATTTTTCCAAAAAGAAAACGCTGATAAGAAGTCATAGAATGACATCTTTAGAAACAAAAGGACCTTAGAGGTCTTCCAGTCCAATACTCCAACCCCATTTTACCTATACAAAAAACCCATTTTACCTATACCTGAAGAGGTCAAATGTCATGCTCAAGGTCACACAGGGAATAAGTAGAAGAGAAAGTATTTGAACTCCTAGATTCCAAAACTAATGCTTTCCCCACTAATACCATCCTGCCTCTCTTACTATAACATGGATTCTACTGTTCATCATTCCAAAGGAAAAGCTGATCTTTCTAAAGGCAGTGAGGAACCAAATGCTCATACTAATATCACTAGAAGTAGTTGTATTTTATTCAGCACCAAGGAACGAAGTTATGAATACTTAGATTTTGTCTCCTTTTGAAGAGTAAACATTGTATTAATGAGAGATAAAAGAAAGAACCCTACCAGAGCTATGCAAAGGGGGGTCCATAGCTGTCTCTTGAAACAATACTTTCTCCACTTCCTGTCTTCTTAAGAAACTCTGACTACTTAGCACCCCTCTTACCATCTATGGATAAAATTCTTCTCCCATCTGTCTTTCTTAATATCCTAATCCCAGGATTCTAGAATTATAACTGTAGGACGCACAAACACACACACATACATGCATATACACACACACAAAAACCATTCTCTTCACCCCCTTCCCCTGCTTCTTTATTATCATCTCTGTCCCATTGACCTTTGCCCTTCCTCTGGCCCACTTCATCCCGTTTGCACTGATTATCTGCTGTACTATGACTTGTAGAATACTTTCTATTGCAATCATCACATTACATCTTGCATACTTTTTCTCCTTTTAACAATTAATTGAAAATTGGCTTTCTCCTAAGGGTACAACATTGTCAAAATACTCAACCACGGAGTAGAGATATATTTGCATGCTTCTGGCTTTGAGCCATTGTCTATCCTTCAATGACCTCCTCTTTTGAAGGGCATGTGATCCAATTATACCATATTCAACTCAGGTTTACTGGGTTTATCTACCAACCTCTGAGTCACCCATCTTCTTCCTCAATAAGCATTATTAAGGGGCAGCTAGGTGACGCAGTGAATTAGAGCACTCACCCTGGAGTCAGGAGGACCTGAGTTCACATCCATCCTCAGACACCTGACACACTTACTAGCCATGTGACCTTGGCCAAGTCACTTAACCCCAATTGCCCTCCAAAAAAAATATAAGCATTATTAAACATCTATTATGTGACAGAAATTATGTTTGGTGCTAAGGATATAAAGGCAAAATACATTGTCCCTTCCTCTGAGGAGCTTACATTTGGGAAGAAAGCATGTGCACATTTAAATATATACTTCCTCAATAACTTCAGCGTTTGGTTTCCAATCCTGTTCAACTCATCAAAACAAGACCACCATTCTCTCTTGCTTCAGTATCCATATTTCTGACCTTTATTGTCTTATTCTCCTAATCTACTCCCAACAAGTCTGCTTCATGAAGTCCATGTTCTGAGCTGTTGCTGCCCTGCACCTTGCTTATGGGTCAGCTCATCCTGAATAGCAGTCCTCCCACCTACGATAAGCACTTAAAGAAATGAACCAAAGTTTCACATACTTCAGGGTTACCATTTGAAAAATATCTGACCCATAGTAGTAGTAACCAGGTAGTCTGGAAGCCAGTGATGGGCCAGCCTTCCAATTAATCAAAAACTCTCCCTATCTGTAAGTTAAAATACAAGATCATAGTAGGAGAATCTTGCTGAATTCAATAAACTTATTTTGAACATCTGCTGTATGTAAGTAACAACATTACTTTCTGAGGGGATATATCAACAATTTGATGGCTCTGAAAACTGATTGATAATGCTGTGAAAGCACCAAAGCTCCCAATATCTAAAATGAAATAGGGATTCGATATTTTTCCCTAAAAGATAACAAAGCTCTCTCTGGGATTTGATTGGCCCCTGCCTCTCTTTAGGAAGCCTCCTGGTAATTTAACAACATAAAAAGTCCCAAAAGCATGGAGTCAGGACCCCTCCTATGTGGTGTATATCTGAAGACACATTACAAAGGTTTAAGTGCTGCTATGTCCTTATTGACAAAATGTCCCAACATCTAACCTGACCAGGGTCCACTTCTAACATATGGGTATTCCCTCTAATGGTGCAGTTGACAGTCCACCCATTCCTACCCATCCTGTTCTAAAGACATGCACTAATGGTTTTAGCAGGGAAAGCAAATATTTATATTTATTATATATTGTATATGTATTATTATATATTTCATATAATATAGTATTACTAGTTATATTTATATAGCACATAATGTTTGCAAAGTATTCCATGTACATTACCTCATTCTTTATCACTGACTTACAGTTTCCAACTCATGTAAATTCCAGGACTCTTATCCATGTCCTTCTTTAAAGCCCCTTTTAGAGGTCCGTTTAAAACCCTAGGAACTTTACCTCTAGCTTACTTCTAGACATTGTCTCCTTAGGGCATGTAGGTTGTCTACCCATCACTCTCCATGAGACTGACCAATCTCTTTTTCTACTTAGACATCTCACTGAGTATATTTGTTCCCCCACTGCTCCTGTACATTTCTTTCTTTGTAATGCCTTGCATCCTGCTCATGACTACAATGCAAAGATGAATAAAATATAGTTGCTGTTGTCAGGGAACCTACTGTCTAATAGTGGGTAATAAACCACATGCATAAATAGCTGCAAAATGCTCTGAGAGTTCACTGGTGGGATGGAACATAATATAGCTAAGAGAAGTAGCTGTCATATTGTCTGTGGGGGAACATAGCTTTGCCATGATGCATCTGATCAGTTCCAGAATTGTGCTTTGAATGGGGCAAAAGCAGCATCATTTAAATTGAAGATAATTTTAATATCATCCTCAGTAGTCATCATCTTTAATACTGTGAGGCGTGTCATACATCAGCAGAGGTAAAGAAAAGTAGAATTCAATCCCCTCATCCCCTCTAGTTCTATAATTATCATTTCACATGGAGTCAGAATACTGGAGTTCAAATCTTGGCTGTGCCATTTGCTGGCCATGTGAACTTGCGCAAGAAACTAAATATCCTTGGGCCTTAGTTTCCTCATCTGTAAAATGGGAGTGTTGCACTAAAGGAACTTTCAGGTCCTTTCCAGCTCCAACTCTGTTTCTATGCTCCATTGACCCAAAAGTCAATTAAATTCTCTAAAACAGTCTTCTCATTTGTAAAATAGAGAAAGTAACATTAGCACCCCCTACTTCACATTATTTGAAGGATTAAATGAAATAATATGCAGTACTTTGGAAACTTGATAGTGCTATAAGTGCTAGTTGTTTAATTGTTTATCTTCTTAAAATTCAGTTTCTTATCGACAAAATGTAAATAACAATGTTGGCATTACCTATAATCCTGGGTTATTCCTGGATTCTGTGCAGATCAAATCTACCACTCACTACATACTTGTTGATCTCCATGGGCCTCCGTTTTCTCATCTGCAAAATAAAGGGGTTGGACTTCATAATTTTCCAAGTTCTAAATCTGTACTTCTTTGTATCTGAAGCAATTTTAAATCAAAATCTGTTTTAAATGTTAGTTATTAGCATCATTGTTTTCCTACATCAATAAGAAAAAAAGAGAGACTATTATGGAGTTTCATGTGATTCTTACTTTATTTTTAGTGCCTTAAAAACAAATAAAGTCCCATTGCAATTGAGAATGACTGGCTTTTCATAGTCATCAGCACTAGGCATATGGCATGAAGTTTGCTTTCTTCTTTAACAGTGATTTTTTTAAATATCAGGTTACAACTCAGCTGTCGCTATGATTGGCAAACCACAGGTACATCTGGGTATTTGCTTATTCCTGTAAAATTGAGCATGACAGGTCAATGAGGGGTGGAACTGGGACGATTGTCAACATACTTGAAATTCGGGAAAAACCAAGTAGAGATCCAAGAATTTGATTTGTGAGATTCATAACTATTCATTCATTTCTTAACCATAGTTCGTTAAATTTAACAGTTGTATAACTCGGAATTCACAGATGACAACTGCAACATATTTTGGGTAATAAATTACTAGCTGCTTTAAGAAATGTGACTGATTTAACAATGCTTTGTGGGGAAGTAACAGGAGCACTACAATCTGTCTTTCTACTTTTAAAGAGTTTATTTTAAGAGTTTAGATTGCCACAATAAATATTCTTTTAATCCTTAGGCATACAAGTAAGTCCACTCTCAAAGGCAGTCATTTACTTGTCTAGTAATAAACA
>NW_027186540.1:22858409-22896019 GCF_028583685.1 Petaurus breviceps papuanus
AGTAGTAGTAATAGCAGTAGCAGTAGTAGTAGCAGTAGTAGTAGCAGCAGTAGTAGCAGTAGTAGTAGCAGTAGTAGCAGTAGTAGCAGTAGCAGTAGCAGTAGTAGTAGTAGCAGTAGTAGTAGTAATAGCAGTAGCAATAGTAGTAGCAGTAGTAGTAATAGCAGTAGTAGCAGTAGTATTTGCCATTGTTGTCATCCTCTCACCATCACAATAGTGATAAACATTCACCTCCCCTGCTAAAAACCCTCACTGCACACCTTTAGAACCCTCTCCTTTCCCTTACTTTTACTCTGCTATTGGGATTGTTTCTCCCCTGTGGTGCTTCTCTCCCATTGCCCTTCATATGTCCAGGCATTTTGACTGATCTTGTGAGATAGGAACTTTAGGGAGCAGTAGGTCTCCATTGGAGATATAAGTGACCACAGCATTCTGGGAATCACATGTTAGCCAAAAGATAAAATAAGAGTTGCAAAGAGCCAATGGATTTTAGCCAATGATTTTCCTGGTGGGAGGGTTAAATTTGTGCTTATTAACATGTTCAAGATGCTGATTAACTCTCTGCCTTGGTATTTATATAATTAATTCACCGGCCTCCAAATGGGAGCTATCCTTTAAGGGGAAACTTGAGAGCCAGAATTTCTGCATTTCCCAGGAGTTCTAGAAATCAAAAGAAAAAAATCCATTAGAACTAAGCAGTCCTAACCTGCTGCTTGGGCCTGAGTCAGTAGCAGCTGTGTGCGCTAGGCTAGGATTATGCCCCAAAGACCATATGCAGGGGTAGGAAATAGATCCACATGTGTTTGCATGTGGTTTTTATACAATTTGCAAAACTATATTGACTGTGTAGCCTCTCTCACTGAAGTACAAAGTAATGCTACTGTGATACACCATGAAATTTCTGGAAATAAGGTGAGTATTTGAACTCTTTCTGGCTGGGGAGGAGTAGAGACAATGTTGATTGGTCAGCATATGACCCAGGAAGACAGTTTAAAGATGGTTAGTTTACCTGGAGGCTGCTAAGGAACCAAAGAATTTCATATACTGTAATGGGATTCTGAAGATCTTCCCTGTCCCTTGGCCCCTTGATAGGCTTAAGTGACTTTGAGAACCTTCCCTGATTTGAAAATATACGCTGCCCCCTAATAGGCTGAATGTGGTCACATGGAGCCTGTGGCGGGAGGCTTATTTTTCAGCAACACCCACACCTTGTTACTTTGTGATTGGGCAGTGGGTCAAGAGGGTTGTGACATTCTCTGACTCAGGAGAAGGCTATATATACCCTGATGTGAGGTTTTACTTTGGGGCTCACTTTGAGAAGAGTTGTGTGATTTGGCCAGATGAGACTCTGGGCAGCCATTGAGCCCCTCAGCTTTGAAAACCCAGATGTTATGGTATGGATGTGATGGTCAGACAGCTGGAAGCCCTATCTGCTAAATTGTGTTATTTTCTGTTGTAACTTCTGTTTGTATTCGCTGAAGTTCAGGGTGCTGACTTTTTCCCCTGAACTAGGTAAATGATATATATTTGATTGGTTAAAGTAAGATTGTTAACCCTTTTTGAGTTATTTTCCTTTAGAAAAGCAGATCTAAGAACCTGTGCTAGCAGCCATCCAGGGTATGCTAGGGTGCTTGCTGCTTCATATACTCACTTTTCAATTCCACCTATGTTATTGCCAAGTAATTGAGTGGAGTTACTGACATGCCCTAACATGGGCCCTGCATTCCACTTTCAGGATATGTTGCACTTTACCTAGTCCTCTGCCATTTTAGGAATGGTCCCTATTATTTTGTTATACATAGCTTCCCCTCCCCCTCATTTCTCTTTTGCATCTCTTTATTTAATGACAGCATAGTAGCATATTTCCTTAGTCTGTAAATTCCAGTGGCTCCCTATTGTCTCCAGGATCAAATATAAAGTCCTGTCTTTGGCTTTTAACACTCTTCATAATGTCCAGTCTCACACCTTAACCCCCACCCCTATTCCCTATCCTCTCCTCCAGTGATACCACTCTCTTTGCCAAGGTTCCTCTTACTACACTCTCCATCTCCTTCTGGGACATTTTTCCTGGCTTTCCCCCATGCCTGGAATTCTTTACCTCCTTATTTTGACCTCTTGGCTTTCTTCAAATATCAGCTAAAGTTCTACTTTCTTCAAGAAGCCTTTCCCAGTGTTTTTAAATCTTTATACTTTCCCTATGAGATCATCTTCAATATATCCTGTATATATCTTGTTTTGTACATAGTTTTTTTGTTTTGTCATTTCCTCCATTAGACTGGGAGTTCCTTGAGACCACAGGCTTTTTGCCTCTCTTTGTAACCCCAGTCTAAGCAGAGTATAGATGCTTAATCAAGGCTTGTTGCCTTGGCTGTGTGACGTAAAACAGAGCACTTAACCTCTCCGTGCTCCAAGCAATACTCTGAGCCTATAAAATGGAATGTTAGAGAAGATTTCTGAATTAATAGTCTCCTATATAAATGAAATCACAGGACTAGACCTTTTGCTATTCCCTCCCTCCCCCCCCCCAAAAAAAAAAAAAAAAAGAAAAAAAAAGTCTTTATCAAAGGACAAAATGGTATGGTAGAAAGAGCACTGGTTGTAAAGTAGAAAATACTGAGGTTTAATCTTGGCCCCATCACTTACTGTGTGACAATGGGCAAGTTGTTGAACCTCTGAGCTTCCACTTTCTGGAAATGAGAAAAATAACATCTACCCTTCCAGCCATTTTACAAGATTGTCACAAGGATGAGATGGGACACTGGAGGTGAAGGTACTTTTATGTTGTACGGTGCTATATAAATGGTGAGGTATTGTTATTTCTTGTCCACATAACATTATTGCCCCCAATTCCCCATGGTAAATGGCTCTGTAGAGACTGGGAAAGATTAAGCAGACTTTTTGTAGGTCATCAATGGGCCTCCAGCCAGAGCTTAGAAATTATCATTCTGTGATTAAGCATGTCATTATAGTAAATTAAATTTAAATTTAGGGCCATCTCCAGTTGTTCTGATCTATATCTGGCCACTAGACTAAGATGAATATGACAAAGAAAGTGAGGCTGGTGACTTTACACAGATGTTCCTCACTTAAATCCAATTCACTCGCATATCATGGCATTACCTCTCTGGTGTCGTGGTCCTCTTTAATAATGAAGGAAAAAATAACATCCTTTATGAGTAGAAAGGTAGCTGCCCACTAGGGACCAAACTGGAACTGGCCAGTTGGAAATGCTGCCTCCTTTCTTCCTTCTTTCCTTCCTTTTTCCCTTTCTTCTTTCCTTTCTTTCCTTCTTCCTTCTACTTGGTATTTTTTGGATCCTGATTGGCTCAGAATAAATGTGTATAGCAGTTGTTTCTGTTTTGACCAGAAACCCTGAGGGTGTTCCCCTCCCAGATGGATTCTTTGTTCTTTTTTCCTTTTTTGAACTAGATAGAGTCCATTCTCTGCCTCATTTCTTATGAGCCTTAATCACTAGATGGGCATTGCCTAAGTCAAACTAAGATCTGTTAAAGACCTTAGCTTGAAAAGGCCAAGGTTCTCTCCCACTGCCTCCTGAGCCCCCTCACTTAAATCCAGTTCTCTTGGATGTCATGGCATCACCTTCCTGCTGTCATGGAGAAGGAAGGACAACTAACCAACCAGCCAGATTTTTCAAAAAATCTTTCTTCCCTTTATTTTTATCCTCGCTATTTCAGTACAGTAACAGACTAAATAATTCCCCCACCTATCCTAGTTGGTGTTTGCACCTTTTAAGTATTTATAGATTGTTTTTGTATCTTCACTTAATCATCTCTTAGTCAAGCTCTACACATTTAGTTTCTTCCCTATTTCTCCATAAATCCATTTTTCCATAAAACTGAAATTTTCTTTTGCATTCTGAACTATTCTGCTGGTCTATACATTGCTAAGAATAGCTAGTATTTCTGTAATGCATTTTTGGTTTGCAAAGTGCTGCCTGTGTTATGGCAAATACTCCCACAACAACCCTGTGAAGTAGGTGCTATTCTTGTCATCCCCATTTTACAGATGTTAATGAGATTAGGAATGCATGACCGAGGGCAGCAACCTCTTTGCTCCTCTCAGTGGCTAGCCAGATTCTTTATACAGACTAAAGTTGTTAATTTGATTTAATTGATTAAATTGTGCATATCAAGATAGATTTCCTGAGAATCCTCAGGAGAGGCAGCTTCTCTCTTTGCTATCCTACAACTCAAATCCTAAAATGGATCTGTAATTGTAGAGATTGGAGCGTTATCCTTAATGATACAGATTGAAACCTGCCAATCTTATGTGATTCTTGCCCATGTCCTTTGCCACATGGGGTCCTTCCAGCATGTTAGAGGTCTTCTTTACTTTCTCCTGATGTTGTGAGGGTACCTGTGGAGCTCCCTGACTCTCCACGGGTCTTACTATCATACAACACCTTGACAACATCCTTTTTTCATGTGTATGTGTGTGTGTATGTGTGTGTTTCTGAAACTTTTCATTGATTATATATTTCAACCTTCTAATGTTTGGATAACTTTTATGGAGTCTTCATTCAAATGCCTATTGAAATGTGAGTAATAGACATTCTTTATCCACTAGTTTATTCCTATATAGATAGAAAGCTCAAACTCTGGGGAATTAAAAAACAACTATACTTTATCTGTGTCCACTGTTCATTCTAGACCTTTTTATAATGTTTCTCTGAATTCATTTGTAGATAAGCTTTTTCAAGAGGCATATTAGTAATCACTTAGCAGTTTTTAGGAAGAAGGAAGAATGGAATATGAGTGCATTTGATTACTTCCTATTCTTGAATTTGTGTCTAATTTCTCCTATTTTGAGAAAATTTGTGGCAAACCAATTAATCACTTCTTTGTATCAAATTTATAACTTCATAAGAATACCTCAGTATACCTCTGGTCTCATTGATGTAGATGCTATTTCTGCTACTGCAGATATTGCCCGTCTTATTTATTTATTGTTATTTAATATTAATTAATTAAAACTTATTTAAATATTATTATTATTAATATTATGGCCATGTTATTTCATGGATCCTCCATATTTGATCTACTCAACTTGTGGGAAGCTTTTGTACCAACACAATGTTCAGGATGTTTATTGTTTATTCCTCATTCTTGTTACCTGACTACCTTCTTTATCTGGTCATGTGTTTCCTCAGTGATAATGCATATTCCTGTTGTTTCAGGTAGCATAGTTGACATATGCTAAGCCTGCCTGTTCCTGCCATGCCACTCTCCACAACACTATGGGCCATCTGTAACTTTGATTCTTTGGAAATTATAGAGTCATAAGATTCATAACCATTTGCTAGCCTTACAAGAACATCTATGATTAAAATATGGAGTTTTGCTCCATTAGCTTAGGATTTGCAGTTTCCCAAAATGCAATCAATCCTGCTGACTTTGTCCTATTCAATTGTAAGGACAACTCATTGTCCCTTCTCAGTGCCTGTCCCAGCTATGTGTACTGACTGACATACTAACATAATAGATTTACTATGAAGTTGCATTCAAAAGACAGATGATAATCATACATGAGAAGGCCATATGATTTCCTGGAGTTTAATTCAGTTAGCACATTATTGTCTGCAAAAATACCTGGACCTCCCCATAACCAGGGTATCTGTCTCCCATTTGAAACCTGTGCAGAACATCTTCTGTAGCAATGGTAACCACATTTTGTAAGCTCGCATCTCTATTTTTTCCTTGTTGTTCAGTCCTTTCAGTCATGTCTGACTCTATGCGACCCCATTTGCAGTTTTCTTGACAAAGATACTGGAGTGCTTTGCTCTTTCCTTCTCCATTTTTCCAATTCCTTCTCAATTTTTACAGATGAGGAACTGAGACAAGCAGGGTTAAGTGACTTGTCCAGGGTCACATAGCTACTAAGTGTCTGAGAGTGGATTTGAACTCAGGAAGATGAGTTCCTGACTTTAGGTCTGGCACTCTATCCACTATGCCACCTAACTATCTCAATTTTATGCTTTACTTATCACTTCTAATTCAAGGATTATTGAACAGAGGTTATCTTTGTGGTTATATTTACAAAAAGAAAAAAATCTTGTATTATCTTAATATACATGAAATACATTTTGGGAAAAGAGATTTTTAAGGGTACATTTTGTTCTACTGAATAATCAAATTCTTTTTCATAGTTGTCAACAAACAATATTGGGAGTTTGTATTCTCTGTTCCTTTTATTGATAATTAGGTGACTAAAGATGCTCTATGATTGCCAACTAGAGTGAAAGGTGTGCCTTGACTGACTGTATCTATAAAAGATGGATTTTCATCTGCAAATGCTTAGTATAAGAGTGTCAAGACAAATGAAACAAGAAAGAAGAAGCACACAGAGAAGAGGAAAGCTAATGTTAAAAATTAGAGGCAATAACAGAAATAAAGTGGAGGCAGGAGTAGTGTTAGGAGACACTGATATTTCCCCATGCTTGGAATTCTCTCCTTCCTCATCTCCATCTCCTGGCTTCCCTAACTTTCTTCAGGTCCCAGATAAATCTTAACTTCTACCAGAAGCCTTTCCTTATCCCCCTTTCCTCTGGTGTTGCCTCCAATTTATCCTTGTTCCTACATAGTTGTTTGCATATTCTGCCTTCCTTCCTCCACCCCCATTAGACTTGAGTGAAAGGACTTTTTGGAAGGAGTACCTTTTTTTGGATCTCTTGTAGTTAACACAGTGCCTGATACATAGTAGATGTTTAATATATACTTGTTTATTTGATACTGATAATGAATTGTCAAAATGGAGGTCTCCAAGGAAAGACTAGATGACCTCCTGTCAGGTGTGTTTCAAATAAGGATTCTTTTTCAGATATGGGTTGGTTTCCAAAACTGAAATCTTGTGGTTCCATTATTCTAAATCTTTTCAATATTTTAAGGAACAGATTTATTGAAAAATAGTAAGAGAAGCTAAATTTATCAAACTCAACTCTCTGATGACTAAGTGGGAATATAACTGAAGTTCCAAAGAAAGGCTTTAAATTAGAAAGAAAAGATCTAATTAAATACAGTGTACACAAAATCACAGTCTCAGATTGAAGGAATAATGTGGCCATCTAGGCCAACCTCTACCTGGGCAAGGATCCCCTCTATAACATTCCAGAATAAGTTGTCATCCAGTATTTGTTGGGCAGCTAGGTGGCACAGTGGATAGAGCGTTGCACCTAGAATCAAGAAAATACATCTTCAGCCACTTACTAACTGTGTGACCTTGGGCAAGTCACTTAACGCTGTTTGCCTTTGTTTCCTCCTCTGCAACATGAGCTAGAGAAGGACATGGCAAACCATTCCAGTATCTTTGCCAAGAAAACCTCAGATGGGGTTACAAAGACTTAGTAACAACTGAAAGGACTGAACAACAAAATTTATTTGAAAGTCTCTGGTGAAGGAGAACTCGCTACCTCCCAAGGAAGGCCTTTCCACATTTGGAATGGTCTTATTATTAAGATGCTTTTCCTTATATAAAGATAAGTTTTCATTCTCTTTTTATCTGTTGTTCCTATTACTTCCATCTCCCACCATCCTTTAGTGCCTGGTCCATTCTCTACAATAATTTGAAAATTGTTGAAGAATTCAGTAGTTATAGCTCCTAGTCTTTTCAGTACTCTGTGATATAGTTTATCAGCACTTGGCTTTAGTGACTTGAACTCAGTTGGGGCCTCTAGGGATTTTCTTATATTCCTTCTTATTGGAGAGGTTTTTTTTTAGTAATTTATTAACTATTTTTATTCTCTCCTTTCCATGGCAAAGATACTCTGCTTAGCAGAGAAAACTGAAAAAAAATATGAGTTGAATGGTTTTCTGCCTTCTCTCTGTGGTCTAGAATTGTCTAATCCAGCCCAAACAGGGAATTTATCATTTATTTGACCATCTTCTTTTACTCAATATAGCCTTAAAAAAAAATTAAAGAAAAACTCTCCTATTTAATAACACCAAAGTACATGGCCAATTTTAGATAGATTTTCAATAAAATTAAAAAACAGTTAAAATACAAAGGCTGATATATGAAAGGTCAAAATAATTAACTTTCTAGAAAACTCTCATTGAGAATCATTCATTTATCAATAATTATGGATTCTTCTCTCTCCTGTGTATATGTAAAGCCTGCATTACATAAAAGTTCTAAATAAAGGAGTCTTCTAAGAGAAAGATGCATATTTTGCAAATAATTGACAAGAGGTTTATTTCTAATTTTTTTTCTTAGAGGGCCAGAACCCCTATCTAGGGTCAATTTTATGAATATTATCTATATAATCTCCAAATTTTTCCTCTTTGCTTGCATTACCACCACTAAACTTTAAATCTTTTAGATTAAAAGACTATTTTTCTGTTAATGTGCAGATACCCTTGGGATGACATACATTAATCCTTTATCAATCATCTAAATCTTAATGTGCACTAGGTAAATTCCTTATCAATATGACCTACTAGCTAGTAGCTGAAGGCAGAAAAAAAAACAACTATGATAGAACCTTTTAGGGGTAGATTGTGAAATGAAAGACTGTGAAATAAAAGAAAGTGATAAAAAGGGGAAGAGTGTAGTTACAGATGATGATGAGATTGCTTCCTGGATATCTACACTCTTTACTCTTTGCTTTCAAAGTCTTGATAATCCCCGAGTATAGTAGTCAAATCAATCCATTTCTACAAAAAAAAATAAATAAAAGACATGAAAATCAACTATCCTATGATTCCTCTTGCAAGTTTTGTGACTACCCAGATGAAAATTCCCTTTCATGGTGACCACACTCCTATATGAATTGTCTCCTTTGAAATGGAGATTATCATTTTTGTATTTGTATCCCTAGTGCCTAATACAAATCTTTGCAGTAAGTCATTTTTTAGTCATATCCAACTCTACAAGACCCCATCTGGAGTTTTCTTTTTTTTTTTGTAATGATATTTTATTTTCTCCCAATTATATGTAAAGACAATTTTTAACATACATTTAAAAAAAATTTAAGTTCCAAATTTTCTCTTTCCCTGCCTCACATCCCCCCTCCCAGAGACAGTAAGAAAATTGATATAGGTTATACACATTCAATCATGCAAAACATATTACCATATTAGTTGTGTTGTAAAAGAAGACACAGACCCAAAGGGGAAAAAACTTGAAAAAATGTAGAAAGTGAAAGATAGTATGCTTCCATCTGAATTAAGACTTCATTTGTTCTTTCTCTAGAAGTGAACAGCATTTTTCATTATTAGTGCTCTCGAATTGTCTTGGATCATTGTATTGATGAGAAGAGCAAAGTCATTCACAGCTGTTCATTGGATAGTATTGCTATTACTGTGTACAACATTCTCTTGTTTCTGCTTATTTCACTCTTCGTTATTTCATTTAAACCTTTCCAGGTTTTTCTGAAATCTGCCTACTCATCATTTCTTATAACATATCTTGTTCAGTCATTCACCCATTCATGGGCATCCCCTAAATTTCCATTTTTTGCCACTAAAATAGAGTTGCTATTAATATTTTTGTACAAATAGGTCCTTCCTCTGCCCCCTTTGGGATGCGGACCTGGTAGTAGAATTGCTGGATCAAGGGTATGCTCAACTTTTTAGCCTTTTGGGCATAGTTACAAATTGCTTTCCAGAATGGTTGGATCATTTCACAAGTCCAATAATAGTGCATTAGTGTTCCAATTTTCCCACTTCCCCTCCAACATTTATCATTTTCCTTTTCTCCCATATTCAGTAATCTGATAGGTGTGAGATAGTACCTTAGAGTTGTTTTAATTTGCATTTCACCATTTGGGGTTTTCTTGACAGATATTGGAGAGGTTTGCCATTTCCTTCTGCAGTTCATTTTACAGATGAGAAACTGAGGCAAACAGGGTTAAGTGACTTGCCCAGGGTCATATAGCTAGTAAGTGGTTGAGACCAGACTGAACACAGGAAGATTCATCTTCCTGACTCCAGGCACAGCACTGTATTCACTGTAGGGACTTCAGGTAGTGCAATGCCTAGAGTGCCAGGCCTGAAATCAGAAAGACTCATATTTGTGAATTCAAATTTGACCTCAGACCCTTACTAGCTGTCTTACCCTGGACAAGTCAGTTCACCCTGTTTGCCTCAGTTTCGTCATCTGTAGAATGAGCTAGAGAAGGAAATGGAAAACCACTCTAGTATCTCTGCCAAGAAAATCCCAAATGTGGTCATGAAATGTTGAACAGAGCTGAAATGACTCAACAACAAATAATATGTGACCTTGGGCAAGCCACTTAAACAACAAGCATCTGTTAAATACCTACCCTAGGTTCAGGGTTTTTTTTCCCATTCATTCTTTCCCCTGGCACTCTTCTTGAAGAGCAAGGATAATAGAAGCCTCAGATAGATACACTGAGGCAAGTGTATATTTACTAGATTCAATGACCAGATTCCATCAGAGATAAATTCTGGCTGTGATCTGACCAGCCCCAACCATTTTCTTAGTTTACCTCTACTATGTCCAGACAAAGCCTAGTAGGATTTCTTCTCTGAGATTTCAGTTTTCTGAAAAGTACAGGTAGGACTAATACTCTTGAATCCCATAGAAAAAAATTCAAGGAGATGTGAAACCAAAGAATGAACACTCAAAACCACTACTACTCAGAAATTTTCTAAAGTATTTGGCCTTAGTATGTTTCTTTTTTAAATTCCCTTATACAGTATTGATTAACTGTAACTATGTCCTAACTCTTTCAGAATAAACAACGAGTTTTTCCAGATGACCAGCACCAGAACACCTACTGAAACTATAATTTATACTTTCCTAACAATTGTTTCAATTGGGTAGAAAATGGTTTCGCATAGCCCCAGAGTTTGAGTTTTTGTCATGTTTAAATGCTCTTTTAGATGATGAAAGTTCCTTCTTTTTGCAGTTGCTTTGGGAGGATTGAGGGACAGTGGTAGGGAGGGAAACTGAAGACCAGAGTAGGTATATAAGTTGATTTATTAATCTTTTTCTTTAACAACATTTTATATTGCAGAACAGTCTTTAATCATTGGCTAGATGAAAAATAAATAGCTATTCCTTCCACATCACCTGCATAAAAATTTTTTACCCTCTCTTTGTACCAGCAAAAAGGTCTGATTTTTATTCTTTTTCTGTTTTGGGATGTTTACAGTACCTTATTGTAAAATTTGAGTTAAGTATTTGGTCATAGGCTCTGTGTCTCTGCTGGCCTTCATGTATCATTTGTGGCCTTTGCAAAACTCCTTCAAAATTCTCATTTAATTTCAAAACTGGCTCATGATATATTGAAACCACAATAGGGAAGGTCACAATATGGAAGAGATAATTATATTTTCACAGTTAGAATCTTATTTCTTACATGATCTTTGATAGTCTTGTGTTCAAGCTATGGGTAGCCCTCCTTTGTTCCATCACTTTGCTGATAAAATAAAACTTTTCCACAATTTTCTTGAGGGCTGTGCCTGTTCTAGTCCCTTAAGTATTTTGTCTCTGCTTTGTTCATTCTAAATATTTTTTAGTTCATATGAATTCATTTCCAAATTATTAAAAGACATTTTCTATGACAATCACAAACAAATTACATCAAAACAAAGCCAAATAAATAAGCTCTATCTGGTTTCCCAACATCAATTAATTTTTTGTATTTCTTTCAAAGAAAGTCTTCAACCTGATCCAACATTGATTTGTTATTACTCAATGAATACCAATCACCTCTAGTGACCTCGGTGTATTCACACTCTTTCCCTTGAGAATTGATTTCAATTAAAAAAAATCATTTACTTTTCAAATTGCTTGAGCTTTAGCAGGAGCCCTTTTCATTTTTCTTTTATCATTTGTTGCATTACAACTGCAGGTGCTTCCTCTATCCAATTGGTTTTGCTCCTTAGTTGCCAAATTATAACTCATTAAACTTTAACATCCTTTTGATGTTATAACCCATTCTACTGTCTTTCTATTTCATCAATATATAACTGAAATTCAAATTTAAAAAAATCTACCAGTAAGTAAATATTTCCATGAAGTTTCTGTTATATCTATTAGATTCCATTCTCTTTATGTTAATTTTTTTATATCTTAGTCCATTAATTGATCCATTAATCTTTTTTATTTAACCTCATTTTTCAGTGCAAAATACTCAAGGGATAAATAAGAATTTTAACTGTTGAACCCTTACAATCTCTTTAATGAGCTCTGCCAGTCTTCAACCCAAGAGATTGGCATCCCATCTGTTCAAGTGGAGTCCATCTTCTCCAAATAGTTGCTTCTTATCTAGGAAGGCAGTAAGTCCTACACTTAGCCTCCATATGGTCAGCGCTGTTGCCTAATCTAAAAAAAGATTTAGTGTTGTGGGAGAGGGCTATATTTTCAAACAACACTAGTACATAGAAATTATTTCCAAAGCTTTCAATTAATCTTCTGTTCTTCCACCTACTTCTGACATTTCTACCTCCTTCCAAAATGAGATAGTCAATAGAATCATCAACTATTAGGAAATGTGATCTCCTTCCATATTTCCCTTTCTAGACTACCTTAGATAGAGCAAAATGAAAACATATAGCTTCTTATGGTCCTAACCTCACCTCCACATAAATTGACCACTTAAGGGACACATTCATTCAATAAATCAGAATAATCTCAGCAAGTTGTGTCTGAATGGAAGCACAGCCTATGTGATAATTTTTCTGTCTTGACTATAGATATTGGATTGCTGGATCTGAAATAGCATTTTATTTACTTTATGTACCTGCTTTAACTTGGATTATAGAATTAATGGTCTGTCCCTATTATAGTACCATGTATAGTCATTTCATGGATGCAGACATCCTGAAACTTGAGTGTGCACATGTGTATTCATAAAGGTTTAAATAATCCTCCATTACACACTGGAAGGAAGGAATATGATTCCCATAATAACTCTTCTTCCCCCTTTCCCCTCTAACACAAATTACAGTTGAACTGGGTAGACTTGATAGGGTGATTTATACATAGTCCTTCTAGATGGACTAGAGATCTTGTGAGGGCTCTTCCAACCAGGAATGTGCTTAAGTCAGCTCCAACTGGCTCTGTTAAATTTTTAGTGTGATAATTTAAACCTGGAAAATTGGTAATCACTATTAATCACAGCTTGATTTATTGTTTTTTGATTGTCTGAACTTAAGAAAGTGTTCATGCAGATTAAACTTGAAAGTATGTCCTGGATACTTATTTTGTTGTTAAGAGAACCTGGTTGTTAAATATTCACCAGCATACCCCAGCTTCTGGTACTTTCATTTGGATTTGAAACTAAAGCCTTCTCATTTGGGTAACAACTCTTCAGAAGCTTGTAAGATCTCCAGGCATTTTTGGCCAGGTTCCTTTAAATACTGTAGCATTTTGTGAACTGAAGTCCTAATAGGGTTCCTACAGCAAAAGATGGGTTATTGTTGGATTCTTCCATGGAGAATGAAAATATAACCTTCAGATTTTACTTCAGGTGTCCATTTTTGTCAAGGTGCTTTCCTTGGGCATATTCTATTATTATGTTAATCAAATTTGGAAGTGACCAAGCCATGAATCATCACTGAATGATCAATGCTAACATTTTCTATAAAAATAGCCTTTATTAGTCCACATTAGCTTTGCAAATTGGAGTGTTGTGACAGCTGAAGAACTTATAAGAAATGTGCTCTTAAACCCAGATTCAGGAACACTAGTGTCACAAGGTGCTAAAAATACTTTTGGCACTTTGAAATGATAGTTCAAAGAATCATTTGGGAGGGGAAGAAAGGAAAAGTGGTTAGCTTGCTGTTTTCAGAGCCTAGGCCAGAGTAAAAAAACTTGGCCTCCCCAGCTTCTTTGTGTATTCATGAGCATTTGTCATTGTTCACAATGCCAGAGCATTTTATTATTATGCTGAACAAAATGACAGGAGAAGGCATAAATACTCCCTTAACTATACTGTCCATCACAATTTATGGTGCTTTCTTCAGGTCCAGGGCTTAACAGATTTCCTTGGCATTTGGGAAGATAAGTTCTTCCTACAAATACTTATATAAAGCTGGAATAGATAGATTATACAGAGGCTGAGAATTGTGCAGTGAGAATCAGTGCTAGCTTTGGAGCAAAAGACCTGAAATAAAAGACTTTAACTTCTCTGGGTCTCACTTTCTTCATTTGTAAAATGAGAAGTTTGGACTAGATGACTTTTAAGATCACTTCCAAATTTCAACCTATGAATCCATGATTGTTTCTTTGAAAGAGGAATCGAGTCAGTCAAATAATAAGTTTGTTATGTTCATGGTTTGGGATAGAATATCTTTTATGTGTGATATATTTGAATATGTGCTCTGAGGAAGGTGTCAAAGAAATCAAAGACTGCCCATAAAGAGTTTCTAGTCTAATTGGGTAAACAAAGACATAAAACACATTACAAAGCTTAAACAAATAAAAAATCATGGTCTATAAAATAAACCTACTCTCCTATTACCATACAACTCCTGTATTTCTCTCAAGAAAAATATTTTCTGGGATGTTTACATGCACACACACATATACACATACAAAATTAGGCTTTCTGTTTTGAGACATCAAACCTCTTGCACAAAGGTGTTTGAGAAATTGGAAAGGGGTGTTTGTGAGGGAAAAATATAATTTTAAATTAATGTAAAGAAGTACTTTCAGGCTAGTTGCCTCTTATTCCTTTCTTTTTAAAGTCTGCTTTATCCCTGTATCATTTGTCCTGACAACATAGAACCGCTGGATTCCCAATATACTTTCAGATCTGTGAGGCAATATGAGAAAGGTGTGGTCCTTCCCCCTCCTCCTAAATTCAGAAGTGCTTCAGCTTCAAAATTTAATGAAAAATAATAAATGTAAACACCTCTTTTTAATCATAGGAACATTAATTTAGAGCAGTAAGAGACTTCAGGAACGATCTAGAACAAGGATGGGGAACCTGGCCCCTCAAGGCCACATGTGGCCTTGTAGATCCTTGGGTGCAGCCTTTTGATTGAGTCCAAGTTTTACAGAACAAATCCTTTTATTAAGGTGATTAGTTTTGTGAAGTTTGGATTCTGTCAAAGGGCCACACTTGAGGACCTAGAGGGCCACATGTGGCCTCGAGGTGCCAGGTTCCCCAACCCTGATTTCTAGACCAAACCCCTCCTTTTACAGATTAGAAAACTAAGACCCGGAAACATTAAATAACCTGGGACCTTCACAGAAGCAATAAGGCATAGAAGAGTATTTGGACTTAGGTCCTCTGATGCCTAATCCATTGTGGTTTCCATCACTTTTTGTAGCAACCAGCTGAGAAGATTGGACATCCCTTTAAGCAATTTTTGTTTAATGAAATCCAAGAAGTGCTGAGGAAAGGAAGACCATGATCCTTTCCAGTGATTGATACTGTCACCAGTTTTTTTCAATGGAGATGAGGGTATCAAAACTTAAAGAGAATTAGAGTTTAAGCCTCAAAACTGTAGTAATTCCCTCTTTTCAACTCTATTTTAGAGCAATGATATCAGAAGGCAAAAGGGAAATACATAAATAAAAATGTGCTAATTGTTAAAATGATATAGAATTAAGAGATATTGATTCATAACAAAGGAGATGGATTTGTGAAAAATCAGAGAAGGCTTCCAAGAAGGGGTAGGTTTTGTGAGTTGAAGAAAGTGCAGGTTTTGCAGATAGAAATAGGAGGAGAAAAAAAACTCTGGGGTGAGGGGAAGGGGGAGTAAAGAAAGCTGTAGTGAATGGAAGCAAGAAAAGAAAAGCTAGTAGCTGGAACAGAAGTAAAAGCAAGATTCGTTTTCCCTTTGGTTCTAGGTGTCTCTTGATTTGTCCTGTTTTATAAATTTTGTCTCCCTATTGAATGTGTCTGCTCTATATTCCTGTCAAAGGCTCCCTGACCAAGGGTACTTCTAAACACTTAACAAGGCTATAAGCCCAATTCACTCTTCATGACTGACTGGGGAGGGAAATAGGCCTGTTCCAGACAGCAGGAATGGCCTAAGATGGTGCTTTATTTATATTTATTTCTGTTTAGTGGCTTCTGGTACTCTTTTTTTTTTTGGACTAACATGTTTATGAAGACTCAGACATTTTAGTTCACAAGAGAGCTTCCCCAGGGCAGTAACTAAGGTAAAATAACATATAAACCTTTTATTATGGAACAGGGTAGGCTATTGCTAAGGACAATGATTTCTTCTCACTCATAAGATACTGTATTTAGTGAGATGAGTAAAATGTGAGCCATATTTAAGGTGCTATTTCAAAAGAATTGGGATATTGAAAAATGAATGAACATGAGAAATAACTTCTAGACTCTTATAAAGCCAGTAAACTAACTCGTAAAGTTTATTTTGATCAACTCTGCTGTAAATAGTAGGATTAGAGAAAAGACTAAATAGAGTCAGGAAGACCTGGATTTGAGTCCTACCACAGATATTTAGTAGTTGTACACTATTCAGCAAGCCTCTTACTCTCTCTCAGCCTTAGTTTCCTTATCTATAAAATTAGGTGAGTGGACTCACTGCCTTCTAAGGTCCATGACCTTATGATTAAAAAACCAGAAAATAGATCGAGCTAATCTAAAAACCAATGTTTTCATTTTGTTCAATGAATATTCTCTCTCTAGCAATGCACATAATAAATAGACAATGTTTTCAAAAGAATACATTAGACAAAGGCTAATGTATAGTCTGAGTACTCCAGGCTCCTAGAGATACAAAATAGAGGAGTGGTCAGAAATCAATTTGGAGTAAATCCAGGATGACTTGTCCTGGAGGAGGTCAATTTTTAGTTGATTTTTACACGAAATGATGAACATGAATTTGGTGGAAAGGAGAGGGAAATGAATTTTCAGGCAAAGGAGTACTGGCATATTACAGACTCATATACAAGACTGAACACGTTTATAGGCAATGAGTTGATCAGCTTGGTCAGAGGAGGATTCATGTAGGGGGAATATTGAAAAACAGAGTTGGCTGAGGTTGGAATGTTGGAGGGAAATTTTCATATAAATTCAAACAACATTTATCATGTACTCAGTTTGTTAACTCTCACTTCGTGTTGTGTTTTTGTTTGTAAAATTGGAAGTAATGAGTAGGCTAGCCTTTAAATCCCCAAATGTCTGTTAGGGACATGAAGATGTATGTGTATACATAAATAGCTCCAATGATGATATCAATATAAGATAGCACTCTTGTGACTGATTAAAGTAAATGCTATCATATTCTGGTTCATGGATTCTTGTGTGGTCCTTAGCAAGATTACCTTTAATAGTCTATATTGTGCCTATCTCAGAAAGCATAGATGGTTTTGGATCCTTTCATTTACCTGTAGAATATCTGTTCTCATTTCTCTGATCCGACTTCAGAAGACCATTATGGATCTGACTCTAGGAGTTAGTTTACTGGCTTTATAAGAGTCTAGAAGTTATTTCTCATGTTCATTCATTTTTCAATATCCCAACTCTGTTGAAATAGCACCTTAAATATGGCTCACATTTTACTCATCTCACTAAATATAGTATCTTACGAGTGAGAAGAAATCATCGTCTTTAGCAATAGCCTACCGTGTTCCATAATAAAAAGTTTATATGTTATTTTATCTTAGTTATTGCCCTGGGGAAGCCCTCTTGTGAACTAAAACATCTGAGTCTTCATAAACATGTTAGTCCAAAAAAAAAAGTACCAGAAGCCACTAAACAGAAATAAACCATAATGGTTTCTGCCCACATAAGGAAGAGGCAACACCCAAATGATCCTTTCAGGGCACTGTGCTTTATCTGTTTATTAACCCATCTGGCATTGTACTTGTGGGACATCTAGTTGATTGGACTACTGGTAAGAGGGTCCGGTCAATCAAGGGTGTCTATTTACTAAGGCAAAGGTATAGCTATGACAATCACTTGCTTAAGTAATGTTATAAGGCTTCTTATTACTTCTCTCATAAAATACAAACACTTCAACCTTTCCTTCTAACTTCTTCACAATCTGGTTCCTGGTTCCTTCTTTCCTTTACAGTCTATTTTCACATTTCTTCCCTACCCATGCTGTGTGTCCATCCAAACTACTATTACCATGTCTACCTTCCAGAATGCTGACACACTTGCTGTTCTTCGCACACATGCTCTACCTCCCATCTCCATGCCTTTGCACTGGCTGTTTTCCATTACTGGAATGTTCTGTCTCCTAACTTCTGCCTCTTAGAATCCATGGTTTCCTTCAGCATTCAAGTCAAATGCTACCTTCAGCATAAAGCCTTTTATGGTCATCCTAGCAACTAGTGCATTCATCACTAAGGTTACCTTCCATCTACTCTCTTGTATGCACAACATTTCCCACTCTGCATTAAACTAAGTTCCTTAAGCACATGGATTGCTTTTGTTTTCCATTTTTATCCCAAAGACTTAGCACATAGTAAGTACTTTAAAAATACTTGTTGATTCATTGAATCAGTGGACCAAAAAACTTTTTTTAAAGCACTTACTATGTGCCAGGTACTGCTGAGGATACAAAGAAGAGATAAAATTGGACCCTGCCCTAAAGGGGCTTTATTCTGTTAGAGATGCAAAGTGCTGCATGAAGTCTGAGAGGGGCAAGGCACCGTCAGCTGGTCAGAGCAGGGAATGTTTCATGTCATTCGACCTAGGATTTAAAGTATAGATTTAGCAAGGGGGTGAGGAGGGAATAGTGGCGTTCTTGGCATGGGAACAAAGGGAGTAAAAGTATAGCAGTAGAAAATTGTTCATGTTGAAGGTGCTATTGAGTATGGAAAAATAACATAAAATAAGACATGTAGAAGGGCATAAGATAATGAAGACCTTTGAAAAATTTAATTGGTAGTGGGCTTCAAAGATCAGAGGAATTTAGATTTGATCCAAGATACAACAGGGAATCCTGTGTGAGGAAAGGAATGAAGAAAATAGTGTTTGAAGAAAATTATTCTAGCATTTCATGAAAGCCTCCAAGAACAAGGTAAAGAGAATCTGGATTAGAAGCTGAACCTCTAAAAGGGCAGGCAAAGTCAAATTGAAATGAACTTAACCAGATCAGCACTCCAGAAAGAAAAACAGGAATAAAAAATGATCAGGAGAATAATGGCATCATTTATAAAATTGGGAAAATTAGAAAGAAGTGTCTGCAAGTGAAGATAAGGAGTTTGATGTTTTTTGTCTTTAAAAATAGACTTTTCAATAGAATATAAGCTCCTTGAGGGCAGTGACTTTCATAGTTTTTATCATCACATTCCCAGTACCTATTCTAATTCCTCACACATAGCAAATGCTTAGGAAGTGTTTGTTGGATTGAATTTAATTGAAATAATGATATTCATATCTCTAATGCAAATACCACTGTCATTCCTCCATTCTACCCCATTCCCTACTCACTCATTCTTTTCTGGCAAGAAAAAACTTCCTTTGCATGAAGTTTCTTTTGTTGACAATACTTGAACACCACAGTTTACTAAAATTCCATTGTGTTTTAATAATTATTTTAATATTTCAAGTTCTAAATTCTTCAAGGAAATGTGTTAATGGAGCAAGACACAAACAGTTATTATTTACAACATTCTTAAGAAATTACATGGACCAATGGTCATCTGTTTGCACAAGCTTAGTAACTGCAATAAACACTGGTTAGACAGGCAATTACAAGATTGCAATTTGCATACCCAAAGGCAAGAATTTGGAACATTAAAGGGTCAGATGCATTTCGGTAAAGACATCTGTTCTGTTATCCCTTAGAAATTTAACATGTTCTTTTCCCATTAACCCCAAGCCTTGGAGTCATTCCTATAATAGTTCTTTCTAGGACAGCCAGAGTTAGAAACATTTGCAGTTCCTCCTATATTTGACTACAGAAAGCTGCCTGCTATCAGCTCTATTATGTTGTGACAAATATTAGAAAGATCTCATCTTATAGGTCGATTCTCCTCAAATCATTTTAAAATCATTATGTCAATCATCATTAATTAAATCATTATGTCAATCATCATCTTATAGGTCAGTTCTCCTCAAATCATTTTTAAATCATTATGTCAATCATAAACAAACATCTTTATTTATTTAGAGGGGGGAAGGCAAGGCAATTGTGGTTCAGTGACTTGCCCAAAGTCACACAGCTAGTAAGTGTGTCAAGTGTCTGAGGCCAAATTTGAACTCAGGTCCTCCTGACTCCAGGGTCACCACTCTATTCACTGTGCCATCTAGCTGCACCATCAACAAGCATTTATTAAGGGCCTATGCATGTGCTAGATATATGCCAAGTATAAAGAAAACAAATGCAACTGTAACACTGGGGAAAGGAGAGGCATTGTGTTATAAAGACTTTTTTTCTCTTCACTTTCAATTCAATTCAACAGTTATCAAGTATCCCAAAGAACCTATTGCATGATAGGGCAGCTTGCTCTGCCCTTGTGATGGCAAGCTAATAATGAAACAACCCCTGCCCTCAAGGAACGTTTGTTCCACTAGGGGGATACATTCACAAATACTATGAAGTATAAACAATGTAGCACAAAATAATTTCAAGAAGAAAAGAGAATTAATATGTGAACTATCCAAAAAGGCTTCAAATGGCAAGGTATATTTGAGTTGTACTTTGAAGATAGCCAAGGTTCTAAAAGGTGGACGTAAGGAAAGAAAACATTGCAGGCATGGGGGACAAGCTATGTAAAGGTCAGGCGGGATACAAGGGATATAGCATTTTGTGTATGGGAAACAGCTAGCGGGCCAGTTTGATTGATTTGTGGAGTCCCTGAAGGGCAATGCTACAAAATAAGGCTGAATAAGTAGGAGCCTTCTTTATCATGGATGTCTTTAAATAGCAAGCTGAGGATTTTGTGTTTTATCTTAGACGTAACAGGAAACCACTGAAGATTCTCAGTGAATGAGATATATATTTTAGGAATATTAATTTATTAGCTCTGTGGAGAGAGAAAAATGAAGGGAAAGACGGGAAACATAGAAGAGAATAAGCACATATTTAAATATATATAATACATCTCATATATACATATATTTGTTTATATAGACATACATCCCTATATACACATATATGTATATATAGGCATACATGTACATATATGCACACACATATATATGAAGTAGATATAGGGTAAACTGATTGGGGCTGAGGGGAAGGCACTACTTTGCAAAGACATTTTCAGCTCAGTCAAACTAACAGTTTAACAATAACAAAAACAGCAACAACAAACAATTAGCGTATTTGTAATAGTCCAGGTATGAGATGATAAGAACTGGAAATAGGGTAAAGTCTGTGTAAGTAGAAAGAAGGGCACAGATGCAAGAAATATAGTAGAGGTCACTGGATGCTGAGTGCCCCTAAGATTCAGGGCACCTGGGAGATTGGTCATGATGCCCTTAGCAGGAACAGGGAAAACTGGAGGGATGGGATTGGGCCTCAGAGGCAAGGCATGAATAATGAGCTCCCCATTGGACATAGTGAGTTTGTGATTCCTGCTTAGCAAATAAGTAAGAATTGATAATATAATAGGTAGTAGCTGAATTGAGGAGTAAATGGGGAGCAAGAGCTTTGAAACTAGGGGCATCTGTGTGATTATGTCCCTGTCCCTTGAACTTCACTAGAAGTGTTGCTGCTGTGTCTAAGTACTACAGCCTCTCATTGCATGAGTCCTGAGGGCTCTGCATTAGCTACACCAATGAGAATACTGAACAGCTGAAAGGATGCTATCAAGTCTTTCACTATCCCAACCTTGTAGTAGTGGCATCCCTGCCTGTGTATGCTGTGTTTTAAGACTTCTAGGAGTTCTGTGAGTCTCTCACATCACTCCAGGAACACCTAAAGCATAAGGAAATATAAGAGCAGAGAGAAAGCCATCATATAACCCAACTTCCCAAAACTGTCCCTCTCTCATATAGAGCCCTCTGCTGGCCCTCACCTCTCCCTTTGCTTCCTGTCAGCAGTCAAGTCTGTAGTATGAAGCAGATAAACATAATGGGGAAAGTGCCAGACTTGGAATCAGGAGAAACCA
Source organism: Petaurus breviceps papuanus (assembly GCF_028583685.1). Classification (NCBI taxonomy): domain Eukaryota; kingdom Metazoa; phylum Chordata; class Mammalia; order Diprotodontia; family Petauridae; genus Petaurus; species Petaurus breviceps. The sequence goes on from NW_027186540.1 coordinate 22,880,391, forward strand.
CAGATTCAAATCCTACGTGTGATATTTCCAAATCATATGACCTCCAGCAAATTATTTGATCCCTCTGAGCTTCGGTTTTCTTATCTATAAAATGGAAATAGTGGCATCTTTCAGTACTTACTTTTTTTTTTATTTTTTGGAGGGGGTAAGGCAGGGCAGTTGGGATAAAATGACTTGCCTGAAGTCACACCTTAGTGTGATTTGCCCAAGGTCACACACTTGTCACATGTCTAGTAAGTGTTGTGTTTGAGGTCAAATTTGAACTCAGGCTCTCCTGACTCCAGGGCTGGTACTCTATTCACTGTGCCACCTAGCCACCCCTTTCAGTACTTACTTTACAGGATTATTGAGAGGATCACACAAGATAATGAGGGTTAAGAGCTCGGTAAACCTTAGAAGTTGCTAGGTAATCATCAGTTGTATTCCTGTGAAGGATCCTTTAGAAAGAGCAACCTAGAAGGCTTAGATTTGTTTTTATTAACTGGCTACAAGGGCATGTGACCTCCTCAGAAATACTGGCAGCACCAGTCCCACAAACCCAATTGCCCCTTCTTGCTTGATGCAGTAAAATAAAGTTAGTAGTTGGAACCTAAAATTTAGAATCATGAATTAGCTAAACAGTAGCAATTTTCCCTTAGAACATATATCAAAATATTCATGATCTCCTTCGGTTTTGAATTTGTTGAATTGAATGAAATTGTTTAAAATTGTGTATATATGTTTTCTAGTGATTCTCAGCTCACTTCTACCCTTAAAAATTTGATAATTCCCTCTTTAAATTGTTTAGGGGTAATTGAATGCTATAAAAATGATCCTAACTTGTAACTTTGTTGTAAAAGTAAAAACTTTTCCACAGTTAGGTTCATTTTAGTCTCGTTTTTTTCAAAATTTTGCACCTCATACTAAAACTTGAAAACTGTATGAAACTATATGGATTCAGCTCAGCCCTGTTTCTTCATCTCTGGTGTCTGGATTACTTATCCCAACCAAGGCCTTGCCTTTAGTTTCTATCCCCAGCTTTTGAACTATGACCCATACAGATTCATTGAATTATCAGGATAATGCTTGTTTCTGCTTTTCATATTAATATGCCAGGAATGTGCCGGAGTCAGCTGGAATTAGCTGGAATTGGCTCAGGGAATCTGATTGTTAAATTTTCATCCTGAGTATCTTTGCCAAGAAAACTCAATGGACAATATAGTCTGTGAGGTCACAAAGAGTCAGACAGGCCTAAATGACTCCTCAACAATAACAATGACCCATGCATACAAATACATTTATAACATTGTTTTGTACTAGCAAAGAACTGGAAGTTAATGGGGTGCTCATCAATTGGGGAATGGCTAGACAAGTTATGGTATTATTTATTCCATATATGCATGTATTCTATTATGCAAATAGCATGCATACTGCAATAAGAATGTGCAATAAGAAATGATGAGAGGTATGCTTTCAATGAAACCTGAGTGGGGTTGTAAGAATTGATGCAGAATGAAGTTATCAGAACAAGGAGTAGTAATTATTCAGTGAGAACAACATTGTTAAAACAAACAACTTTGAATGTTTAAGAACTCGGATAAATAAAATTATCAACCATTATCCCAGAGGACTGATGATGAAGCATGTTACCCAACCTCTGACAGAGGTGCATAAATATAGATGTGTGTATATGCATACATATGTATGCACACACATACACACATATGTATATGCATACACACATATTTTTTACATGGACAATTTGAGAATTCATTTGCTTGACTATGGATATGTGTTTCCCCTACCCACCCTTGCAATGGTAGGGAGTTAGGTGGGAAGGAGAGAAAATTCATCGTTAACTAAAAATATAAGACAATGTTTTAAAAAAAAAATATTTAGTAGATGTTTGTTAAATGGAACTACATTAGGAATATAATTACTTTCTGTCCCATTTCAAGCCTCTGCTACTTGTTCCATCCAATTCTTGTAAGAGTCTCCCCTATCTATTTCTACTTCAACCCTCCTTGTCCTCTGACACCCTACTCTTGTCAGCCTGACCCAATGGGGGACCTCTACCACTATTTCTTGCAATTTTCTGGCTTTAGATCCAGTCCTCTGTGTTCCATGGTATTTCACTTATTCTTTTCTGGTCAATTTGTAATTGTAAGAGGAGAAGAAAAGGTTGTTAATGTATAATGTTTGGATTTTCAATCTTTAATTGTAACTGTTGCTAGCTTTAAGAGTCATAACAACACTTGACCTTAAAAGAAGTTGTCTTACACTAGAGTCACTGTAAATTCATGGACATATAAAGCTTGGCCTTTGAATAGAAAGCTCTAGAATATTGTGTCTAGGAGTGACCTCTAGAGGACATCTCACTCATCTCCTCACCTCTAGAAGTGACCATTCACTCACTAGCCAACATAAGCAATGGTGTATGATATTTTAAAATTCCCCAGAGAGTATTATTCAGCCTATTGAAGTAAATCGTTGCAATGTCTGACAATTCGCGGCAGGAGTGACGATTAGAGAATCTGAGTATGAAGATGGAATGTAAGGTATACAAATAATTAAGGAAGAAAATGGTTTCTAATGAGTTGACTAAGGTCACCTCAGTGATCCCACAAGTTGGCACATTAAAGGCAATAATGTGGCCTAGTGTATCTAGTGTATCTGAACAATGATTTCTGACATGAGGAAAATGCCAAGGGTATTTCAAGGTCCCAAAAGCAATCATACTGTAAAACTGCTGCCCTCTGTCTACATTTTCTGACCCTCGTTGTTTCCTCCATTAAAATGTAAGCTCCCATTCCATAACTGATAAATGATCAAAGGATATGAACAGATCATTTTCAGAAGGAGAAATCAAAGCTATCAATAGTCATTTGAAAGAATGCTTTAAATAACTATTGACTACAGAAAAACAAATTCAGATAACCTTAGACGCTACCTCACACCCATCAGGTTAGCTAACTTGACAGAAAAGTAAAATGACAAATGCTGGAAGGGATATGGGAAAAGAGGTACACTAATGCACTATTGGAGGAGTTGTAAACTGTCCCAACATTCTGGAGAACAATTGGGAACTACACTCAAAAGGCTATGGAACTATGCATATCCTGTGATCCAAAAATACCACTGCTAGGTCTATTTCCCAAAAAGATCAAAGAAAACAGAAAAGGATCTGTATGTAAACAACTATTTTAGCAGCTCTTTTTGTGGTGGCAAATAATTGGAATTTGAGGGAATGCCCATCTATTGAGAGTTGGTTGAATAAGTTGTAGCATATGGTTGTGATGAAATACTATTGTACTATAAGAAATAACAAAGGATATTGTTTCAGAAAAATCTGGGAAGATTTATATGAACTCATGCAATATGAATTGAGCAGAACCAGAACACTGTGCACAGTAACAGCAATATTGTAATGGTGATCAACTGTGAAAGGCTCACCTACTCTAATCAATACAGTGATACAAATCGGTTCCAAAGGAATCATGATAAAAAATGCTATCTACCTTCAGAGAGAGAACTGGTTAATTCTGTGTACAGATTGAAACATGCTTTTTTCACTTTCTTTTCTTGCTTTATTTATTCATTCATTCATTCATTTATTGCAACATGGTTAATATGGAAATATATTTTGCATGATTTCACATGCATAATTTATATATTACTTCCCTTCTCAATAGGTGGGAAAGGGGCTGAAGGGAGAAAATCTGTAATTCAGAAAAGTTTTTTTTAAAGTTAAAAATAATTAAATAAATTATGAATAAACTTTTGAAAAAGAATGTAAGCTCCATTAGGGCAGGAACTGCTTTTGTCTTTTGTTGTATCCCCATCACTTATCACAATGAATAAAATATCATAACAATAAATAATGCTTATTAACTAACTACTAGTATACATCATTAGTAATGTCATTTCTTGGCTACCTTCTACCTGGCATTTGGCATCAGGAAAATCAAGAGTGGCAGCCAAGATGCTGCCGTTGCTCACTTTAATGTCAGATTCCAAGAACATGTGAGGATAGTTCTTGGAGGGAATATTTTGGGCCATTCCTATACCATCCCACATTTGTCAAATATGTCTTACAAAGAATGTAGTTATGGCTATAGTCTATAATCTTTTAAGAGACATAATTAGATTTAATATCATCTAAATAAGACTAAATTGAAATTGATACCCTGCTTCATTAAGACTGAAAAAATAGACAATATATGAATTTTCAGAAATAGAGCAGATGTATCAGAATCAGTTATGAAGACAATGAGTTAATACGTGAATACAGAAATTTAGCCAGAGTTTAAGACATTGTTTTATTTCTATGTGAAACTTTTATCTATATTTATAACAAATGTTCCCAGAGAAGAGATGAGGAAATATACTCTTCCCCTTCTTGAAGAAGCTTGGGGAATATGGGTACAAAATATTGTATATTTCATCAAATGCAGTTGTTGTGTTAACTGTATTTCTTTTTGACAAGTGAGGGTCCATCAGATGGGGATGGAGAACATATTTAGAAATAACTGTGATGTGAAAACATAAGGCATTCATATAAATTTTCTTTTTAAATTTAAACAAATGTGAATCAGGAAGCAAGAAACAAGTATCTTTGATCACAAAACTCCTGCTCCAAAGTGTAATACAATGACCCTCTCATTGTGAATTTTCTCTTTGAATTATAAACATCTATTCTCCTGTTGCCTGTATGTATGTGAATGTAAATAATATTACGTTAAACAAAATGAAAGTTGGAGAGGAAAATCGGTGAATGGAAAATAGAGAATACATAAACATGTGTAGCCTAGCACATCTTCCAAACTGTTTAAAGTAGACTGTGGTGATTTTTTAATTAAGCATTCCATCTGTAACTGTTTTCTAGAGAACAATATCCACTTTAAATTCTCAAACAACAAGTAGTGTTTGAGGATTCCCTGCGGAGGTGGAAACTGGCTTGTATATAAACTTATACTGGATAGAAAATCATCGCCAGGTAGGCATGGATGAGAGTAATTATTTCTTCCCCACTCCCACTGCCATGTAGGACTAGAGGGACACTATGCAGAATGAGGAGGAATCAATTCTCAGACAGGGAACAAGCATTTATTTATTAACCATTTACTGTGTTTTCAGTGATATGGGGGCAGGGGAAGAGGGGGAAAGTAGAAGCCATGGTCTCTACTCACAGGAGCTTAAAACTCTAGTTTAGGAAAGCAATCTGTGCAGATATGAAACAACTAGTGAGGACCCAAGGCAGTATACCAAAAACAAGAATTCAGAGGAAGAGAAATTACAGTTTGTAATTGGCCAGTGCAGTTTTGTGGACAAGAAGGTATTTGAATTTAGATTTTTTAGGAAGAACAAGATATGAAATTGTTGAGACAATGGGGAAAATATCATGAGGGAATGCTACTGTGTTATAAGAAATGATGAGCTTGATGATCTCAGGAAAACTTGGATGGACTTGCACAAAATAATAAAGAAGGAAATGAGCAGAAAGTTGTATATAGTGAGTGACAACCATATTGTTTTAAGAACAATTTAAGTGAATAAGTCATTTTGACTATTATAAATACCCAAATTAATGACAAAGGACATATGAAGGAAGATGCTATCTGCATCCAGAGAAAGAACTGATAAATAGAAGTATGGATAGGATGGTTTTACATATATATATATATATTTGCATCTCATAGTAGTCATCTCTAGGATGGAGGCAGAGGGAAGGAAGAAAAAAAGGAGAACAAAAGTTACATGACAATTATTATATATTTAAAAGGAAAAGCAAGTTATACATAATGGATTTGCAGTTTCATGCACAATCATCTTTTTTTTCCTATTCTACTATGTTATGGAAATGTTTCTTTTATTTCTTAAGTTCAGAATAAAATAAATAAATGTTTTTTAAAAAGAAAGAAAATTAACCCGGTATATGAAGAGTTTAGCAAGCAACAATGCCTGACTGGAACAGAAGATCTAAGATGATTAAAAGTCACAGATATTCTTGGATAGTTATCTATAGTTACCAGTTAATGGAAGAATGAATAATATAATTGATTGAACAATTTTTTATTTGTCTTTTTGGATGGGGGAAGACAGGGCAATTGGGGCCAAGTGACTTGCCCAAGGTCATACAGCCAGCAAATGTTAAGTGTCTGAGGCCGAATTTGAACTCAGATCCTCCTGACTCCAGGGTGAGTCCACTCACGGTGCTACCTAGCTGCTCCTTGACTGAACAGTTTAATGCATTATCAGGAGGTCTTCCTCAAGACTTTCCTTTCCAAGTTATTCTCTATAGAACTGTCATTGTCACTCCTATATTTAATAAACTCTACATAGTTGCTAATGTCTGGGATCAAAGGTGAACTCAGAGCCTATCCTTTGAAGCTCTCCAGCCTGTCTTTCCATGTTTCTAGATTATACCTCTTTGTAGAATCTACAGCACAGCCAATGGTGCTCTTGCTATTCCTCACACTCCTGGCCCTGGCACAGGCTCTCCCATAGGCCTGAGATGCACTCCCTTCTCTTAAAATCCCTAGATTCCTATAACACTCAATTCAGGTAGCATATACTATATGAGACCTTTCTATCTCCCTACCTGCTGCGAGTGCCTCCACCTTCTGCCCTGCCCACCCCCATATATATGTATGTATGCATGTGTGTGTGCATGTATATACATATATATGTGTGTATATGTTTGTATATGTGTGTATATTTGTATATTGTAGAGAATTAATTATGTGTATTGTTTCTCCAATAGAATAAAAGCTTCTTCAGAGCAAAGGTTATTTAATTTTTATCTTTGTGATCGAATTGTACAACATAGGGTCTGATATATAGTAGATACTTATTAAATGCTTATTAGTAAAGTGATCAGACTTGATCTTCTGGGCAAAGGGAATTTCTCAAACAGGGAACTGACTTTCTGAGAGACGGAAGTTTAATTGGGTATATTGTCTTTACTCATAAATAGCCACCTCTACAAAAGACCAAAATGGATTATAAAGCAAACTAGACCCCCATTGTAACCCATTTTCCCCCAGGTACATTTTTTACTCCCCCACCCCCACCCCACATGTAGTGTTTTCCTAACATATGTGATGTTTAAAAAGTTTGAGAGGCATAGTTTCTAGGTAATCATTTTATTAAAAATGCTAGAATTTTATTAATAGAAGAGGCTGCCCTTTGTTTTCAAAGAGGACCATGACATCAGGAAGGTTATGCCATGACTTGTAAGTGAAAGAAGTCAGTCATACTCTGAAAGTTAGGAGGCCTATGATGGTGGGTTCACAGTTTACATGCCCTTGAAAGAGTGGCTGTTCCTGAGGGTAGTAATCAACTCTGATTGATTAACAATTAATGAGAAGAATGAATATTTCAATGAGAAGCAATCTAATCAAAGAATTTATCCCCATCCAAACTTGAGTGGAGTACAATGAAATTCCCCACCTGGGTAGGGTCTGAACAAGATAGTAGAAAAGTTAATCCAGCTCATTATCAGCAATGTCCTTCAGAAACTGAACAATGCACAGGCTTCTGAAAAATCCTGCTTTTAAATCAATAACTGATTATTAATGTGAGGAAGAAATAATTTCTCTCCCATAGGTAAGTTTGTACAAACCTTATCCAGGTGTCAATAGTGGATAGAGCGTGCTACTGTATATACATGGAGTCAGAAAGACCTGGATTGGAATTCTTCCTCAAATACTTCCTAGCTGTGTCACCCTGGGCAAATCTTTTAGCCTCCCAGTCTCCGTGTCTTCATCTGTAAAATGGGGGTACTAACATCACCTACCTCATGGATTTGTTATGAAGACTCGAAGAAACAACATGCCTAAAGCACTTTGCAAACCTTAAAGTGCTACATAAATATCAGTTATTATTATTATTATTGTAACAGTTATTATTGCTTCTACCTAAAACATTTGTGTTTCTAGGAAAGACATTAAAAAACATTGGGGAAGGGGGGCAGCCAGGTAGCACAGTGAGTAAGAGCACTGGCCCCAGAGTCGGGATGACCTGGGATTGAATCCGGGCTCAGATACTTTCCACCACACCCAGAAATAACTGGCCATGTAACCTTGAGCAAGTTACTTAACCCCAATTGCTTTAAAAAAAAACATTAAGGGACATTGCTCCCAGGAGTAGAGAAATTTGATACTTGCTTACTTCAGAGTTTAGAAATTGAAGGAATATGAGAAGGTTTGAAGAAGAAAGGAGAGAAATTTCACAGCCCAGAGTTCTGTCTTGGGGATTGCCTTGGAGTGACATTAAACCTTTTATCTTCTGTCCTTCTTCCACTCCCCTGTAACTGCCCAAATCCCTTCCCAAGAATGTTTATTTACCTTTTCATCTCTGCTTGTTAGAAATCCTTGTTCTAGGCTCAACTCAGGTGCCCCATTCTATGGGAATCTGTCCCTGGTTGCCAACTTCAATAGGTAGTGCCTTATCCCTCCTCAATTCTCTTTTCCTTTGTATATTGGCATCTCCACTGTAGTTATGTAAACTCCTTGAGGGCAGGAACTGTTCATTTGTTTATGTGCCTTTGTATCCCTAGCACCTGACACATAGTAGGCATTTAATAAGTGTGTTGAATGAATTCAGTTAAATTAATTAGGAACCATTATATTATTTTCCATTTACCTCGCAAGATGATAAGTTAATATTAATTTTATGAAATCATTTTAGCTTCTTAAATAAAAGATGCACTCATTAAGTTTATGGTGTGTATGTGTGTAATCATGTATGTATTGTGTATATAACACACATATAACATATAATTATATATATAATTTTTATGTGTGTGTATATGTATACACACATATTTAAAGGTAGTGATATTATTTTCTGTCTTTGAAGGCAATTTAAAGAGGCCCTGACATATCATAGTAGCCCACTAGTTGGCGTCTCTCCCCTCTCCAGTCTATCCTTCACTCAGGAGCCAAAGGGAGCTTTCTAAAGCCAGTCGGACCATGTCACCTCCCTACTCAATAAATTCTAGCAGTTGCCTATCATCTCCATAGTAAATATAAAATCTTCCACTTAGGGTTCAAGGCCCTTCATAGCTTGCCTGCTCTTTGTGTACCTATATGCCTCCTACATGGTCCAACAACACCATCCTCCAGGAGTTTCCCACAATGCTCTCTGTCTCCCAGCTCTCAGCGGTTTCACCGCTTATCCCCCAGGACCCCATCCTCACCCTCACCTCCTAGTTTCCTTAGTTAAGTCCCAGCTAAAATGCCACCTTCTCTAAGAAGGCCTTCCAGACCTCTGTGATTCCAGTCCTTCCCTCTGTTGATTATCTCCAATTTGTCCTGGATACATCTTGTTCGCAGGTAATTGTTTGCGTGTTGTCTCCCCGTTAGACTGTGTTACCTAAGAAAAGTGACCGTCTTTAGCCTTTCTTTGTATCCTCGGCACTCAGCGCAATTCCTGGCATGCAGTAGGTGTTTAATAAGTGTTTATTTGCTAATTAAGACAGGTTTGTTTTGTAGGAGAATTAATTGACCTTGATGTCTTTTTCAATCCTATACTCAGAAACAAGTACCACATCCCTTTAAAAAAAAAACTATCTTATCTTTCCAACAGTATGAAATTTGCTCTAAATTTTCCAGTGCTCTCCTAGCCCTCTCACTCAGTTATATTTAGCTCAGCTATAGACGCTGACCTTTTCAACAGGCTGTATGACATGATGCACTCACCTGAATGGTTCTTAATAGACTTGAATGAGGCTAATATTCTTTCCCCCCATTTTCGCCAAAGCTTGGCCCCCCTGTGAGACAGACCTATGTGCACACACACACACACACACACACACACACACACACACACACACTCGTGAGTATTTGGGGAACCGACTGCATATTAAGTTGCCAAAACACGTACCTCTGCGATCTGGTTAATAAAATGAATTAAAATGAGCTTTAGTTCTTTGAGATTTATTGAGAGCTGGGTTTTCCACTACCCTTTTTTCTTAGCATCCTGTACTTAAAGAACTTTACAATAAAGAGCTCTGCATTAGAAGTCAGAAGATCTGGGTTAAAATCATGGCTCAGCCACTTACTAGCCATGTGTACTTGGGTAAATCACTGCAGTAGTCTGGGCCTCAGGTATGGCAGCTGTAAAATGAAAGAAGTCAGATTAGGTTACCACCGAATTGCCTTCTGACTTTAAATCTATGATCTTAGGGACAATGAAATGTGGCTCCAACCTACCTTTTCAATCTTATTTCATGTTATATAGTCCAATCCACCTGGCCTGCTAGCTACTTCCTATATATATAATTCCATTTCTCACTTTTGTGCCTTTACTAAGATGTTTCCATCTGCACTCCCTCATCATCTCTCTACAGAGAATCTAAAGTTTCCTTCAAGGAACAGACAGCTTGGTGCCACCTACTCTGTGAAATCTTTTCTGTTTCTCCTAGGTATTAATGATCTCTCCATCTTGAAATTTTTGTTGGTATGACTTTGTACATACTTTACATTACTTATATATACATAAGACATTACTTATCAGGGGCGGCCAGGTGGCTCAGCGAGTAAGAGCACCGGCTCCAGTGTTGGGATGACCTGGATTAAATCCGGTCTCAGATGCTCAGCACCACACCCAGAAATAACTGGCCTTGTAATCTTGAGCAAGTTACTTAACCCCGATTGCTTAAAAAAAAAAAAGACATTACTTATCTATGTGCACTTATCCATGGGTTTTATCTATCCCAGTAGAATATAAGGTCCTTAAGATCCTTTGTATTTGTATAACTAGTGTCTAGTGGATGCCTTGTCTAGCATAAGCCTTAATAAATGTCTGTTGAAATAAGTTGAACTGGATGATTTTGACCTTTTTCCATATACTTTATAAATTTGACCACAATTAGAGTTTTATAGATTTCTATTTACTAGTGTAGTTTGCAACAGCAGGCAAGGTGGGGTCTGGTTGGGAATTGGGGATTGGTTTGCAATAAGAGCAGGGGGGTGGGAGGTGGGACTGATTGAGAACCAGAGATTGGTTTGCTTCAGCAGCCCCTAAAGGCCTGGTTGGGATATAGGCATATGAGTCTATATCCTTTCTTTCCTCACTTAGCCATTTGCTTACTTTGGGGATAGAAGCCTCTATCTCTTTGTCAAAGTAGTTGTTCCGTCAGTAATAGTTTGATCAGGAATAAAGTACCCATTGCAATTATGCCTTCTATTATGACAGCAATACTACTGATAACAATGGTGATGGTAGAGGAAAAGGCTATTTGTATAAAGGAAAGAAAGGCCAGCTTTGTGCTCTTATCACTTGGCATTCTAACCACTTAAAAAGAGGTGCTTAAAGTTTGCTTTCCAGAACTTGGCAATCTTATTTAAATGGCCAATCATATTGATTATTAGAGAATTCAGGTAAAATGAATATTACACAATAAAGGAAACAACTGACTGGCTTTTGCTAAATGGTGTGAATGGGACTAGAAAGGTAGAGCCCCGTCATGTTACAATGGTCTTCTTGCTTTTTGTGCTGGAAGAAGAATTAGATCTGTAGTCAGAGCAACTGGATTTGACATATTCCTAGCTAGATCTGGCCTGTTCTACTTACCACATATATGATGCTGGGCCTCAGTTTATCTATGAAATGGAGTTGAATTAGAAGAACCTCTAAGGTCCCTTATTCCTCTAAAACTATAACTTGCAGTCTGGAGAGAAGGTATGCCTCTGACTCCTGGATGATGGACCAATCCTCACTTTCAAGGGGCCACATCATGTTCAATATTTGCTTTCTTTGCCAGTACTCTCCCCTCCTTCCTTCCAACATTCTCTTTTTTGGTGTGTTTGAGAAGAAACAGGTTGTGGCCAATGTCTTTAATATTTTTCATTTGAATTTATTGAAGGATAACATCTTTCAGAGAGATCAGAGAAAAGATAAAAAGAAAGGATCCCTGTAATCTGGAACCCTCAATGTGAATGTAGCCCCCAAAAGATGGAAGGTTCTCCAGAATGAAATCTTGACTGTACAGTTGAGCAGAATTATTATTAGAGAAGAGGGAAAGAGGAGGCATTTGACATGGCTGGAATGGCTGCTTTGGGCAGAGTTTACCCACTAGATCAGATTTTTAAAGGATAATTTAAAAAAGTAGCCCTGAAGTAAGACTAAAGTCCAGAAGGCTGCCAACAAACATAAAAGATTTTTTTTCTTATGTTTTTGTGTTACATATATTATGAATATGTATATACACACATGTTTTATATATAGTATGTTTATATGCATATATGTATGCATGTATATATAGTGTGTGTGTAAAGTCAAGCACAAGCAGCTCTCCTGAGGACTGCTGCTGTGAATAACTTTAAGGTTCTGATCACATAGTATGATGAACTCTCTATTTATTCAACAGTAAACTAAAGCAAAAGATTCACAGAAACCAAAGTACAACATGCACAGCAATATAGCATAACAACTTATTACTAAAGTGGCCACATATTCTTATACAAAAGATATCATTAAGTCACAATCTAAATCAATCAATGTAAAGTACCCATCTAAAGTCTCCTTTCATTTTTATTGCAGACTGACTTCCAATCATCCTTAAGGAGTACAAAGGTCTCCCACCCCTAGGTAAAAGTCTTAATCTTGGCAGTCAGCACTAAGTGTCCAAGTAGAGGTCCTTTCATCTTGACTGGAGGTTGATTCCCAAATTCCATCATTCCTCTTCCATGCTCCCAGCTCTTGTCTGAATTCACCCAACTGTCACCTGAATTCACAGGTAGGCAGCTCCCAGCTCCTGGTCCAGTTTCACACATCAAGCTTAGCAGAGCTACAACAGCACTCATACACATTGCTGGCACTATCATCAATTCACTTTCTGCTGTGAAATAGACACAGACCAACAGACAGGGCCTCTATCTGAGAAATTAATACAAATCATCAGTAAAGTCCTAGGATCTCTGAAAATATCAGTAAAATCTTTCTTCAGGACTTCTGTAAACAGACAGCAAGAAGGTCCTCTTTCAGGGCTTCTGAACCAGTAGTAAGGTCCCAGTGCATCTATAACAACAGCAACGTCCTCTGTCAGCAGACAGGTCTGATAAAGTAACATCAACACAGACAGAAGAGATAGACAGAGTGCCAGTACCACAGCCATCCTTCCTCCCAGTTCTGCTTTGTTCCAGCTCATGCTTGGGCTTTTATATTCTCTTTTGGCAAATACCTCCCACTGTGGACTTTAAAGGTTTTATTTCTAACAATGACTTCATATAATCACAGGGGAGACTCAAAGACATTCCAATAACTGAAACAAGGAGCTAAGTACCATTTTGCTTGCCATTATAATGTGTATGTGTATATGTATATGCATGTGTGTATGTTTATGCATATGTATGTGTATATGTGTATGCATATGTATATGTGAGTGTGTGTATGTGTATGTGTATGTGTAAGTGTATGTGTATATGTTGACAAGTTCAGGGCCAGAGAACTTGAATTTGAATTCTTGACTCCACTGCTTAACTACCTACTTTATCTTGGGCATGTATCCAAGGTTGAGATACCTCTGTTAGCAAATGACAATGCTTCTCCTTGGGGGGAAAAAACCTCTTTTTAATATCAATAGACTCCTGCTAGTGCTATTTAGACCAGCCCTTTGATTGCATTGGTGAAAAGAAACTCCCTCAAACAAATGTTCTCCAAATTACAGTCTTAGAGAGTTGCCTCTGGTACTGGGAGGTTAAATGTGACCCAGGGTCACAGAGTCATTTTGTCAGAGACAGGACTTAAAAGTAGGTCTTCCTGACTGCAAGGACACACTGCTTGTTGGCATCTGAGTAGGCCCAGACTGCTGGCTAGACTTGGAGGCTGCCAGAGAGTCCGTTAGCCCCTAAGATTCCTCCTGTGACATTTGGAAGCTGACAGTGGGGAGAAGGACAATGATCAGAGCAGCTGCAAGAAGTGACATTTTCCTCCTTTTGCTGAATTCTTGTCCTCAATGCTTTCCATTACTGCATTAAGAGACAAATAGGAGCAAATTAGGTTCTTGCATTTCTAGACAGATATCCTGACAAGTTGTGTGTGTACAATTTTATATCTATATATACATATATGTGTATTTATGTGTATATATAGATATAAAATTTAAATGCAAAAGACTTTTTATAACACTATTTGACTATAACACTATTTTATATTTTATAACACTTTTTAGAGATGAAACATGGAATAGGGGTATTCAGGGTATGGAAAGCCAAGCTTTGGAACCAGATATGCCTGAGTTCAAATTCTAACTCTTGACATATACAGGCTGTGTGACCCTGGACTGCCTTTCTACTACCTTCATTCAATAATCTTTCATTCTTTGAGGTTCACTCAATCCATGTTGATCACCCAATCAGGATTCTGGTGGCTCCTCTCTACTAATCTACATACAGTACACTCTCCTTCCCTGTCCTCCTTAATGTTAGTGCCTTCCAAGGCAGCTAGGTGGTGTAATGAGTAAAAGCGCCAGCCCCAGAGTCAGGAGAACCCTCAGACACTTAACACACACACACACACACACACACACACACACGCACGCACGCACACACATACATACACAACTAGCCGTGTGATCTTGGGCAAGTTACTTAACCCCAATTGCCCTCCAAAAAAGCAAAAAAAAAAATCTTAGTGTCTTCCCTTTTTATTTCCTTCCTTCTTTCTTTCCATTCTTCCTTCCTTGGAAAATTTAACCTGTATACATCTGATTTGTACATAGTGTTTGCATGTTATTTCCCCATTAGACTGTGAGTTCCTTGAGAGAAGGGACTATTTTGTTTTCTTTTCTTTTCTTTATATCCCCAGAATTTAACACAGTGCCTGACACACAGTAGGTGCTTAATAAATGTTTCTTGCCTGGTCTTGTTGACTTAACCTTTCGGGTTTTCTGGAAACTTTTTCCAAGGCTCTAAGTTACAGAAAAGATACTTGCCTTGCAGGAATAGAGGAAATCCCTTCATTCATTACCTGTCCTGTGCCAGTGAAATCACATTCTTTGCCAAGGTTCTAAAGGTGGCATCTTTGAATTCATTTTAAAAAGTATTTTGATAATTGCCATTCAGTATAATTGGTTTTCTTCATATTATTCTCAAAAGGGATCAGCAGGTTTTACCAGATTTCCAAAAAGTTCTAGGACACAAAAAATATTCTTCCTTAATAGAACAAGATTAAAAATTGTGGTATATGAGCAAAAGATTCATATAGTACTTTAGCTAAGGGAGAAAAAAATTCAGGCCTTCACAATTAATGACCATCAAAGCTGGAGGGATTGCTATTCAGATTAATGTTGTTGTTCAGTCATTTTCAGTCATGTTCAATTCTTCATGACCCCACTTGGGGTTTTCTTGGCAAAACCTTTTCCATCTCATTTCACAGATAAGGAACTGAGGTGAATAGGATCATGTGACTTGTTCAGAGTCACACAGCTAGCCAATGTCTGAAATCAAATTTGAACTCGGGAAGATGAGTCCTCCTCCTTTCAGGTCCTGCATTCTATCCACTGCACCAAATAATGACCTTCAGACTAATAACCTAAGGCAAAATTTGACAGACAGGATAACATCTCTGAGACACAAATACATGTGTTTCTCTCCTCTCTCTCTCTCTCTCTCTCTCTCTCTCTCTCTCTCTCTCTCTCTCTC
>NW_027186540.1:22896029-22960622 GCF_028583685.1 Petaurus breviceps papuanus
CTCTCTCTCTCTCTCTCTCTCTCTCTCTCTCTCTCTCTCTCTCTCTCGTATTTTATTTTCTCCATTTGAAAAAATAAAAGAGTTTCCAACATCAGCAATAAGAGAGAGAACTTCTTCTAGTGTGATTGGTTTTTATGGTCTGTTGATAGGAGAATATTTGCCATGCCCCTTGTATCTAAATTCTCTCTCCAGTTTAAGGAAAACTAATTGACCAGGCTGAGCATGTGCCTTCCCTGAGGCACAGTTGGGTTAGAACTATGAATCTAAAACACAAGCAATTTAAAGTTATTTCATCCCCATATATTTGTTTTAGGCTTACTTATTTTGGTGCCTAACTGACTTATACCTAGCCCCTCATGAGCCTTAAAGCAATTTACAGAATTAAAACCACAGAATATTGGGATCACTTCACACCCTACCACCAGGCAATCACCTTTGCTGCCATGTTAACATCCCACTTGCTATTGACATAGCATGCTGTGAAGTAAACACTAGAACTAAATTGGTCTAGGCCTGGAGCAATACTCTAGTATTCTCCCATTTCTTGTGTCTCTATAGATTTTCTGGAATCTCTCTCTCTCTGTCTCTCTGTCTCTCTCTCTCTCTCTCTCTTTCTGTCTCTCCCTCTCTTTCTCCTTCTCTCCCCCCCATTTGTGTCCCCCTCCCTTTTTATTCTCTATGAAATATCTCATGAGAAACATGAGCATTATTTTTCTGACCAATAATAATTCATCCTAAAAGAATTCATGGATCATCTGTGTGCCCTTTTGTGTTGTATTTTGATCTCAAAAAGTTTCCCTAGTTTCTTTCCTTTGGGTTAATTGATTATTTTTTGAGGCAAAGCTGTTTGCATATGTGTACACCATCTCAGCTGTTGTTTATTTGTTATCTTATATGCTTTAAGCTTTTGGGGGATAGAGATTGCTTAGTTTTTTTAGATCTGTGTACTTAGTACCTACAATGTGCCCTGTGCTTTTGTTATTGTTCAGTCATTTTCAGTTGTAACCCCATCTGGGGTTTTCTTGGCAAGGACACTGGAGAGATTTGCCATTTTCTTTTCCACCTCATTTTATAGAAGAGGAAACTTGAGTTGCCCAAGGTCATGCAGCTAGTAAGTGTCTGAGACCAGATCTGAGCTCAAGAAGATGAACCTTCTTCACCCCCATGCTCTATCCACTGTCCCATATAACAAATGCTTAATGAATGCTTACTGATTGATTGATCTTTGTTATGATGAGAACAATTATAATAAAATTACCATTTTCATCAGGATAATACTACCCCTCAAGGTCAAAGTACCTTAAAAATTTTACTTAATTGTAATCCCTATATCCTTCACTATCACCAGCTGCCTTATAAGTCAGCTAGATGGCATGCTCCTTGGCACCTTGTGAAGCTTCTCAAAGGAAGCAACCTAGTACTGTACAAAGCCCTCAATAAATGCCTGTTAACAAAAGATAGTTCTTAGCAAACACATTAAAGGTAGGGATTCAATACTTACTGACTGATGATTGAATAGAGATCCCTTTCCCACTGAGGATACCTAACAAGAAGACCGGTAATCAGTTCTAATCATTAATAAAGTGGAATTAAAAGCCACCAATTGAGGGAACTTATAGCTAGAAGGTAAATTCAAAGTCATCTGTTCCAACCCTTCATCTTGATGATGAAGGTGAGGCTGTATTGTTAATGTATTGTTATTGGAATGGGAAGATCTTTCTTGCCCACTAATAGGCCTGTGTGACCTGCTTTGAGCCTGAGTCACATGGAGCCTATAGTGGGAGGTGCTTGCCGAATGGGTGGAGCAGAAAGTGGGAAAGTGAGGTGCCACTGAGAGAGGAGGCAGAGAGAGGTAGAGCAGCTAGGTAGGTGAGGGAGAGGCATTTGGCCTAAGGGAGCTTGTTTGTGGGGAGGCCTGATAGAGGGAAGGCTTGGGGATGGTGGTGCTTCCTGCATTGGTTATGTGTACCAACTTCTTTATTACCATGGTGGATTTGGCTTTCTGGTGTGTGAATAAATATCTTGGTTTTGTCTTCAAAGAAGAGAGTCTGGTATATCTTACAATTCAAACCTGGAAATATACCTGTATATTCATAGTAGCCACTGTGGGTATCACATTGGCAATATAGAGGCCCTGAAGTTGGACATGATTGGCTCAAGTGCACTCAGGCAAGTAAGGGACAAGGCTAGATTTGGACCTAGATGCCATGATTCCAAATCAGGAGCTCTTAGCTACTCCACCACACTCCCTGCCCATAATGTTCTCATGACTTGAGACCTCAGTTAAGATCATGGTTTTAAAAGTCATGATTTTACTTGCCACTTTTCCACATATCAAAAAAAATAGTTCAAAATAGTACAGCACTTTACAGGTTTCAAAGCATGCAACTCTTAGAGGTGAGTAATGATATTAGGTCAATGATAAAGTGAAACTTATAAAATATTTTATTTGCAATAAGCCCATGAGATAGAGTTCGAGCCTTATCATCCCCATTTCACGTATAAGAGGAGGCAGCATGATATAGTTGAAATAATTCTGGTTCTGGAGTCAGAGACCCTGGGTTTACATACTGCCCCATCCCTCCATCTTTACTATCTTTAATCGTGGGCAAGTGGCTTGACCTCTATGGGCCTCAGTGTTGTCATCCATAGAACAAAGCCATTGGACAAAATTGTCTCCGACCTCCCTTCCAATTTTAAATTTGTCATACTAGGATCCTAAATGAAAACTTACAGAGTTTTAGCATTGTGCATAGTCCCATGGCTGTTAAGTGGTAGCAGGAGAACTTGAACCCAGATCTTTAGGCTCCAATTCCAAGCCTGCTTATATGCTGTCTCATGATGGATGTGGTAGTCTTATATGAACAAACTGGAATACCAGACCAGGACAGCCTAAAGGTTCTAAGTACATATGAAATTTTTGTCCCTTGTATGTCCATAGGGTAGCTGGGTGGTACAATGGATAGGGTGCCAGGCCTGAATTTAGAAAGGCTCATCTTCCTGAATTCAAATCTGGCCTCAGGCACTAGCTGGGTGACCCTGGGCAAGACAAACCCTGTTTGTCTCAGTTTCCTCATCTGTAAAATGAGCTTAGAGAAGGAAATGGGAAACCACTGCAGTATCTCTGCCAAGAAAACCCCAAATGGGGCCCTGAAGAGTGGGACACAACTCAAAAAAATGGCTGAACAACAACAAATGCCTCTGAGATGAATCTGTTAGTGAATGATGCTACTTGTTTTTTTGATGTGTTTCTAGCATAGAATAGATCTTATTCAGTCAGTGCCACAGAATAGCAAGATTAATTCTGACAGTGATTCCATGGTTGGTTCTAGAAAGTTCCAAAGACTGGAAAGACTTTCATATGAGTCCAATTATACCTCCATCTAAAAAACAAAAGCACAGGAGAATTTTTGTGCAGTCCTACAGGTCAAGAAGGACAGTAGAATCTCCTTTTTTGTATGAAGTAGGGGTCAGGAGAAAAATAAGTAAAATATATATTTGAATTATATGTGAATTTGAATTATTCATACTCTTCTTTCCAATTAGCAAATGCTGCAATGAAAAATACAATGAAAACAAGCATAAATCAGAAAAGTTAAATAATGAAATATACATGTGATGTACAATGGAGTAATGAGAAGTGTATTTGAAGCCAGTTTACTCCTTAATCAATGAAGAATATTATTAATTGTTTAAGTTCCCAGTTGATTATAGAAACATTAATCAGTGTTTG
The DNA here is from genome assembly GCF_028583685.1 of Petaurus breviceps papuanus. Classification (NCBI taxonomy): domain Eukaryota; kingdom Metazoa; phylum Chordata; class Mammalia; order Diprotodontia; family Petauridae; genus Petaurus; species Petaurus breviceps. Next base: position 22,899,763 of record NW_027186540.1, read on the forward strand.
AAATTGCTTATTGTTAAAGTGGTAAGATGTCAAGCTCATTGAAATATATTAAGTCTTATTGGTTCGTCGATAGTTTGATGAAAATTAAATCCTAAGGAAAAATAATGTGTAGATCTTTCTCTTATTAAGGAAGCTTCTTTGCTTTAAAGCCTATGAGAGCAGAGAATCAGATATCTAGAACTGGAAAAGACTTCAGAGGTCCTCTCATCCAACCCCCTTTTACAGCAGCTATGTGTGGTACAGTGCCTGGTATGCTGAGCCTGGAGTCAGGAAGATCTGAGTTCAAATCTAGCCTCAGATACTTACTAGCTATGTGACCCTGGGCAGATCACTTAATCTCTGTTTGCCTCAGTTTCCTCAACTATAAAATTGGGGTAATAACTTCTACCTCCTGCAGCTATAATGAGGAACAAAGAAGATGATATTTGTAAAAATATTTGCAAATATTTGTAAATATTTGCCTAGCACATAGTAGCTGCTATAGAAATATTCTTTTCTCTTCCCTTCACTTTTTACAGATGAGAAAAATTTAGACCCACACAGGTGACAGGACTTGGCCAGTACCACACAGATGGGTAGTAAGTAGGAAAGATGGAATTTAAACATAGGTTTTCTGATTACTACTTAGCCTTTTGCATGATCTGTCAGAGAAGACTCATTTAAAAACCAGTTGTAAATCTGACCACTTAGTTCATATAGCCCAACTTGTCTGAAATCAGTGAAGGGTAGGTTGTCTTAAAGGCAATAAGAAGAACAGAGATTGCAGGACACATAGATGAGAGGGAATTAAAGGAAAAAATGACCACATCATTCTGAAAATTGAATCTTTTTTTGCAAGGTGTAAAACCAAAAATAAAATGCAGGATATTTATTGCTCTCTCAGGCACCTTGAGTGAAACCCGGTCAGCAAACACTCTGTGTTGCATCTAATGGATGGGAGGTGTGCCTGCTCTCCTTTCCCATCTTTCCTATCACACATCCTTTCCTTGTTGTAAGTGACACTTCACCTCATCTTTTAGTTCTCACCTCTTTTGCCACATGACCTGGCTACTCAAATAAACTTATTTTGGAGGAATTGCTACTTCTGACCTCATCCAAAAATGTGATATGCAACAGCATTGTATACAGGTGCAAGGTCTAGAGAAGAGCTAAAGCCTCAAGTGAAAAAAGTACTTCTTCTTCCTCTTCCTTTTTTTTTTTGGTAATTTTTGTAGTTCAACCAATAACCAATTACCAAGCATTTATTAAGCACCTATACTGCTTCAGGCACCATGCTAGTGTGAGAGAGACAAAAACAAAATGGTTCTTCAAGAAGCTTACATTCTATGGTGATTTTTAGAGATAATATCTGTGTATGTTGTTATATGACAGGAGATTTTGAGGTGGAAGTCTCTGGTACCTGGGATGGGGGAGGGATCAGAAAAGGCTTTGTGTAGAAAGTGGCACGGTGAGCTGAGCTTTGAAGGAAATTAGGGTCCTAAGAGGTAGAGGTGAAAAGGAAATGCATGCTGGGCATGGAGACCAACCTATGTGCAAAAACATAGACATGGAAAATGGGCGTGTCATGTCTGCCAGAAGGGGAGAAACTGGATAATAAGGCTGCAAAAGTAGGTCGAAGCCAGGTAGATGAGTAATAAGTCATTAAATATTTATTGAACATTGTGCATCTAGCATTATTGTGGTACAGATAGTACCATGTTAGATCTACACCCCCTACCAGTACAGGTCAACAATTGTTCTACAACTTGGAATCTTTTACAACTTGGAAATGTGTGTGTGTGTGTGTGTGTGTGTGACTTTCCATTAGAGTGTGTACCCAGGGAATTGTGTTTTTATTTTTTAAGCAAACTTTTATTCTCTATTAACATTATTTTAATTCATCAAACTAAGGAAACGAAAACTTTACTAAGTCTAATTCTTTAAAATTAACAACTAAACTTTACTGTGAAAACAAGACAGGGGGAAAAAACCTGAGACATTAATGTGTGATTGGACCAGTTCCCTTTAGAACTATTCATTTCTCTGTTTATCCACATGCCATTAGACAAAGATAGCTCTTGAATATGATTCTTGGCTTCATATCTATGTCATCTGAGATACTTTTAAACAAAAATTTCATTATTACAAAAAAGAAACAAAAACAATTCATCCTACTTTGCAACTGTCTCCTCTTCCAAATATTGTGCCTCAGCCAGTGACCTACCATAGTTCCAAAGGGCTTAAGATGAAACATTCTATACACCGACAGAAAGAGAACAGATGGACTCAGAGGACAGATTGAAGCATATTTCTATTATTTCTTTCTTTTTCTTGTTTTTTAAAATTCCCCTTTGGAACATGGCTAATGTGAAATATTTTTTTGCATGTATATATGTATATATACACACACACATACATATATCTGCAATGATTTTTATTTTTCTTTCCTTCTCAATGGGTAGAGAAAGGGAAGGGAGAGGAAGAAAATTTGGAACTAAAAATAAAATAAAATCGAATTCTAAAAGAAAATTTTGTATGTAGTATTTTCTTTATGTTTTATTTTAGTGTCCTTGGCCAATGATCTTAACACAGTCTTTGCACATTTGATATAATTAACATATCTTACTGTCTGAGAGCATTAAATTTTGAATTATTTCACTATCTTTGAAGCTAATAAAAGCCATCCTTATATAAAACTGTCCTGTTAGATGGAACTGTCTTCCACTACACACTTGGTAAAGGTTTAAATTTCTGAAAGGTTTTTAGTAACAGAGAGAAATTCCACTGAAATTAAAATACACCTGCTTTTGACTTTAGAGCTGCTTTCAAACAAGGACTTATAGGTAACATAATCAAATTTTCCCAACAGTGAAATAGTTTTTCTCCACACACAGCTGCACAGCCTTGACAGGCCCCTTGGATCTTCTTCAGTGCCCAAGTGCCTGACCACAGTACATGGTCTGGGTGCTAGCATAGTTATTCTCTGGAGAGTCCAATAATATCATGAAGCATTCTGGAAATAAGATTAGTTGGTCCCTGGATAGACTAGAACGTTCTCCTTATCTTGAAAAAGGATCTACACACATATGCACATGCACAACTACACACACACACACACACACACACACACACACTGAAAGCACCCTTGAAAACTTCTTAAGTCACTCCTGACATAATGTGAATGTAGCTCTTTACTGGCAAGGAGGCTGGTGGAAAAGGTAATTTTCCCAGCTGGAAGGAAGGACTCATGATGGGAAGCAAAAGCTTCATTAAGTAGGGGAAGCCCATGAATTTTGGAGCCCTGGGGTGCAGACATGGGTCAGGACAAGTGGCCCTTCTAGTTAACCACAAATGCAGGCGCTGCTACCCTAAAATGAATATAATTGTGAGTGCTTGGAGCCTTCCCTGTCTCATTGACCTACTTAAGGAGTGATCTATCAGGACTGAATATTGCTGTTACTTTGCTGCAGTTATGGAGACCTGGCAAACTTAGCCCTTCTCTACTTCCTTCCCCTCTTCTGTGCCATGGATGCCTGGCAGTCTCATTTATTTGCTATTTTTATTTTTTATGATGGGTTTTGTCTCCATATAAAGATAAACTGATTTCCATTGCATTTTAAATGAGTGCTTGCTATAAAAGAGTTGACCATGCAATTAAGGAAGAAGAGAAGGGAATTGATGGGTCCATAGACCTCTGTTTAACAGGAAGCCTATACTGCAGTTCTCTCTCTCCCCCTCCCTTAATCTTCCTCCTATTGTCCCTCCCTCTTCACTTCTTTCTCTCTTTCTCCTCCTCTCCACTACTTTTTCTCCCTACACTATCCACTCCCTCCTAGTTCTCCCCGTTTCTCTGTGTCTCTTTTTTTCTTTGTCACTTTCTTTCTCTCTGTCTCTCTCTATCTGTCTTTCTCTCTTTCCCCAACCCCTCCCCTTTTTCTTTCCTCTAATAAAAGACTTCTTAAGGAGTCAGTTTTGCTTCCAAGACTCCTGATGCCAGACAAATCCTAGAATGAGGAGAGTAATCAGAGGTAGAGTCTTCTTCCCTTTCTGTTAGAACTGTGAGTACTCACCAGACAACGTAGTCCTTGCTGTGATTTAGTCACCAACCACAAGTTTCTGCCTCACCCATGAAAATGAAAAACATCTCCTCAATACTATCTGCCTTAAAACCAGGGCCAATCAGACAGCCCACATCATAAGATAAGCAGTCTTTTCCCTAACAGCTCACCTAATTAAGGTTCTGTACCTTCTATTTGGTCTGACATCCCAGAAAATAATCTCACTTATGAACTCATAATACTCACAAAACCTTTTACTTCTATATTAACTAAACCAGAGGTGTGATCTCTTACCTGTAAAATACATCTGACACCTTGTACCTAAGAAACCTTGAGATTGAAATATTGATGCAGTAGGAAGAGAAAAAGATTTGGAATTAGAAGACCTGGGCTTGACTCCTAGCTCTGCCTTTTTTTTACCTATATGACTTTGGGTGAGTCACTTCACCTTCTCTGGCCTCAGTTTCCTCATCTGTAAAAGGAGAAGGTTGGATTAAATGACTTCATTCAGATTTATGGTACAGTGATCTCTATTGGTGATGCCCTCACAAGTACAGGTTTAATTAGGACTAACATTTTTTCTAGCCCAATCCACATCTGAAGTGGAATCTTCTTTATAACTTCCATAAAAAGTAATACTTAAGCTTCTACTTGGAAATCTCAGTTATGGGGGATTCATGTCCTCCTGAAGCATCCGATTCCACTTTCAAATGGCTCTGATTCTTGCAAAAGTTTTCTTTGTACCAAATTGAAATATGCCCCTCTGACACTTCCAACTATTTAGCCTTTTCCTGCTGTCTGGGACTAACTGAAATAAGACTAATCTCTTTTCCACATGATAGACCTTCAAATACTTAGATAGCTGTCATGTCCCTTTTCTTCTCTAGGGTGTGCATTCCATTTTATAGCACTGATTCTTGGAAGGTACAATTTCTAACCTGATCACCCTCTTAGTTGGTCTTCTCTGTCTGAAAGCATCCCATTTTTCCAGAACTTTTTTGGGGGGAGGGCACAGTTGGGGTTAGTTGACTTGCCCAGGGTCCCACAGTTAGTAAGTGTCTGAGGGCAGATTTGCACTCAGGTCCTCCTGATTCCAAGTCCAATGCTCTATCCACTGCACCACCTAGCTGTACCGCAATACTTTAAAACAAGTATATTTATGATCTCAATAAAAGAAGTGATAGAATGGCATAGATTATGACCTTTATGTTTGTTATCATCCTGTCAACCTACTATGCATGTCATCCCATAAATCCTTTATATGAGGTTCACCCAGTGTTCTTGGGGTCTTATTCCAGCCCAGCCTATTGGATGCCATAAGCAACACATGAGCTATCCATAGCTTTTGCTTGCTGGATGACCATTTTCTACTCATACATGTCTTTGATCTTTTTTGTTGTTGTTGTTCACATTTTTTTTATTATGAGCATGTGAAGCCCTCTTCATAACGTCCATACCTCTTTCCATATCTCTTTCAGTGACCTTTCCATTTTGATTATGCAGAAAATATGTCCTTCCATGGTTCATAGCCATATAGTCTCACCAGAAGAATATTGGTATTGAAAAGCTAGATATCCCTTTCACATCCTTTGCCCTCAGCGAATGGCAAGACTATCCTTTCTTTCATTCTAAACACTGCGCTCTTCTTCATATTTTAACTCAATGAAAAGGCATAGTGGCTCTTTTGTTAACTAGCCCTTGTGGGGTTTTATTAAATGATTCTCATACTAGTTTTTAATGCATATACATAAACACATGTATATATGTATGAATATGCATAAACACATTCTGAAGAAACACTTCTCTCTCTCTTTTTTAAACTACATGGAAATCATAAGCTCAGAAAGAATCATAAGCTCAGCTGGGAGTAGTCTCAGAGACCTAGGTAAAACCTCTCATTGTACAGTTCATTAAACTGAGGCCTAAAAAGATTAAGTGGTTTGAGCATGACCACACAGGCAGTAAGCATCAAAAGATAGATTTGAACCCAAGTTCATATTCTTTCCACTGTGCTGTTATGCTGCTAATTCTGAATCATCTAGCTGAGATGGTACAGGGCAAAAGGACAGATCCAGAATTTGGAATCAGAAGACAGAAGCAAGCCTGGGCTCTTCCATATCATTATTTATTGCTGTGAATAAGTCTCCTGAGCTACAGTTTCCTTACCTGTAAAATGAAAAGATTAACAATGCCCATTGTTCAGAGTTGGGGGGGGTGAGGAAACATTTTGTAAACCATAAAGCATTATAAAAATGCAAGCTATTATTAGTCTGTAATGAATCCAGTATTTTTATATTATTCAGACATCCTGGAGTTCACCTGCTCAAAATGTTTTATGGAGAAGGAAGCAAATGTGAATGAGAGCTGCGTCTAAATTAAAATGTTATTTTGATTATATTTCATATTCATGCTTAAGTTCATCTTGTCTCAATGTTAAAACCTCTTCTGAGTCATTTCAGTAACTTTCCCTTAAATAGTTTATGATGTTAGTAATTCATACTTATCATTTATACATAGTGCCCTCAAGTGTGTACTTTAGTCTGTGTAATAAAGAGGCCACAAATAAAATTAGAAACTTGTCGCTCCATTCATTCTTCTAGGAGACTCTGTACAATCCCATCTTTTCCTCCTAATTCCTGATATTTCCAAACCCTCAATATTTTGGCAAAAGTTTTTTTTTTATGGTATAGGGTCCTAGACAGCTTTACAAGGTGTAGAAATTTAGCAGTGGAAGGAATTTCAGGATTGACATAGTTTAACCTCCCTCCCAGTCCCTTCTAGAGAATGGTTATCCTGCCTTCATTTGGTCACTTTCAGTGATAAGGAATTCATGACTTTTCAAGATAGCCCATTTCATCTGGGCATGCTCAGATGGTAAGAAAGTCTTTATTATGCAATGGGGTTGATCACGGGTCTCCTGATATGCTCTGGCTTGGGCCTATCCCACTGGTTTAAGCATGAAGCTGAGCTAAACTTAAGCTTCTCTGGTCACTTTTAGTGATACAGTGAAAGACTGTTGCTTTGCTATGAAGCAATCATCTTTGTGGTCTCTTCATCCCCACTCAGTGGTAGCCATCTCCAGTCATCCTGATCTATATATATCTTGCCACTGGACCAAGATGGTGCCAGAGGAGAAAGTGAGGCTGATGACCTTACATAGTCCTGCCTCACTTAAATCCAATTCACTTGCAAATCATGGCATCACCTCCCTTATGTCATGGTCTTCTTCAAGAATGAAGGACAAGCAACAGCAACAATATCCCCACTCCAGAGACATTAAAAGGAGAGACAGTTTTGTCTTCTCTCATGAACATGGAGTTTGGAACTTTTTATGAGACTTCCCAAGGAGAAGAGGGGAACATCACCTTTTCTTTCAGCACTTACTCCAATGTGTGGAGGCCTGAATGTGGCACCCAGCATACGAGCTTCCTAGGAGGGCTTGCCATAATTGGGCATCTGTCATACCTAGGAAGGGGAGAGGGGAGGGTAACATTTCCCTCCCACCATGAGAAGTCCCAGAGAAAATTCCAAGCCATATGTCCAAAAGAGAAGACAGTGTAAAAAGAAGTTCTCTCTCCCTTAAAATTTACTGAGTTTGGCACAGTGAGTAATCACCTTTTAATTTGCTCCCCTTCCCTTACTGCCTCTTGGTCCCAACCAAGAGATCAATAAGGGGATTGCCTTATCTTCCCAAAGTGCAAATCCTTTAGTGCTAACCCCTATTTATCACTAGAAGTGGCCAGAGGAGCTCAACTTCACACATTCCAAATGGGGTTTGCTCTACCTAGAGAAGGTTAAGGGGTCCCTGATTACCTCCATTACAACTTTAGGGAATGCAGACTAGACCTATGATGGTGGTATCAGGAATTCCTAAGTTAGAAAGTTCCCTCTACCAATACACATCAACACCTCGAAAACTTAGTGTCATAGAGATTTGCCAGAGCACTGAGAGAATAAATGCCTTGTCTACTGTCACACAGCTATGTTGGAGGAGGGATTTAAATTCAGGAATTTAAACTTTGAGGTCCAGCTCTCTAATCACATCATGGTGCTTTTTATTACAATTATCTTTAGTCCAATTCTGCGACTTGCCAAGTTCTACTCTGCATTTCTTGTTATGTCCTATTGAAGCAACACAAAATCTGATCCCTTTCACATATAACAGTCCTTCACATATTTCAGACTAGCTTTCATGTTCTTCCATAGTCTTTTCTTTTTGAACCTAAACATTCCCAATTCTTTCAATTGTTTCATATGTGAAATAATTTACAGACCCTCTGATTTCCTGATTGTCCTATCCTGGATCTCTCAACTTTGCCAACCTTCCTCTTAAAGGGTGGCACTTTCATCCAGACATGGTACTTCATGCACTATGTTATCACAAAGGAGTCCATTAAGATTATTATCTCCAGTTATCTAGATACTCCTTTAATTCCATAACCTAAGGTTCTATCCCACTCTTAATGCACGAGATCCTTTTCATATGAATTTCCTTCAAATCAGTTCTCCTTCATCCTGTACTTGTTGAACTAACTCCTTAAACCTAAATATGCATTGTACTAGAAAAATTTCCTCTAGACTGGAAATCAGAAGACCAGGGGTCAAGTCCTAACTCTATGACTGACTGTCCCTGTGACCTTATTATTTCACTGCCCTGAGTAAAATACTTTTTGGACTCAGCTCCTCTAACTTTCAGTCCAGCCCTTATTCCACTTTATCAAACATTTGTGTATCTTCAGTAGTATGATACTTTTCAAATGTTAGCAACACAAGTGTATCTGCAGGTTTTTAAAAATATCTTTAACAGAATTAGACTGTGCCTGGAGATGTAAACTCATTTAAAGTGGAGAGGAAGCTTTCTTGTGATTTTCCATCTTATCTTGTACTTTCCTTTTGCCTTAACAATGCTTATCCTGCCCTTTCCCACTCTAGCATTGTTTTCTTTGGTTGTGAAGACACAAGCAAAATAAAATTTGGAGTAGTTCTTCCTTCACTCTGTAATCTTGAACTTTATACTGTCTTCCCCAGACACTAGTCTTATACCTGCTTTTTCTTTTTGTTTGGAACACAGCATAAAGGTGAAAAGGTTTATTGTGTGTTTGTTTTTCTGGGTGTTTTGGTTTTTCTTTTTCGTTTTGGTTTTTTAGTTTGAAAGCCTCAGACTACTCAGTAATTTAGTCTTCCTTGTTCTTTTTTTACCAGTTCTACCACTTTTTAGAAAAAAAAATATTTATCCATCTTTTATGCATGTTCTTTCTAAAATCTGAGCTCATCAGAAAGTTCTTTCTCTCTGGAGCCATATTGATTTCTTTAGCTAGTTTTCTCTTTTCTTCCTCATGGATATTATTCTCAATCATATAAACAGAATATTGTTTTTGAGAACTACCCATCCCTCCTGGGCCATCTGCACTTTGGGAGTTTCTGGACATGAGATCATAACTATCTTTTTTTCTTAAGTTTTTGAAATCTATTTTCCTACAGTTCAAGAAATGGTCCTATATTTATGTCGAACATTAAGTTTTACATGGCACTTTCCATACCTTTTCTTATTTGATCTTCTCAAATATTCTGTGACATGAGTGCTGTTACTACCCCCATTTTACATATGAGGAAACAGGCTCAGAGAAATTAAATAACTTGCCCAGTGCCATTCAACTGGTCAAAGTTTGAGACAGGATTTGAACGTTAAGTCTTTGTGATTCTAAGTCCTACACTGCTTCCCAAGAACATGGCTCTTTATGACCAGCATTCATCTTCATTATTAAAATCTAAAACATAACATGGTTTCTTTCTACCATAGCTTCTATCACTTTTGAATCACAAAAGGGTTCTTCTTTCTTAGAATTAAATCTAGACTAGCAAGTAGTTTCCTTCTGAGTAATGAAACTATCAGTAAGGCAAATGAAGTACTTATCAGATGTGCTGATTTTTACTGAAAAAGAGTTCTAAGTAGAAGTTTCAATATCTCTCAGCAGCACTACTACACCTTGCTGTTTTCATATCCAATATTGTTAGGAAATCATTCTCATCCTCTCTGACCAGGCATTATTCAGCTTACTTTACACAGAATCAGAGAGTCATTACTGGATCTTAGAGTTGTAACGTGTACCTGACCAATAATTGCTCCTAAAAAAATGCCCAACAAGTGGTCCTCTAATTTTCACTTGAAGACCTTTCATGAAGAAGATTCCACTACCTTTTGATGTTCCCCATTTAAATTTAGTTTTTCTTTATATTTAACCATCGTCTCTGCAACTGACCCTCCCCCATTTTTCTGTATATAGTTGAGTCTCTCTTCTTTTATCCTCCTTCAAGTACGCAAGTGAGTGCTTCCACCCTCCAGTCTGCAGATTTCCATATAAGTTTTCATTAGCTTCTTCATTGACAATTCTTTCTTTTACATTTGTTACTCTTGAAGAAGATATATCCTTCCATGACAGTATTCCAGTCATGACTTTGATCTTAGCATATCTCAATGATGTCTTTTCAAGTTCACTGTTAAAATGATTCATGCTCTGTGCATCTTGAGGTCATTAATATTGTTCCCAACACACTTCCTTGTTGATGGCTCCTGAAACTAGCTATATTGTATTATAGACTTAAAGAATTAAAAATTATTGTATAGACTCTGATGCCCAGATTTCCTTTCCCTCTTGGCCCATACCTCTAGAGCTTTAGAAGGCTATGACAGATCTTTCTGAAGTTGTAGGATAAGTTTGAATTAATAATAATAACCCTCCTGGGATGTTAGCAGTAGAGAGGGGAGGAAGGACATGGACTCAGGCCAATTGAGGGATAAAGTCTGTTTTATTCAAAGAAATTTAAAATTCCGCTTGAGGAGAAGAGGGATTTTATTGCCTCAAGGACTTAATTCATTTTTACTTAGCCTTTCAACTTTTGTTTCATTGGACTCTAAACTTTTTAGATAGTTCTCCCTTTCACCAAACAGCAGGGCACACACATATTACACATTTCCTACATATATTTTCTCAGCCTTTCTTGAAAAGGAGCATTAAGAATATAGAAGTACATATTGAAATAGATGACCTTGCAAGTCCCTTCCTTTCCACTCTTAGAGTCTGTGATTTCATGTGAAAAGTGGAAATAGGGGTTCAAATACTGACACTCTTATTTGCTACCTCTATGAACTAAAGGATCCCTTTACCTCTCCAGGCTATTGTTTTCTCTTGGAGATGATATGAATTATTTCTAAGATTCCTTCTGGTTCTAACTCTCTGATCCTAAGATATCTGTCTAGTATCTTTGCCATGTTACAAAAGAGGTTCCAGGATTGCACTTGCGACCACTAACACCAAAATAACACATCTTCACTGTATCACACTGAAGGGTTAATTTTCTGAGGTGATAAACTCAGATGAAAGACCAACTGGAGATTTAATCAGGTGCTTGCCCCAGTGGAATTCTCCCGTCTACTTTGATGACACAGAGACTGAAGTGTGCTGAGGAGCTATTTCTTTCTTAGAGCTAAGAACTCTAGACTGAAGCTCTGGGAAACCTTGTTAATGTCACTGTTCTTCTACCCTCCTCCTTCTATGGCACTTTCTGATAAAATGTGATTAGTATGTGACAATTGCCTCCTTTGTAAACACCATCATTTGTCCTATTCATCAGGAAAATTGTTATGCAATGCAGAATCTGCACCCTTGCAAATTCTTTCATTTACAAATTCCCCATATGAGCTTTCACTTTGGTCTTTTGTTAAAGATAGCAGGATTTCACTATAATTTTGGTGTCAGAGTAGATGAAACCCATCTATAGAGGAATGTGCATTGGAACTGGCGGGGAACAGAATGATTGGCATTTGAAATAAAAGCTTATCGTGTCATAGCTTGAAAATATTTACTGGTAAATCAGATCTCTTGATTGTGTCCAAGCCAATATAAGAGTCATTGAGTTCTGCAAAATCCCAGTCCAAATAGGAAATTATAGAAACTCCCAAACAATCTGAGTGTCTAATCAAGAGAATTTCCTGACTCTACCCACAAACCATTGGTTTATAGCCAGAATTGTTATAACACCTAATCAAGAGAGAGCATTTATTGTCTCTTTAGAATGTAATGCTTCCGATATTATTGTGGCATGAGTGCATTATATGTATGCATTCATAAATATCACCTAGTTTTATAGACTCACTATTACCCAGAATACAGCAACTACCTGGTTCAATAGATAGAATGATGGGCCTAGAGTCATGAAGACCTGAATTCAGATTTGACCTCAGACACTTATTAGCTGTGTGACCTTGGGCAAGTCATTTAAAACCCTGATTGCCTCAGTTCATCATCTGTAAAATAATCTGGAGTAAGAAATGGTAAACCACTCCAGTATTGCCAAGAACACCCCAAAGGGGATCATGAAGAGTCAGATGTGACCAAAAATGACTAAACAATTATCTGCAAAGTCAGCCTATTGTGGTTAATCAAGCTTTCTGGTTAATAGAACGTTATTATATGTGTCATACAGGTATTGTTGATTTTTCGAAGAACTTGAGTATAATATTTCATTAATGACATCTATGAATAGTAAAAATTTATGAGTAGTCCTATGATTAGTCATATGGGGGAAAGCTTACACAGCCCAAACGCTCCATTGGTATCTTCTTGGTGTCAGAAAAAATCAAGAAAGTCCCTTGTCACATTGAGTAGATCCCCTTTAGTGAATCTATGGGAGGACATGGACAAGGTTTACATGGGATAGAAGATACACAGATGTCAGACATTTGATTAGTTAGCAAACATTTATTAATTGCCTACTATGTGCTGTGATTTTCATCACTGAAGGGAATGAATGCCTTCATGGATGAGATCACAAATCATCTGGAACATATGAGAGTTTATTAACCCTCAAATTATACTGAACATAATTTAATATTTCTTGAACATAACTTAATACTTCTTTTATTTTACAAGCTTTTGAAAATAAAAATATTTTTCATATATAAAAAGTTATCAGTTTTGGACACCATGCCTGTGAATAAGTGCAAAACAGAAGCAGAAAATAGGGTTCCAACATCCTATAGATGTTTTTTGCAAATGGGTAAAATATTACTGGAACTAGGCAGTGGTGTTCTTGTTTTTAGATGAGAAAAAGACACAGCTTTCTGTTCCATAAAGTAATGAGTAGTGGGTTTCATTCTGAACTTTTTTTTAATAACAAAATAACCTCATCTTAAGGCTTTAAGAATTTTTCTGCAAGAAAACATTTTGGAATCATTACGTTTGTGCAACCAAAGAAAAAAAAGTGGCTAATGAAATAAAAGTTACAGATAGTAGCGCACACATACAAACGCGCACACACACACACACATATACAGAATAGAGAGCAAAAGAGTTGTAGCCTTTGAATTCAAACTGCTTCATAATATCTGTTATGTTCATTTAGGACTGATTGTCTCATTTCACAAAGATATCTAGCTGTGTTTGTCCTTCATTTTCAAAGAGGACCATGGCATCAGGGAAATGATGACATGACTTGTAGTTAACTTTGATTTGAGTGAGGGAGGACTGTGCAAGGTCAGCAGCCTCGCTTTCTCCTCCAGAGCCACCTGGGTCCAGTGGCCAGATATTCATTGGAATGACTGCTGATGACCCAGGATGCAATGGGAGACCCTGGCCCTTTTAGACTAAGGCCTTTTCAAGTACTTACTTAGAGTGAGGTAACACCCATTCAGGGAATAGGCCTCTTTAAGAAGGGAGTCAAGAGATGACCCCTTTAATTAGAAAAAGAGAAAAAAAAATCAAAAAGGGAGGGTAAGACCCTCAGGATTGCGGTTCCAAAGAGAAATAGTTACCATTGACATCCATTCTAAGCCAGGAGGGACTAAAATACAGTCATTAAATGGATCTTGGGTATAGATTGGACCACCTATTGTGGTCCAATCTATGAAATTCAGAATGAACTGGGTTTAAGGTTTTGTGAAAGAAGAAAGAAATAAGGAAGGAAGGGAGGGAGGAAGGAAGGAAGGAAGGAAGGAAGGAAGGAAGGAAGGAAGGAAGGAAGGAAGGAAGGAAGGAAGGAAGGAAGGAAGGAAGGAAAGAAGGAAGGAAGGAAGGAAGGAAGGAAGGAGGGAAAGATATCTAGCCAGTAAATCCCAAGTTAAGTGGCTAGCTTCTGACCATCAAAATTTACTTTCCTTTGGAGAGGAGAAGGAGAAGAGGACGAGCTGAGTTACCCAACTAGCTTAGTTCCCATTCAGGAAGCTTGGTCTACTCACAGGTTGTGTTTGTCCTTCATTTTCAAAGAGGACCAAGGCATCAGGGACATGATGACATGATTTGCAGTTGACTTTGATGTGAGGGAGGGCTGTGCAAGGTCCCCAGCCTCACTTTCTCTTCCAGATCCATCTGGATCTAGTAGATTTGGAATGAAGAGGGATAGAAAAAGTCTTATAGTTTACAATGTTATATAGATGACCAATTCATAAACATTTTTAGCTGAGACATCAGGGACCATTTAGTCCAAATCTCCCCCCCCCTCCTTTTTTTTTTTCAATTAAATAAATTGAAGTCCTAAGAGATCAATTGGTTTGTTCAAGTTCAAAAATTAATCAAGGTCAGAGACAAGAAAAGCACTCAGGTCTCCCAACTCAACAAGCCATGCTGTTCCCAGTAAACATTTGGCTATACCATCCATTTTGATAGGATGATGATTGCTTTCTGTTGCAGTTTAAGAATGACCACTAGTTCTGAAAAGAAACATAGTAATTAGTTTCCCTGTAGAATATAATAACAGAAATTACTCATGAAAAGTTGAGTAATTCTATGACCTAAATTCACATGAAATGAGTAACTTTATATATTCAAACAGTTAAATGGATCTGTGATCTCATTGATTCAAGAGTTCCCTTCAGTGATTCAGATCACTGCCCCGAACGAGTGCACATGCTGTGTAAATTCTTATCTCCATTGTCCCCAACATTCACTACAAGGTGGGTCATGCAAGGGACTATAGCTCTTCTTCACTTTCTCCCAACATCACAAACACACCAGTGGAGAATTTTAGCATCGATTTTTACACATTAAGGGTGAATAAATCTATTTTGAATATTAGAGAGAAGATGAAGAATCTTTACAGGGCACCCCAGGAATTCTGAGCACTGGCACCATGAAATATCTGATCACATTCCTGAGACTTCATGAAGTTAGCCATGGTAAAGCCCACCTGATCTTAAGAAGCTCCCCAGTCATCTTTCCACTTGGAGACAAGTGGACTATTTAATGTTGAATTTCTAGATTGTCTTGGTCTCCTGTCTACCTGGGAAGAGAACCTTGATCTCTTGTCTTCACTCATGTCCCTATTTCCCTTCAGTTTACTTCACTTGACCCATTTTGTCTCCTAACTTCCCCATGATACTTGCATATATTTTGTCTTAAGTCAGACAGTTTTTGTTAATGAAGGTATCAATAAAAATACTAGACAAATAGCATTAACAGAATAAAAAGAGCTATAGAGTGCTAATAGAGAAGGACAAGTAGGAAAAAGAGAGAGAAAGATAGGGAAGGAAAAAAGGAAAGGGCGAGACAATATGATAACATGAGTGTCTATAGAATGGGAGAAACCATGGTATGACATGCTGACTGGAGAGACAGGAGACCTGGGATCTTGTTCTGTTTTTTTAAGTCACTACTCATGAATAGTTCTAATATGGAAAGTAATAGACTTTCTACCACATCCCTTGGGAGACAGCTTTGCTTTCTCCTTATTTCCACTGTTTTTTTTTTCCTTTTAAATTCACTCCTGTACTTAATGACTCTCCATGGAACCCTCCAAAGCACTATAAGCAAGATCTCCCTGAAGTATAAACCTTTAAAATGCCTCCAGGTCATTGGTTCTTAACTAGTTATGCTCCAAGTTTGATAGCAAACTTTATTAACATCATCCAATAACAATTATTTTTTCACCCAGGAGACAAAGTCAATGAGAAGACATTAGTCAAAGATTCCCAAGGTTCTATAGGAGTTTGGGCAGGAGTTATTGGAATGAGATCTTTGCTGGTTTACATGAGTGTCTAGCCCCCTGCTGGAGGGGAAATACCAGCTGAGTTTTTTCTCACTGCTTTACAGACCTCAGGAAAAATGTCTAACATCTTTGTGTACTCAGTTTCTCAGTGCATAAATCAAGTCAGGAAACACTTATTAAGCACCTATTATGTGCCAGTACAACAACAACAACAACAATAATAATTTGTTCTCTTGTTTCAGTTGTGCCCAACTCATCGTGACCCCATTTGGGGTTTTCTTGGCAAAGATACTGGAGTGGTTTATAATTTCTTTCTCCAGCTCATTTTACAAATGAAAAAACTGAGGTAAAAAGGTTAAGTGACTTGTCCAGGATCACACAGCTAGTAAGTGTCTGAAGTCAGATTTGAACTCAGGAAGATGAGTCTTCCTGACTCCAGGTCCGGGGCTCTATCCACTGCATCACACAGATGCCCAAGCAATAATAATAGCTAGCATTTATATGTCACTTTAAGGTTTGAAAAGTGCTTTCTATTATTTCATTTTATCATCATAACAGCCTTGTGAGGTAGAGGCTATCGTTATACTGCATATAGTATGTATTATATGAAGAAACTGAGGCCAAGAAGTTATCTTGGCCAGGATGACCCATTTAATAAATGTCCAAGGCAGGATTCCAACTTGAATCCTTCTGACTCTAGGTCCAGCACTCTAGTCATTACACCCATCTGGAATGGCAGTAGGACTCTTGACTCCAGCTGCCCTGCTCATGCCCTCCTATTGCCATTCTCCTCCACGCCACTGAATTGCCACTTGGCCATATTCCCTGCACTGAATTCTTTTCATCTTTTCTCATGAGTCAGTAGCCTTAGGTTAATGACTTGTAACTGCCTTTCTTTGAATTCTCTCCAAGTTTTTCACCTCTTTCTGGCATTGAGATGTTTCCAATACAGTACTATAACCTAAATCGGGTTACCTTGATGCGTGAGGGGAAAATAACTATCTCTTTTTACTGTGAACCTTTGTGCTTATGGAATTCCAAACTTTTAGCCAATATATTTCATCATAAGCCCATATGTAATTTGCTTTTTATAATTACTCCCAGATCTTTTTTTTGGCCATTTCCAGTACCTCCCTTCTTATTGGATATCTTTGAATTGGATTATATAGTCTCCTTTTCTGTATGAACTAATGCTTATTGATACACCATTAAAAGACTAGAATTTGGTACAGTGAAAAATCACTGCATCTGAAACCAGAGGAACTGGATTCCAATCCTGTCTTTGATTACTACCTGAAAGACCTTGGGAAAGTCATTTAACTTCCCCTGGGCCTCAGTTTCCTCATCTGTAAAATAAGGTAATCATCTAGTGGAAATTTGGTGAGAAACTACTAATGGTCAAAATGGATACCAAGTTCTTCTTGGTGTCAGAGAACATAATGACTTCAATTTCTTTCTCAGTACTGGACTATTGTCTTTTTTAAAAAAAATCAATTCCCTCCTATTAATATGCTGTATCTAGCAGTAAAAAAAACAAAGGAATTTTCTCCCTGGATATGCCTTTTTGAAGTACCATGCCAAATGAAAGAAAATGGACTTTTGTATGAGGGAAACCAGGGGTTCATTGGACATAAACTATATTTGGGCCAAAGTAGGGCAAGGCTCAGACTCAATAGGTAGCCAGAAGGAAGGTTGTGTAATTTTGCTCATTAAACAATGCTTTCTTTATTTAAATTTGACCTTTGCTGTTTGCCAAATGATATTTGGGCACTTAGAAAGCAGTTGTGATTTTGCATCATACAGAGATTTTGTCATGGTGACCATTATTTTTACCAAACATGTGGTGTGCCCCACAAGTAGCAGCTTATGTAAGAGTCTCTCATTCAAAATGAGAAAAAACCTCCCTGGTCTGTATATTTCCATATCTCTCCGGAGCTTCATGTGGATAAAGTTTACAGCCAAAAATATTCTTAGAGATCACATAGTAAACTCATTTGCTTGTTTTATGTTTCCTCAAGGTCCTATAATTCCATATTTTTCATCTCAGTATGTGAACAGAAATTTCATTTTGAAACACATGCACATGTCTCTCACCTCACCCCCTTAATGATATATTCCTGTATAATCATCCATTCACATTATTCTCCAATTTCCTAATATGTCAGTTCACAATGCTAGACAGTAATTCATCTGAAAACAGTCTAGGGGGTTTTAGTGGACTCTGAGTTCCATGCAGGGATGTGTTGGAGCCAGCTCAAAAATAATTCTCAAAAGCTGATTGTTAAATGCTTAGTTTGAGCATTTATACCTCAGAAATGAGTGAACACTACAAAACAGAGTTTGATGTATTGGTTTTTAATTGTCTAAACTTTAGACAGTAATGGAGAAAAATTTAATAGTATAGATTAAATTTAAAGGTGTGTCATGGGTACCTTTGGGGGAGGAGGGGAGGCAAGCTGATTGTTAAACATTTACCATCATATCCTTGCATAAGGGTCAGCAGTGTTAGTCAGTAAGCATTTATTAAAGAACTAGTGTGATATGACAACCAGCAAAGCTAGTAAAATCTTAGGCTAAGTTGATAAAGGTGTTGTGCCCAGACTTGGAAAAGGAGTTAAGATTCGAACACATCTGGAATATTAAATTCATTCATGAGTTCCACACTTTAGATGACAAAATGATCATTCAGAAGAGGATAAGGGGGGTGGGGCAGGGTCTCAAGATCATGTCAGATGAGGATCCAGTGAGGGCTCTGAGGATGGTTACCCTGGACAAGACTGAGAGGGGATCAGTTAACTGTTTCTAAGTGCATGAAGGTGGTCACCTGGATGAGGGATTAGACTTTGCTCTGCTTGATCCCTTTCACCAGTGGGTGAAAGGTGCAAAGAGGTAACATCAAGATTAGAGATCTATAAATAAAAAGGACCTCAGAGGCCAGATAATTGATCCCCTTCATTTTAAAGGTGAGAAAACTGAGGCCAAGGGAAGGAAAGTGTCTTCCCTGAGGTCTTCCAGGTAGTAACCATCAGAGGCAGGGTTAGAACCCAGTTTCTGAGTTCCCAGAGGGAGTGATATTTTCACTGTATCAACAATTTCAATAAAAGCTTTCTAAAAATTAGACCCATAGAAAAGCAAAATGGACTTTCTTGGGAGATTGTACACTCCTCTTTCCCTTCACCCAAGATCTTCAACCAAAGGCTCAACATCCATGTAGAGGGAATTCTTATCAGTTGTAAATGGAACCAGAAAGTCTCTAGGGTTCCTTCTGATGCCATGATGCTGTGGTGCTGGCATTGTAAATCTACAGATACTTTAGTTCATAGAATCATGTAATAATAGAATATCTAAGTAGAAAGTATTGTTAACTGTTATTCATTCTTCATTCTCAAAGAGGATCAATGATATCACTAGAGTGATGTCTTGATGTCAGTCCCTTTCATTTCACATATGAGGAAGCTGAGGTACAACAAAAAAGTTAAATTAATACTTAATGTTATAAAACTAGTTGATGGAACTCCAGGTCTGAACCTGGGTCTCCAGACACTCACTACCACTAAAAATGTATAGATGTAGACAGAATCAAAAATATGAGACATGATTGATTGAAGCAAGTGAAATGTATGGCACAACCCAGCCTCTTGGTATGTCTCTTTTGTAACTTTATTTTTTTTATTTCTTTTTTTTATTTAAATGCTTTATTAACTGCTGATTTACATCATTCGTTTCCGCCAGATATTGAGTTACAAATTTTCTCCCCGTTTTTCTCCCACCCATCCCCCCAAAACAGCAGTCCCACAGGATATCCCCACCTCCAACCTGCTCTCTCCCATATTTTCTCCCATACCCATTTCAACTTTTCCAGTGGATCTCTATGCCTCAGTGCCTGTATATCTTTTTTCTTAATTACATGTAAGATGGTATTAATAATAGTATATATATATATATATATGCACACACACACACATATATATATATTTGAATATTTGATTTTAAAACTTTCAATTCCAGATTCATTCCCTTCCCCCCCTGCCACCCACCCCCACTGGGGGGACAAGCAGTTCAGTATAGGTTGTACATGTGCGGCTAATGCAAAACAATAACATAGTAGATGTATTGTAAAAGACTGACTATTTTTCCCTCCCTCCTATCCCACCTCCCACTTGTTCTATTCTCTACTTTGATCCTGTCCCTTTTCAAAAGTGGGTGCTTCCAACTTCCCTCCCCCCCAGGCTGCCCTCCCTTCCATCATCCCCCCTCACATCCCCTTCCCCCCCTATTCTCCTGGAGGGTGAGATCCCCTATTTAGTGTGTATTTCCCTCCCTTCTCAAGCCAGATTCAATAGGAATAAGGTTGACCTATTCTCTTTTGCCTTCCTATTCTTCCCCTCCATTGTAACCATTTTCCCTTGCCTCTTCTGTATGAGATATTTTGCCCCACTCTGTCTCTCCCCATCTCCTCTCATTATATTCCTCTCACCTCTTAATTTCACCTTTTAAGTATCATCCCTTCCTGTTAAATTGGTCCCGTGCCCTCTATCTATGTATACCTGTAAACGTATATACACACATTCACATATGTATTCATATGCCCGCATACCCTCATATAAAGACATATATATATATATGTATATATAGATATATTTCTAATCCCTTCAACTACTGAGAAAAGTTTCATAGGTTACAATTATTGTTTTTCCATGTAGGAATGTTAATAGTTCAACTTTGGCCAGATGGCTCAGCGAGCAAGAGCACTGGTTCCAGCTCCTGGCCTGCAGAATGTAGGGGGACCAAGCACCAGTCTGAGGGGTCATCGCTCTTGCTTTAACCTGCTTGGATCTGGATTGCAGTCTAGGGTGGAGGTCCTGGGGTGTGTGTCCAGCTTGCCAGAGTGTGTGGAGACCTCAGAGAGGGCACCCATCTAATACCTTCGGCAGCTGAGAAAACCCCAGTGTTTGGGACGAAAACTCCCCTGTCTGGTGGCAGAGTCCTACTGTGGCAAAAAAGCCCCAAAGTCAAATCATTGAGTGGCAAAATGAGCAGACAGAAGATTCCAACATTACACTCCTATTTTGGGGACAAGAAGGAGCAAGGCATGGAACAGGAGGAAAACAGTGAA
Source organism: Petaurus breviceps papuanus (assembly GCF_028583685.1). Taxonomy (NCBI): domain Eukaryota; kingdom Metazoa; phylum Chordata; class Mammalia; order Diprotodontia; family Petauridae; genus Petaurus; species Petaurus breviceps. Next base: position 22,920,895 of record NW_027186540.1, read on the forward strand.
GTCAGAACTCCTGCACCAAAAGCTTCAAAGGAAAAAACAAGCTGGTTACAGGCCATAGAGGACCTTAAGAAGCAGATAATAGAAGTGGAGGAAAAATTGGGAAGAGAAATGAGAACAATGCAAGAAAATTATGAAATGAGAGTCAACAGCCTGACTGAAGAAAATAATACCTTAAAAAACAGACTGACTCAAATGGCAAAGGAGGCTCAAAAAGGCAATGAGGAGAAGAATGCCTTAAAAAGTGGAATTTGCCAGATGGAAAAAGAATCTCAAAAGCTCACTGAGGAGAATCATTGCTTCAGAATTAGATTGGAGCAAATGGAAGCTAATGACTTTATGAGAAATCAAGATGCTGTTAAACAGATCCAAACAAATGAAATAATAAAAGGCAATGTGAAATATCTCATGGGAAAAACCACTGAACTGGAAAATAGATCCAGGAGAGATAATTTAAAAATTATTGGACTGCCTGAGAGCCATGACCAAAGTAAGAGCCTGGAAAGCATCCTCCAGGAAGTTCTCAAAGAAAACTGCCCAGATGTTTTAGAACCAGAGGGCAAAATAGAGGTTGAAAGAATCCACCGATCACCTCCTGAAAAAGATCCCAAAAAGAAAACTCCTAGGAATATTATAGCCAGGTTCCAGAATTCCCAGATTAAGGAGAGAATATTACAAGCAGCCAGGAAGAAACAATTTGAATATTGTGGAAACACAATCAGGATAACCCAGGATCTGGCAGCTTCTACAATGAGGGATCGAAGGGCCTGGAATGTGATATTCCAGAGGTCAAGGGAGCTGGGATTAAAACCAAGAGTCACCTATCCAGCAAAACTGAGTATCATGTTTCAGGGGAAAATATGGTCATTCAGTGGAATACAGGACTTTCAAGCATTCTTGCTGAAAAAACCAGAGTTGAATAGAAAATTTGACATTCAGATACAAGAAGCAAGAGAAGCATGAGAAGGTAAACAGGGAAAAGAAATCATAAGGAACTTATCAAAGTTGAACTATTTTTTTTTTTGAAGCAATCGGGGTTGAGTGGCTTGTTCGGGATTGCATGGCCCGTTGTTGTTTCTGGGTGTGGTGCTGGGTGTCTGGGCCCGGATTTGATCTGGGTCATCCCGGCACTGGAACCGGTGCTCTTTTGTAACTTTAAATACATTCCTGATTTTAACCAAATTTGATGCATATTAAATAATATCAAGCTATACCTTAAGCTTAAATAATAGAGGGATTGCACTATTATGAATGCATAATTGAGTCAACTATCAGGAAGACTTGAGTTCAAACTCCACTGCTGGCTCTTAAATAGTTTTGTGACTCTTACAAGTCTCTTAGCTATATGTCTCAATCAATTCCCTAGGATGTACCTACAAAAATCACAGATAAATAGCAGATGGGCTGCTATTTGCATTGGTGATTGGTAGCTAGAGTTCCCACCCTAATGAAGTCACAAATTTTTGCCCATATTCACATATATCTTAACTACATTATTGGGAGCTGTGTAACAAAATATTCAAATGGACATATAATGTACCATTTTAGTACCTTTTAATTAAATTGATAAGTGGATAACAATGAATCAATAAATATTGAATGCCTACTGTGTTTAAAGCATTATATCTGTCAATGTAGGATAAAAATAAAGTGGCATTAACCATCTTGTGAGGTCAACAATTCACAGACTCATATTGAGATCTGGAAGAGAGTTAAGACATCTAGTCCAACTTCTTCATTTGATGAATGAAAAAAAACTGAGGCCCAGAGAGGTCAAGTAACTTGCCCAAGGTCCCACAAGAAGTTAATGGAAAAACCCAGGTCCTCTGACTCTAAATCTTGCGCCATTGTTTCTTCCCATCATGAAGAATATTTGAAAGGCAGGTTTATATACTTCTCTCCATGGCCTATCCAATAAAAGACATCAGATAGTTCCATCAGGGTCTAATCATACTATTACCATTGCTAGTGTCTTTCACTAGTTTTCCTCCCTGCCTCATCTGGTAAGAGAGTAGGATGGGAAAGCATGTCAGATAAAATTACAGCCTGCATTCAGAAATGGACACAGGCAGAAGGATGGGCAACTTCCCAGCCCTAGAGTTCCATACAAATGCTTTAGGTTAAAAAAGAAACATTTATTTCCACCCTATTTTGAATCTTATTTCCACCATCTTAATGCTAAGAGCTACCTTTGTAAACCATGGATTTCATTCTGCTTGGGCAATGAAAAAGGTCCAGTCAATTACACTTTCTGCTTTTCAAACAATAGCAAGGTGCTGCCAGAGTCATTGTTTCCACCTCCTGGAGGGAGAAGTTTACATCCAAACACAAGCCATTTTCACAAAGGCTTCTTTAAGGCATGGCAGGTTGCAAAATAAAGTTCTGCATTACATTTTTAAATCCATAGATGTGATTTTCTAAGCCTGACTTCCTTCATATTTTCCCCTAGATGCATTTGTAGCTTCTTGTGTTTTTAAGGGAGGGTTTCTAGTTGTGCCTCTCTAAAATCTACTGACTACAGTGCAACAAATACTAAAGGACTGCTGAAGAAGGCTTACAAATAATTTTTAAACAAAATAATTTAATCCTCAAAATTTATAGGCAAAAGAACAAATCATAGAAATTATAGACAATTTCATTAAAGCTAATGAAAACAATGAGACAATATGCCAAATATTTGGGGATGCAAACAAAGTAGTCTTTAGGGAAGGGGAAGGGAAGAAGTTTTTATCTAACACCTACTATGTGCTAGGCACTGTGCTTCACAATGACCTTAGGGGAAAAAGTGTATCTCTAAATATTCTCATCAAGAGAAGAGAGAAAAGAACAAATTGACAAATTCAACATCCAATTTAAAACAACAACTAGAAAACCAACAAATTAAATTGCCCCCAAATTAAACACCAAAATAGAAATCTTGAAAATCAAGGAAGAGATAATAAAATTGAAAGGAAAAAAACAAACATTCAATAACTAAAACTAGAAACTGTTTGAGGAAAAAATAAATAAGCAGATTTTATTAAAAAGAAGAGAGGAAAACCTCCTAGCAATACTGATGTCAGCACAGTGAAAAATGTGAACCAAATAAAAATGATTTTGGTATATGGTCACTGTCCCTCTTATGGCTTATTCTTCAGAAATCAGCCATCAGAGGACCCATTCAGCACTGAGATTGATGGCACCTTCTGATGATTGTATTAAACACCTAAAGCAGCAGTGCAATGGGGCAAACTGTTCTCTCTTGGCTGTGGATCAGTGACAGAAATCCCCTGGGTTCTGTTCCTCTATGAAAAAAAAAGATGTTCTCTCAGGAAGAAGCTACATGGGCATTCTGCTTGTAGTGGACTCCAGACAAGAAACCAGGGGTGGGAAGGAGAAGGGTGGATAGTGATGTGAGAAAGGAAATGCAAGGCAGTCTTGCTTCTTTCTGAGATGGGGAGATTACTTGTTTAAGGTTATATGTCAGGATAAAATTCAGAGGGGAGGGAAGGAGAGAGGGATTTCAAGAAGAAAGCTTCTTGGAGAATAATTATGAGTTGTTCTTTGAGGTTCATGTGTCCACAAAGTTGTAAGAAAGTCCTGCCTTAGAACAGGAGAAAGTCCTACTGAGCCCACACACTGGGACTCTGAAAGAGGTAATTGGTGTCTCCTGCTTTAGCTATATTATTTCCTGACTTTCTGTATCAATTTATGAAACCTTTTTTTGTACTTTGAGGCTTATTATCCATGTCATTAAGATGTGACTTTAGTTGTGGCACATTTCTTTTCTTTTCCTTCATAACTCCTTTCTAGCAAAGGATATTAATTTCCTTGTTCTCATTTGGGGTAAGAGAGAAAAGGAAAAGGTTCTGGGACAGCCTTGCCCTTAGTATAAATCTATTCCTGATATAAAAAGAACCATCTAAGAATCTGACTCTGGCATCTGAGGTCCTACACAATCTGGCTCTCACCATGGCTAGAGCTGATTCTTCCTACCCTGCATCTCTGCCTTTTGAGTCTTATCCTTTTCTTCAAAGCTTAAATAATATCTTGCCTTCTCCATAAATTCATTCTTCGCACTCTTCCCACCCCTAAGTCCCTCAAGTGAAAATGATCTCTCCTTGCTCAGATTTCTCATCACCCTTTGCCTGGGTCTCTCCTTTTTCACTTATCTCATAATTCCTTTCTCAATTATTGGTGGATTTTTTCTCCTCACCCTTCGTATTGTTAAATCATTCCTGTAGATTTCCTGATTCCTGACTATATGCTTCAGATTCCCACTATCCACCTTGCCTTACCCTTCTGCATCTGTGCCTGCCTTGTGCCTTGCATATTTCTGCCTGGTTCCCATACTCCTTCCTCACTTTCTGCCCTATTGGTTATCATCATCTCTGGTAATCATATGTGCCTCACCTTTGATTTGCCTACCTAGTTCTGACCAAGTGACTTGATCTGATTGTGCACATATCCAATGTGATACAATGTAAAGATCATTGGCTAACATAGATTCAAATTCAACCTCACACACTTGGTATCTGTGTAACCTTGTGTAAGTACTCATCTACTTGGACTCCAGGCTCCGTATCTGTAAAGTGAGGGTGTTGAATTAGACAGCTTCTGAATTCTCTTCCAGTTCTTGATCTGTGACCTTATGTCCTAGAAGAATGGTTCTTAAACCTTTTGTTGATATTGTTGTTCGTGGACCTCTGTGTCCATCTGGTGAAACCTATAGACCCTTCCTCAGAATAGTGTTTTTAAAATACATAAAATAAAATACATAGGATTACAAAGGAAACATAATATTGATATAATCAAAATTTCTCCCCATTCAAATTCACAGACTCCCTTGAAGTGTATCCTTAGATCCCCTTAAAATCTATCCAGGGAATCCCCTGAAATCTATCCATGGGACCCTTGGGTCTAGTCTCCTCACTCATCTATGACCACCAATTTTAGGTACCTTCACTACCATGCTTTCCTTTACCTCCTAGTCTTGTTTAAAAGTTCTTATAGGCCCATCCTTTCCTATCCACAGCTAGGTGGTGCAATGAATAGAGTAGAAGAACTGGCATCAGAGAGATCTGAGTTTGAATACTGCTTTAGATACTTAATAGCTATACGACACTTGGTAGCTATGTTTCCTCTCTTAGCCTTAGTTTCCTCATTTGCAAAATGGAGATAATACTAATGCCTACCTCACAGAGTTACAAAATTCAAATGAGAGACAACACAAGTAAACCATTTTTGAAACCTCAAAGAGTGATATAAACCCTGACTACTAAGATGGCCAAAGCAGACACTGTGGAGTGCTTACAGCTTGGTCAGACGTCAAAGACACCAAGGTCATCCACTGCAACCTGGGCCATCACCAGTTGTCTTGACTTTTGTCCTGCCACTGGACGTTGATGACTGGAAGAGAGAATGAGGCTGATGACTTTGTGTAACTCTACCTCACTTAAATCCAATTCACCCACAAGTCAAAACATCATCCTTGAGTCAAGACATTATCCTTGATGTCATTGGTCCTCTTTGAAAACAAAGGACAAACAGCAACAACATCAATATTATTGTGCCTATGACTTACTATTTTATCTGTGAACTAGTGCATATGGTGCAAGTGCTGAAACTTAGCCTTCTTGTTATATGTAGGGAGATTCAGCACTGCTGAATGTTTTAGAGCTACTAAATGGCTAGATTGGCCAATGAGATCAGTTTTTAAAATATAGTTATTTGGGGAATGCTTAAGAAAAATCAATCCAGGACCATACTCGGGCATTCCTGAATTGTGATAAAACTCTATTCTGAACTACCTAGTCTTTTATATTTGTCATTCCTCTTCTCTATGAATTAGATCTGGAGCCAAGGTTCTGAAGGCATTCTTAAATTAATTCTTTTGAGCATCTGAATGCTCATGTGGTTTAGCCCATTCAGCTTTAAATTTACGTTATAGCCATGGTCACTTATATCTAGGAATGGGCAAGATGGTTGATGAAATCCAAAGTAGGAAGTTAGTCTAAGCCCTTTTCCCATAGAACTTCAGAAATTAGATATCATAATGGGGCTAGAGAGCGTTCAGAAGAAGAAAACCAGGATAATTAAGCACTTTGATTTCACACAATATGTAGATCAATGGAAGGAACTGGGCGATTTTAACCTAAAAGGGACATTCCCAGAAACCCAAGTTGTTTCCAGATATTGGAAAGGCTATCATATCTTATCATATCATACATATATTATATCATATCAAGAGGGCAAGCCCCAGGGGGTAGAACTAGGAGTAATGGGTGGAAATTGCCAACTTTAGACTTGATATGAGGAAAAGTTCATACTAGCTAGAGCTATCTAAAAATAGAATGGAATACCTTGGGTGTATTGGGTTCCCCTCACCAGAGGTCGGCAGGATGGGATTGGATGAGCACGGATGAGGTATGTGGTAGAGGAAGTTATTTTTCTGGTATTGTCAGGCTAGATGGCCACTGAAACTCTGAGACATATGCTTCTGAGGCATCACAGTCCTTACAGGAGTGGTTAAGGCTCCTTCTAAACTGGAGGAAGGCTAAGAAATCATTCCCTCTCAATTTGGAATATTTATTTACACTGCTTACTCTGTGACATAATCTAAGTACGTTTCTTAACTTAAACAGCTTTTTAGCTTAGGAAAGTGAGATATCAGGCAGCACAGGGTTTAGGGTTTCTCAGGAGAATTTTTATGAAAATTAAATCACCTCCCTTATAAACAGTACAAGTAAGCAAAATTCCAATAGTCATTTTATGCTAAATGATTTCAGCTTGGCTGGAGTCCTGGGGAGTGCTAAAGGACCTGCCTACTTAAAGTACCTGAATTATATTCATGTAACCCAATAAAATCCTCCAGTGGAGCTGTTAGCTCATCAATGTAGATATTCCCTACAACAAGATAGATTGCAACCCATTCATTTTGGCCCACAAAGTGAGACTCTTGTCCATGGCCTCCCATTAATTTTCCAAAGGGGCCTCAACCAGCATTCTGTGTACTTCCTGGCTTTCTCTTGAGTCTGCAGAGATACAAGTGCAACCCTAGGAATGTACAATGTCAGACTTTGCTCTTCTTATGTGACTAGCCCAACTTCTTTTTCTTCTTAAGATTCTTTGGCAATAATTATTGTTGTTAATATTATCATTACTTCACTATAATCCTTTTTTGTAATATGTCCCAGACTATTCCTTCCCACCATATACACCTCACTCCAGTGCCCTTTTGGTGATTTTCATTTTTAATTCTTCAGATATCCTAGTGCTCCATGAATTGTACTCATTTAATAGTACTAGAAAGTATTGGTCTTAAAAAATGGGCCATTTTTTTGAGAGCAAGACTTAAGGTGATTAAAATAATATTGACATTTCCCAAAGGCAATCCAGGCATCTCTCCTACTCTTCAGTGCTGGGTACTACTCATTGCGCACTTACCAAGCTTGTTCAAGGTGTATGTTGAGGTCTACAAGGAGTATGTGGGTACACACACACACACACACACACACACACACACACACCCCTTAGATTGTCCTTTCTGCCTGTGTGACATAATTGGGACATTGGGCATTGTCCTGAGTTGCCAGGACTTTACGGAGAACTAATGATGAGGATAAGACCAAAAGAATATTTTCTTTTAAAGGAAGTGGCTATGAACCTTGAATTTTCAGATTCATTGGCTTTACTTCTAGAAGAAGATTCTGGAAACATACATTGAAAAGTCAATACCTGGAAAGAAACAAGGAATTGAGCTGCTGTTAAAATATAGTTACCAAAATAAATCAGGCTAAAGCAATACTTTATTTCCATCTACTAAGATGCTAATCTTAAAGATAGTGAAGTCATAATAGATGGGATATAGCTCACCTTTGGTAGGACTTCTGGTTCTATCCCAATTGCTTAGCTAGCAAATAAACATGACAGACATAAAACTGACTAGAAAACCATACTCAAAGAGTAGTTTTTAGTCGTGCTGTGTTAAGTTGGGAGAAGCATCTAGAAAATGAAAAGGACCAAATGTCAATAAAATCTTAGAGATTGAAGGAGTCTTAGAGATTATGTGGACCAAAATTCTCATTTTACAGATAAGGACACTGAAGCTTAAATAAGTCAGGAGATATTCATGGCCATGACTAGAACTCATTCTCCGAAGTTCCACTCCATTGCTATTTTTACTATATGTTGCCTATTGAGAGCAATGTTAGAAACTGATTTTTATACCCACAAGAATCATCAATTATCCTACTGCAAAATTTCTTTATAATTCTCTCCCTTTTTCAGTAATCCACTTATCCCAAGATTTATAATTATCTAACTAATACAGACAGAGCTAGGTGGCTAAGTGGATAGTGTCAGGCCTGGAACCAGGAAGACTCATCTTCTTGAGTTCAAATCTGATCTCAGACCTTTACTAGCAGTGTGACCCTGGACAAGTCACTTAACCCTGTCTACCTCAGTTCCTCATCTGTAAAAATGAGCCGGAGAAGGAAATGGCAAACCATTCTAGTATCTTTGCCAAGGAAACTCCAAAAATGGGGTCACAAAGAGTTGGAAATGACTGAAATAACAGAACAACAAACTAGTGTAGAGTCTTGCTCATAGTAGTTTTGCCAAAATTGTTTTATTGACTAATTCATTTTTCTCCTTATATAACTTAGAGAGAAATAAGCAGAACTAAATGGGAGATTTCCTTAAAGATAAATGCATGATATTGCAATTTGGAGGTAGTAATCAAATCCAGACAGGGGGAAAGGAGGAGGAGGAGGAGGAGGAGGAGGAAAATTAGAAGGAATAGATTTCTTAGTGTTTAGAAAAGAAAAAATCTGGGAGTTAAACTGGACCATCGGTTGAACATGAGCAGTTGATAATAGTGAACCTGACATCTGATAATATTTTTGATCAATAAGCTGAGAAGGATTGTATAGGTTTTGCTAGGGAGAAAAAGCTTTTCTACTTTGTTTGTACATTGAAGCCCCAAAGGATAATCTCTACCATCCTTACCACATACTCCTCTCTCAATTTGTTCCATAGCTCCCTCTTATTTTATTCCCTTTCTGTTTTTTTCTCTTTTTTTTTGCCTTCTAGCCTTCATCTATACTATCTTTCCCATGACTTCTAAGACAATTTAATAACACCCAGAAAGACTTTGTTGTTGATATATTAATACTGGCGTGGTTTGCTATTTCCTTCTCCAGCTCACTTTCCAGATGAGGAAACTGAGGCAAACAGGATTAAATGACTTGCCCAAGGTCACATAGCTGGTAAGTGTCTGAGGCTGGATTTGAACTCAGGTCTCCCTGACTCCAGATCTGGCGTTTTGTGTTTTGTCCATTGTGTCACTTCTCTGCCCATCAGAGAGGACATAATGTAATAAAAAAAGAGCTTTGCTATCATGCACAAGTCATTTAGCACCTTTGTTGTTGTTATTCATCCTTCATTCTCTAAAAGGATCAATGACCACGGGGGTGATGTCCCTTTTTAAGTGTCAAACAGAGTTAAGAATATTTGCTTATCCTCACAAGGTTACCATGAGGAAAATACTGTACAAACCTTTAGAAATGTGAGTTATCATTAGCCTTTTTTTTTGTCCTACTGGTGGAACTAAGAGCTAAAACAGATCATACGTGTAAGAAAGCATGAAGCAGTGTGACAAAGGAAATAGAAGGCTGGCCACAGAGCAGGGAAGCCTGGGTTCGAGTCTCACCTCTGTGTGATCCTGAGCAATTCACTCGACATTTTAGTGCTCTCAATAACTCTCAGAGTAAAAGTTGGAGAGGAAGAGGCAATCTGTATCCATAGACCATTTCCTTAACTGAGAGTTCTCCTATGTTAGTGAAATAAAAAATAGTTATAATAGCTACAATTTTTCAACCTTTCAGCGCTCTGCAAATGAGAGCTATTCTAGTTATCTTAAACTCTTCTCAAAAACCAAAGAAACATGTGAATGTATATGTTGTCTCATTTGGTAAGAAATCAGAAGTCTAGTATCTATCCACTACATAAGAAAATATGGGTAGGATACTCTCATCATGAGATTCATTTCATCTAAAACAAAATATTGACATTTCCAATGAGAGAATATCGCCTTGGCAAATGTGTGCCTAGGATCACCCAAATTAAACATACGTGATGCATCACACTTTCCATTGTCCCTGACATCATTTTTACTTAACACCACCTTTATTCAAACAAGATAGCTAATGATGTAAGTCATTGAAAATATGCATTAACATGCCTCTTTAGTCCCTGATAAGTTAGGAAGTTTGCTGAAGTCTTTCGATTTGGAGCATTTTGGCAGCCAGTATTGTTCTACAATTTATCAGTTGATAACTTTTGCCGCCTCAGAGTCATCGTGTTTTCCCAAGTGGAGAACCTTTGGCTGTGCACTGGAAATGTGTGCGTTCCACAGCAATGAAAAGTTATTAAATCGGGACTGCGGGGGAATGCAGAGGAATGATCTGTTTGTCATTCCAGGGAAAACAATTTAGAACACTGTTTTTAAAGCTTAACAAAATTACTTAAAATCTTTCAGAGAAACCACCAACCTTTTTCATCTGGTCCCCAAGGATTACATTTATCTTTGAGATCTAGTTGCTGCAAAACACTGATAATGCACAAATTCTGCGAGGTGTTAAATCTCCCCCTACCAGTGGCTTGCCGAATTAATCAAATTACCTTTTAAAGTTAATGCAGTTGGTGAGAAGAGTTTAATGATATTCAAAACCTTCATGGTAATAATTACAGATGAAGAGGGTCAGTCAGTTGAGAATTAATGCAAAAAGTGCACAGAATGATAATCTGAATGAATGTGTCGAAGCGTGCATAAAAAGCATGGGGAAAGTGAGCCACAAAGGGGAATTCATTCACTTTCTTTTGAGAGAAGGGAATCAATGAAGGTTTGTTAGGATCTGAACTCAGGAAAGACTGGAAGGCTCTCGAAGTTTGAGCACGAGAAAGAGAAAGAGCCGAGGAGGAAATTGGGAGGGCAAGAGAAGACTGGTTATCATTTCTTGCCATGTACACCTGCATCTGCCATTTTGGGGTGCTGAAAACAGCTTCTATCATTCAGCTACCACTTCCACCCACAAGTCTCTTCTCCCCAGTGTCATCTTTCCTCACACCCTTTTTATTTTCTATGTCTATTTTTAAAAGGAGAGATAACACAGTACATAAATTATCCCTCCCACTCGAAAAAATAATTGATTGTAGGAAAGCATTACAAGCTGAAAAGCTGACATGGCTTAAAGTAAAACACATTTTTCCCTCTGTTTTCTTCTTCCCCACCTAACTACTTTTACCTAACAATTGGAGAGGATTTTTTTAGGCTTTTTATTTTGAGCAATTATTTCTTCCACATCCACACATTTTGGAGTTAGCATCGTCTACTTGCTGTATTTTTATAGGAGGCAGCCACAGCAGATGGTGTGGTAACGTTTTTTAATTTGATTGGCTCAGTAAACAGATGTGTAACTCCTCTGTGACTTGCTAGTCCATGTGTTACATTAAACTCCTTCTGGATGTGAACATTAACCCAACCCCACAGCCTCCTAAACACACAAATCCCTGAGATATTGTGGAATTGCAAGCATGCCAGACACTCAAATAGGCCCATTGGGCCTAGTCCTGAGTCAGGTGAGGTACTGGGAAGGACAGCCTTTTGAAAGGAAACTGGAAACTTTTTAGGCCATGTCCTCCTCTTCAAGGACATAGATTTGGAATTTTATCCTTGTGTGCCTATGTCCTCCATTCTGACCTTATACACAAGCAATACAGAAGACCACCTACACAGTGATGTTGGAATGCTGAAGTAAGGTCATCAAGGGGGTCTGGGAAGTGTTGATTTTATTGTGGATGCATGTGTATGTATCTGTCTTTATGTTGGGAGATGAAGGAAAGGAGGAGAGAGAAAGAGAGAGGCAGAGAGAAAGAGAGAGGAGAAAAGAGAGGAAAAGACAGAGAAACTCTAATCTCTAATTATGAGGTTAATAATCTAGAGACAGAGTAATCTCTAATTATGTAGGTTAAAAAGGATGTTGTGATACTTGCCTTGATCAAAGAGGTAAGTTAAAATAGCCCTGGAGGCCATCTCATCCAAACCCTTCCTCTCACCCATGAGAAAACTGTGGCCCAAGGAGGATAAGTAATTTGCTCAAGGTCATGTCAGGAATAAGCATCAGAAATGAGAAGACCTTAGAGTGAGAAAAATATTCTTTAAAATATATTTTTTTAATTTCCTTCAAAATTTTGTACATAAAAATATCCATTGATTATAATCAAGGTAGAATCAAATTATTTACCCAAATATTGGAGGTGGGGAAGCAGCTGTATTTGGAATCAGGAGGACTTGAAGTTTCACTCCTAGTTTTGCTGGGATTTCAATCCATTATGTGACCTAGGAAAAGTCTGACTTCATCTGACTTCAGCTTCCTCATCTGCAAAAAAAGAGAGATTGAATTAGGTGAGCTCTAAGATTTTTTCTAACTCTAAATCCTATGAAATCCTAGTGACCAGGATCAGAGGTGTCCAGCCTCCACCCACTTAATATTCCCCAGTGCAGTCAAACCAGAATTTAAATGTCATTAGAGAATGTTTAGCAAAATAAATAAAATTACAACAGAATGTAGAAGATATTAACATGTGGTTTTCTAAGTCTATATATGGCTGCAGGAATACTTATTTATGATTTAGTGGGTCCACTTCTATATTTTTTTTGCTCTTAATATTCTTCAGTGATGATTATTGCTGTTACTGTTATTAATTCATTATAATCCTTTTTTTTTGTAGTATCCTCTACTTTATTCCTTCTCACCATTTGCCCCTTATTCCATTGTCCTTTGGGTGATTTTCATTTTTAATTCTTTAGATTCTCTAATCCTCCACAAATTATAGCCAGATCATAATATTGGAAAAGTATTGCTATTAAAATGATGGTATTAAAAAGATTGGTATTAAAATTAAGGGTGAAACTTGGGATCATTAAAATAAACACACACATGCATGTGAGCGCGCGCGCACGCACACACACACACACACACACACACACACACACACACACCTTGAACAGGCATTGTAAATGGAACTGAGCAGTGCCCAGAAGTGAAGAGAAGGAAGAGATTGCCTTTGGGAAACTGCAGTGGCAAAAGGAAAAGGGAACAGCAAAGGGTGGGATGGCTAGATAGTATAATGGAAACAAAACAAACACACACACACACACACACCATTGGTTGATGCCCTGGGGATGGTGAATAGTCTTAGTTGTTTCTAACAACCACAAAGCACAGACTATTCTTGAATAATGAATATGTGTGCCTGAACTTGAGAGAAATTTATCAACTCATCCACAAATACTTGGAGGTCCTCTGAGGGGAAATGTATGCACCACCCAATATTCTTGCTACATTCCTATAAGGGTCAGCTCATAGCACAAAAAATGTGTGCTTTGTTGGTGCACATACACAATACACTATCATGTTTAGAGAAGGGAAGACACGTAATGACAGAAGTCCATGGTGCCCCCACAACCAGGGTTCACCCTGCCTCCTTCCCTCTCTGTCTGCAAATTATAGAGCTCTGGGTCTGCACATTTGTAAAGAATACATCTCATGTACACCAGCAGTAATTACAACCCTCTTCTCTTAAATGCATTGACTGCACTCAACTCCATGTCACATGGGCAGAAATACCATTGCATTCTCTCAGCACAACAGCCACCCCTATTCCTTTCCCATTTCCACAATTTAGCTGGATTGCTTTACTTGAGTGCTAACACTCTTTATGAATCAGGTAAGCAGGGAGACCAGTAAGAGTTTTTCTATTTGTTATGGTAAAAATGCTTTACAGGAAAGCAGTTAAAACTATTGACTATAAGCAATGTTAATTATCTATGAATTTTAAAATGTCCCTAGCCTGTACATAAAAACACAGATAATTGAGAGTTGCCTATAAATAGACTTAGTTTTCCTAAAGGGAAATCTTCATTCCCTACTCTTTTTCCATCATTCTCCTTGAGTGAGCTCATGTATTTGCATAAAGCTTTGACTAGTCCTCTGACATTCTTAAATAATTACAAAATAGAGATTTGAAAATTATGTCCAACAAAACTGACTCTCCTTACTTATGAGCTAATACATTTAAAAGGTGAAGAGGAGGCTATCTCAAGCATATCTTAGAGCATAGGCTTTATTATAAAAACGAGAGTCTCACTAGTTATACAACAGGATAAATAAACTCATTGAGAATGTAGTGTGAACTGAAGAAAAGGAGGCAATTAAGTGTAATAGTACAACTACCTTGTTTTATTTGTTTATAATATATTGTGCCTTGCCTCAGTTTATTATAAGACTGATCAGCTAATGTTCAGCTAAAAACATCAGAAAACACCTGTTTGAGTATAAATGCACCTTTGGTTTCACAAGTGTATTTTTATAATTGACTTAGCAAATTTAACTGAAAGTTGAGAGTGAGGAAAATTGTCTCAATTTCAGTGAATATTAACCAGCTGTGTGGCAAATGTTAAACTTCCTATGACTGAATGCAAAAAAGCTAGCATTCTAAGAGACATTAAATAGGCTCATCCCTTTATTTTACAGATGAGGAAACTGAGGCTGAGAAGTTTAATACCTTTCTCTTGATTCCACAATCCATTCTAGCCCAACAAATATTTATTATGGTCTTATTATATGCAAATTAATGGAGACAAAGCAAAAAATGGTCTCTGCCCTCAAGGAGCTTATATTCTCCTGGGAGTATAAGGGGAGAGACTACATAGAAACAGATAAGAATAAATATGATTATTTGAAAAAGGAGGGAACATGAACAATTATGGAGTTCTAATAAGGCTTCTGTGGTACATGAGTTGAGGTGGTACTTGAACTAAGTCGTGAAGGAAAGTAGAGATTCTAATTCAACTCAATTTTGCAAGCATATAATCACCATTATTTATAATAATAAAAACTAACATTTATAGAACAATTTAAAGTTTACAACAAACATTCCACATATTATCTCATTTAATGTTCATGATAACTCTACCATTGTGGGAACTGAGGCTGAAAGAGGTTAAATTATTTCACCAGGGTCCCACTGCTAATAAGCATCTGACATAAGATTAAAAGCCACCTTCCTGTCTCTAAGGCAAGGCTCTATCCACTGTGCCATCTTGTATACTGTAAAGCACTTCTTACATGCAAGACACTGTGTTTATACTGGGGGTTCAAAGACAAAAATAAAGCAATGCCTGCTCCCAAGAAGTTTGCTGTCTGTCAGAAACAGAAGAAACACAGATAAATCAATACAAAGAAAGTTCAAAGGGGAAGGTGAAGAAGTGAGGAGATCTAGAAAGGTCTCTTTTCTATAACAGGTAGTACTAATCATTTGCCTGACAAGAGGCATTCGGAAGTAGTACTGGATTGCCTTCAATGAAATCCTACAAAGTCTGAATGCCCATTCATGGTGTATGTTGCTGGGGAGGTTCTTGAGATGGAGATTAGAAGGGAAAACATGCCACACATGGAGGACCAGTGAAAAGCACAGAAGTGGGAAATGGAATGTCATGGAATAATAAGTGGGCCATATTATCTGGAATGAAGAATAGAGGAAGAGGAATAATATGAAATTAGCCTGCAAAGATGAGTTGGTCTCAGACTATGGTGGGCTTTAAATATCAAACATAAAAGTTTGCACTTCATCCTAGGGACATTAAGAGTCATCGATGCCCCTTGAGGAGGGAATGATGTGGTTGAACTTGCAACTAAGAAAAATAAATGTTGATATCTGTATTGATGGTGACTGGGAGAGGGGAAAATCTGGAATCAAAGAGTCCAATTAGAAGGCTGTTGTAGTATTCCAGGTAAGAGGTAATAAGGTCCTAAATTGAATGGTGGCCATTGTGAGAAGAATGTTAAAGAAGTTGTGAAGGCAGAATGCACTAGACTCAGAAATTATGAGAGTTGAGGGAAAGGATAATGTCAACCTGACTAATTAGAAAGGTGGTGGTAACCTCAACAAAGAAATGAAGGTTGGTAGGATGGGTAGTTTCAGTGGGGAAGATGATTCTATTTTGGATATGTATTATTTGAAATGGCTAAAGGACATCTAGGCAGAGATGTCCAATGGACAGTTGGGCTCCAGAAAGAGATCAGGATTGGATTGATAGATCTGAGAGTCCTCTGATGAGATACCTGCAAGAGACCATAGAGACCAAAGAGAAGAGGTCCCATATAGCAACTATAGGAGACACTCAGAGTTGGGACAGAACTTGGATGATGATACAAGAAAGAAAACTGAGAAGAAATTTCCAGACATGTAGGGGAGTATAGTGTCACAATAAACTAAGGCAGACAGTCAACAGCATCAAAAACTATAAAAATCAAGTAAGATAAGGACTGAGAAAAGGCCATCAGGTTTAAAACTTAAGAACTCACTAGTACACTTGAAGAGAGCAGTATCAGTTGAATGGTAAGATAAAGGTCCACTTACAAGATGTTGAAAAGTGAAGGAATGGAGGAAGAAAATATAAAAGACTTTTTTTCTAAGACTTTATCAGTGAAAAGGAGAAGCAATAAAGGATCATATCTTACAGGGATAATCAGATCAAAGGAAGAATGGTTGTTGGTGGTTTTTTTTCTTCCAAAGGTGGGGAGATGTGAGTATGTAGGCAGCAATGAAGAAGCCAATAGATATGAAAAGTTAAAAATGAGAAGAAAGTGTTTAATCAAAAAACAAATTCCTTTACAATTTGAAGACACTCGAGAGTGTAAGTAGAGGAGGGAGGCTAGGCAAGCAGAAGGGGAAGCTCTTCATTAGAAAATTGAACAAATAGAGAAAAAGTGGGTGACATCAATGAGTTTTGAATCATTGGAAAGGAGAAAAGAGGAATTGTATCTTGAGTAGTCCCTATTTTCTTGGTAAAGTAAGATGCAAGGTCCTCAGTTGAGAAAGAATAGAAATTGGATGGTATAGATGATTCAAGAAAAGAAGAGGACATATGCCAGAAATTCTGCAGGGAGTATGACTGAGAGTCAATTGGGGAAAAATTCAAGGATTATCTTACAGGAGTGAAGGCTTAGTTGAAATTTGCAGTGAACCAGTCAGCATAATTATGGAACTTAATCTAGTATCACTTAGCAGCAAGAATGAAGGAGTGGAGAAGGTGGATGGTAAAGGTAATGATGGGTTAGGGGTTGGCAAGGCATAAGCAATGATAGAAAAAAGGGGCATGAAATAAAAGAATTTGTTCTATAAAACTTGGACTCAGTCAAAAGGCTGCACCCGAAGACCTAGAAGGCCACAAGAGGCCACAGTTTCTCCACCCCTGACTAGGGTGACAAGGAAAGGTCTCTGACAGAAGATGGGGTTCGAGTTTTATCTTGAAGGGAGTCAAAGAAACTGAAAGGCTGATGAGGGGAGCAGGATATTCTGCCTGGGGACTACCATCATGTTCCTCCAGAGAGGAATGACAAGCATTATGTAGTGTGTGTGTGTGTGTGTGTGTGTGCGTGCATGCATGTGTGTGAGAGAGAGAAACAGAGACAGAGACAGAGATGCCATATAGTAGGCACTTAATAAATACTTATTGGTTGATTGGTTGAAATGAAGGGAAGTTGGCAAATGATCGAGTAGAATAGAAATTCCAGAGAGAACAGAAAAAATGGGTGTGATAGGCTTCCAAGGGGTAAGAATAAGGGAATGAGGACATAAGAAAGCAAAGAGTGGTATCATGAGAGGGGGATTTGCATGTAGACAAGAGAGCCATTTTGTACCACAGGGTAAGGAGTATAACAAGGTGGGAGTGGACAAGTAAGTAAGGGATTCAAACCAAGGGGTCCTGAATTTTGCTCTTTTCCTCCTTCCATGCTTCCATTCGAAAAACACCTAGAGGATACACCTAGCAAATATCACCTAAAATAGCCATGCAGAAACTCTAGCTGCCCTCAGCCCTCGTCAGCAGTGGGGGTCATCTCGATGAATAAATTAGCAAAGAAACACCGAGTGTGGCAGTTTAGTAGAGCTGACAATGAATAACACTCCGAACTCTTTTTATCTACTTCTTTTGAATGGAATCAGGTGCCAGTAATGAGAAATTCATCACTGCAATTTAGATAGCCAATGGAATGAACAGATGTTGGGTTTGGGGGTGACAGGAGGGAAAGTCACCAGAAAAAGAAATCAGTTCTAGCAGATTTAGACATAAACTTTAGATGCTAGTCAGAGATGTGAGCTTGTGTGTGTGTGTGCACATGTGTGCATGTGGGCCTGTGCACATGTGTACTTGTGTGCTTGTGTATGTATGTGAGTTAGGAGGAGAGGGGGAGAGTGTATGCTCATTTTGTACCAAAAAGGGGTAAAAGGGCTTTTTCTGAAATTTGGCCTTTGGGCCAAAGTGCTAAATAATATAGGTCTTTCTCCTTTGGTTCCTGAATCATCAGTAGCCTTATTATTCTGTGGCCTAGAGTAGGGGAAATTGCCTGGCAAATTTTTAATAATATAGATAGGAAGGTTAAATTTATTTGACTCTCTTGGGAGGGAAGGAGTCTACACAAAACTATCTGGTCCTGTAGTTGAGATGATGCCTAGTGAGAGTAGTCAGAAGGTGATTGCATGGAGTGTAATTGAACTGATTTCTCTTCTTTGGGTGTTTCTACCATGGAAGGAGAGTGAGAGCAGGACCTTGGGCATAGACTCATATGGTAAATAGGAGCCCAGTGGGAGACTGTTGGTAGGGAGACTGATGGTGGTATAAGCTAATGATCATCAAGAAGATAGAAAGATGGGTGAATGTGTTCATCCTTTTGACATTAGTCATTCTATGAATCTTCTTCTCCTAAGTCTTGGCCACTCTGTGGTTCTAGCCATATTATCTCCTTCACTATAGCTTTTTTTCCCTCTTCGATATTATCATTGACAATAATAATGAGGAGGAAGATAATAATGGCCAACATTTATAGAGCACTTTATGAGTTACAAAGCACTTCGATAAATAATCTCATGTTATCTCTCACATAGCCCTGGGCAGGCAAGTGCTATTATTATGCCCATTTTATAGAAGAGTAACTGAGGCAGAAGGAGGTTAAGTAATTGCCTTATAGCTAGTAAGTCAGTGAGACAGAATTTGAACTCATCCACTCTGCCACTTAGCTTTTTTTCCCTTACACTCTGTTAATGTCAGAATTCTAATATTTTGGTCTCATCAGGCCACTTTACTTAATAAAGAGTTTTATTGTATACATTGTTCATGCAAACTGCCCTATCTGTGGTAATAACTTGTTGGCAATAACTTATTATATATATATATATATATATAATAACTTGTTATATATTACAATAACAAGTTAAGGAGCTCCTCTCCTTAAAATTGGTGATTTTTATAAACTAACATGGTGGTGAGGGACCAAGAAGCCAATAATAGGTCTTGGTAAAGGAGAAGCCCTCACCTACAAATTTTTGGGGCCTCCTGATTTCCTTCTATTCCTTCTCCTGAATCCTTGCCCCTTTTCTTGTCCTCTGTTCTAACACTTTCCCTTCTCTACCTTCCACATTCAACCTTCCCCCCAATTAAATCCATCCTGGAGTTTAGGTTTTCCAGTCAACTAAATTTTCCATGCTAAACATCAGAGTTATGGCTATGTAGAAGAGAGAGAACGAAGGGGAGGGAAGAGAGAAGAGAGAAAAGCTAGCTTAGTCCTAGAATCACCACACAATCTCATGTTTATATAGTGCTCTATAATTTACAAAGTGCTATCCTCTCAATAACCCAGTGATATTTCATGAGTTTCACTTCCTCCCCCAAAGTCTTTCACCACAACCCAAATGGAATTGGAGGGGCAGAATTAATTACTCTGATGATGCCAAAAAATGCCAGCTACCAATTTAGGCAGCAAGAGAAGAAGCGACCCACCTCCAATTAGTCTACACTGTTCTTGCTCTCATCTTTCTCTGCCTCCCTCCTGCTCCCCTCCCAACCTCCTCTCTCTCCCATAAATATATATATATATATATATATATATATATATATATATATATATATCAAGTTATATAACAAGTAATAATTTGTAGGTTAAGTGAAGTAAATAAAGAATATCATGATGTCAAAACCTGCTCTGGAGTTGCAAGCTGCAAAATTCTAATCTTCAATGAAAGGCAACCGAGGCAGAGCTCTGAGCACAATCAATTTATTAGGGAGACTGGTAGTCCCTAAGCAATTAGATCCAAGACCTTCTTTGCAGTCAAGGATGCCCCTGTTCATGGGAATGGGGCTTTTATAGCCCTTAGGAGATCACTAAAAATAAAATGAGACGATACAGTTCCATGTTTGGTCATCTTCAGAAATGATTGACTAAGGGAGAAAAGTGAGGGAGCTCTGAGGATTGGCTGCTACTTTGCAGTATTCTTGAACCTTCCACATTTCATCTGACCATCTCAATAGGAGTCATTACAGGTCATCAACCACTAATATTTGGTCATCAGTATTCTGGGGTTCAAGAATACTGTGACAAGGGACCAAGGAAGTTGTGGTTTTTCAAGCAAAGATAACTTAGGAGTAGAGAGGAAAAAGTGCTAATACAGCAAATTCCTAACACAAGTTAATATAAGTTATTATAACAGACCTAATGGTATAAATCCATCCTATAAATCAATATATGGTAGATTATTTGATTATGACTCTTATTCTTACAATATTGACTAGCATAACTAAATCAAGCATAATTCTGTCCTATTTAACTCACTAACACAATCACTAGTACCTATTAAATCACAATGAACTAAATAAATACTGATTAAATTGAGTAAGGATATTACAATTATTTTCACAAAGAGTGGTATGGGAAGGGCAGGAAGCTATACATCTGCCCCAGGCAAACAAAAGATCATAAACAACAGTGGATTCCCATTATAGGTTATAAGACTCTTCCTGTGGGTGAGAAGGCTGTCCAAATGGTCAGTAGGACTAACCTGGGGGAGTCAGCTTGTTTCCATTGTTGTTTTAAAATATATTCACAGTGTCCTGAAGTTCATACTCATTTTTTAATCTGCAGATTCAAATTCAGATCTGTACTCTGCTCCTTTATAATCTGTGACTTTGGTCAAGTCATATCCCTTCTCTGAGTCTCCAAGGGTTAGACTAATCTTTAAGGACCCTTCTAGCCTAAGCATTATAAACTTGTGGCAAACTGAGCATTCCTTTCAGACCACAGGGCTCAGAGCTTGTTTCTTTCCATGAATAATCCTAGGCTAACGAGTAGCTAGTCCAAGCCTGAAACTTAGAATTTATAATTTTGTTCTGATTATTCCCAAGACTTTACTTCATTTTCCATTGAAATGCAACCAGTAAAAGAGAATCATCTCTTTTATTCTTTCCCATCAAAACAGGCAAAGCAGTGATTTATTCCTTTGCTAAATCTGTGCTGTATTGGTCACAAAATCATCTAACTAATAGTATGATGAATGGATCCATAAGATATTACAATAACAATAGACTGCCTTTAAAAGATTATAATCAATCACTCAGTTCACATATGTAATACAATAAAATATTCCTTTCACTTTTATTTTCCTTTTGGTGGGACTTTTATTCCTTGTTGTTTGGTTTTTTTTTCCCCAGAATTCAGGCACGTGTTCTGTATAAAATGTTCATAAGGCTTGTTTTTAAAGTTAATTGCAAAACAAAATTTCCATGTGTCTTTCCTGAATTTCAAAGTTTCACATAGTTGTGTGGCATAGACTTATAGATAAAGCTTGCAAAGATACCGGTAAATACCACAGATGATTTCCCCATATGAAACCTAAGCTTAAATCAAAGTTGTTGATACAGATAGACCATGAATATGCAGTTAATTCTTATTTTAGTACATTTGATCTCAACTACTTAAAGAAACAGTTTATGGCAACTTCTATTTATTTGGACAAATAAGGATGGCAGTCTCAATTAATGAGAAGTAATAACAATAGCTAGCATTTATATGGTGTAACCTGCAAAGCACTTTACAAACAGTATTTTACTTTATCCTCACAACTCCACGAAGTAGGTGCCATTATTATCCCCATTTAACAGATGAGAAAACTTGGACTGGTAAAGGTTAAGTGACTTGCCTAGGGTCATACAGCTAGTAAGTGCCTGAGGCTGGATTTGAACTAGCTTCTTCCTGACTCCAAGTCCAACACTGTCTACTGTGCCACCTACTTCCTAAATTATAGGGCATTTAAATAAGTCTAAATCATGGGATATTTAAAAAGAAACTCAATTTTGTTTCCTCAGAGTAAACATATAACAATAAGAACTAAGTCACCAAACTACTTCCTAGAAAATAATCCCATTTTAACTCAAATCCAACAAACATTTACTATTATCTGCTATGTATATCACATTGTGCTAGTTAACAGGGACATAAAGACAAAACATTCCCTCCCACTAAGAAGCTTATTCTATTCTATTAATTTTATTGAATTAATATAATGAATAGATTCATTTAATTCATCACATGTTTATTATATCCACTAGGTGCAAGGCACTGTACTCTCACTTGCTGTGTCTAAAGAGAAGCATATTCTTTTTCATGTTCTTATGGAGCTTACAACCAAGGAGTGGAGTGAGGGTGGAGAAGAAGAGGTCATTCAATCAATACTTAGGCATTTATTAAGCACTTTCTATGTGCTATGCATTGTTCTAAAGGTTTAAGTACAGAAATTATAACAAAGCATTCCTTGCTCTCAAGGAGCTTACATTCTGTCAAGAAATCAGATGTGAATACAATTCAAGGTGTAATATCAAAGGGCAGAAAAATCTGTGTGACCTTGGACAAGTAATGTAATCTCTCTGGTCTTTGGTTTCCTCAGATGTAAAATTAGGGGATTAGAGTTGGTCATGTCTGAGGTTCCTTTTAGCTCTAAATCTATGTCCCTGAGATTCTATTGATCGAAGGGATCTGGTGAGCATGATTTTGAAAAAACAATGGACTTGGAGTCAGAATACCTAGGTTCAGGTAGCAAGATCTGTCATTCAACAGCAGTAGATTTTTCACTTATTAGATATCTGTCATTAGCAATATCAGTTTAGGTTTCTGGGGCTCAGTTTCCTCATCTGTAAAATAGATTGGATTATATGATCTCCAAGGTTCTTCCCAACAATAATACTTTGTGATTCTGTGAAGAAAGTGGCATTTGAACCAGGTCTTCAAAGATGACTAGGAATTAGTTAGAAGACACATCTTGAGGGTAAAGGCATTCCAGGCAGAGAGACTAGTATGGAGGCAAAAATCTAGAGAATATGATTGGGGAATGATACATAGGAAAGGCATCAATAAGCTGGAGAACATCCAGAGAAGGGCAAACAGATCTTTGGGATCACAACATATGAAGTATGGTTGAAGAAAGTAGGGAATTTTAACCTGGAGAAGAAAAGAGGAGGGCATACATTACAGCTATGCTACAATATTTGAAGAATGATCACATTAAAAGGATTTATTTTTTTACTGGTTGACCAAAGAAGGCAGTAATAGGAATAATGTGTAGAAATTGCAAAGATAGATTTAGGCAGAAATGTGCTGGCAAATGTTTAACAACTGGCTCTGTGTGTGTGTTGGGGGGGGGGGGGTAAAACAAGCCTATGCACTGACTCATGTTTAAATTTGATCTGCATTATTAAGATTTTTCCCATCACTTCCTTAAGTATAGACAATCAAAAAAAATTATAAATCTGCAAGCCCTGATTTGTAGCACTTGCTGATTTCAGAAAAATTTAACTATCCTCTCCAGAGCTTGCTCACGCTGATTCCAACACAACCCCAGATTTAGGCAGGATGAAAGGGAAAAGAAATCCTAACAATTTGAGTCATTTAAAAGTGGAATGAGCTGCCTTGGGGCTTGTTCATTCCTCACTAAAGATTTTTAAGCAAAGGTTGGTCAGCTTCTTTTGTTGAAGAGGTACTTCCTTCTGTAAAGGCAAGTCCAGTATTTCAAGCCATGGAGGTGACAGTCCCACTGTATTGTTCCTTGGTCAAGCCACATCTGGAGTACTGTGATCGTTTCTGGGCTTTCAATTTTAAGGAGGACATTGAGAAGCTCAAGAGCACCCAGAAGAGGGTAACCAGGTTAGAAAGGCCCTAAAAACCATTAAATGTAAGGATTGGATAAAAAACTGCAGATATTTATTTAGCTTTGAGACAAGAATATGAAAAGGGAATATATCAGCTATGTTTAAATGTGTTTGAATGATTCTCATGAAGTAATGAAGAAGGAATAAATATAATTCTTTCTGGCCCCAAAAAGCAGAGCTAGGAAGAATGGCTGGAAGTTGCAAAGAGACAAATTTAGGTTTAATATAATAAAAAAATTGTCTAATAAATGGAGTCATCAGAATGAGGGATGGACTGCTTCTAGAGGTACTGAGTTTTCTCTACTGGTGCTCATCCAGCAAAGGCTGCTAAGGAAACTTTTATTCGTTTATTCATGTAGGTTGCAGTAGAGGTCCCTGACTCTCCTTCTAATTTGGGGATTTTGTAATTCTGCTACTGGACAGTGTACCAGTGCCAAAGGAGACACAGTGGCACATAAAACAGATGAGAGATTGTTTGTGTTGCTGTGTGATGGGCTTTGGCCAGCACCTGTTGCAACTTGGATTAAGATACAGACTCCAAAGGCAATATGTGTTGTAAGAATCAAAGTAGGAACAAGTAAGGAAATATAATAGATAAGGAAAAATAACAAAGTTGTAAAAGGTAAAATAGTCATGGATCAGATCGTGTAGACCCTTTTTTGAATCGATTCTTTTGACTGCTGAAACAACCCCCAGATGATGGCAGCATCTAGCATTTGAGGTTAAAGAAACAGGTAGAGGGGCTGGTTATTCCTCTTCTGAACTAAGGAAGCCCCCATCTTATATTGGCTATTGTAAGATTGGGACCAGGGATGAGCCTGAGTGAACAGAGGAGTCCATCTACTGTCTGTAACTGTTACTGGGCCCAATAATGCATCCTTGCCTTGTGTTTGGCCACTTCGCTTTAATGGTAAATACTTTACTTTGGCAGTAGACAAATTTTATTTTAGACATAAGTATTTTTAACATTTCATTTACTTAGCCTGGGTCAGTTATTCATGCCATCTGAATACCTGGGTGTAGAGCAGCATCCTGACCTGCCTAGCACAGTAGGGCAAAGACATTTGACCTCGATTCAGTAAAGAATAAGGAATCTTTTAAGATTTTTGAGTAATGGGTTGAAGTGACCCAATCTATCCTTTGGCAACATTTATCTGGCATCAATGTGTAAGATAGATTAGAGGGCAGGAGCAGGGAGATCAATTTTAAGGCTATAGCAAAAGTCCAAGTAACAAGTAATAAATGCCAGAAGTAAGAGTAGAAGCAATTTGGATTCAAACACTTGTTAAGCTTGTAGTATGTACAAGGCACTTTGCTTGGTACTACAGATGCAAAGGGGAAAATGACATTTCTGTCCTCAAGAAGCTTACAATTTAAAAAGAAGAGTCTTAACATGTGCATAAATATGATGCCAAGGAGAACATGAGAGTGAATAGCAGCAGATGAATGTGAGAGAGACATGGTATAGGTCACGGAAACAGCAGAACTTATGGACTGAATTAGAGCATAAGGGAAGAACCCAAACTGTGTGGATAAATATGCATGTTATGTTTATATTTAGTAGGGCTAGACTTTTGGAGTTATAATTTTAGAATATAAATAGACTTCTAAATGGATTGAAAAGTTCACTCTCAATTTGGTGGGTGCCCTTTATTTGTTTAGTGGGGCATCTTGGTCAGATGAGACAGGGCTGGATAGAGAGGTCCCAATTGTCTATTTTTAAAGGCAGCAAAAGTCCTTCTACAGCTAATAGGGCAACTAATTCTACAAACCTCTTGGCTACTCCAACTGCAGCATTTCATGAGCTCAATTATATTAATTTGACTTTGACTTTAGACGCTGACAAGTATCCTTTACATATCTTAGGCTCTTTCCTCAATACTTGCTTGGAACTAAGAACTTTTCTTTACTTTGTCCTGCTGTCTAACTTGAGGTAACTGACTCAACCTGCCCAACCACCCAACCAGCTTGACCGTAGTGCTTTATCCCTTGTATGCCGGCCTTGAGATGTTAACATTCTTGTCAATGAGCACTACTGGACAAAAATCCAGGTTAATAATGGGCAGCAAAGATGCTATTATATCATAGTATCAGGAAGCAAATTAAGTAGCTCATTGTTGAGATTTTAGAAAGAAAAGATGTTATATATGTTTTTCAGGGGTCATCCTCATCATATTAACTTTTTCATTCCATTATTGAATATTTTCTAGCCAAATCAATTCTAAAGTTAATCCCTCATTCTTTGAGACATCTTCAAAATGTCATAAATACATCAAAACATATTTGGTTAATCTAAACACAATTTGTTTTTCCACATGTGTCTGCCTTCTAAGGGTGAAACTCTGGTACAAAGTCTGGTCATCAAGAAAATGGATGAGGAATTAATAGAAGCAGGAGAACAATTTGGCTCACCATTCAGTGGCCTTTCATGCTAAGCATCTCTGTGCCAGTTGCTATCTATCTATTTTTTTTCAACACAAGCTAATTGATAAATAGGTTTCTGTTTTGTTTTGCTTCCAGGGAGAGATACTGTGGTTAAGTTTCCATTATTAAACCTCAAGGACACAGAATCAATGGTCTTCAGTGTAATGCCAGTGTAAGTGTTTTTATACAAAGGTATCTCTAAATCAGGTCAGCCAAGTTTGACTTTGGTCAAAAGAAAGAACTAAATTGGTAATTTTAGCTTACTCTCTAATAGATGCGGTAATGCTTAGATTTATAAATTCTCTGAAAAATGCTGAAAATTCTTTAAAATAAAGTCAGTCATAAAGGATTTTTTAATTTTAAAAAATTTGTAATATGGGGAAGGCTTTAAGGATTAAAAAAAAAAAGACAGGAAACACCTGTCTCTCTATATTGGGTCAGTGGTGGCTGAGAGGTCAGCAACAGAGAAGCTTGTAACTGGGGAGAAGTCTGAGTGGCAGAAGAGATGACCATAGTGGTATGTGAGATGAGAGTGGCAATTGGTTGGAATAGAGGCTTTGGCAAAGGCAGTGGAAAGTTGAGGATGGCATTGGTTGAAGGGAAACTAATGACAGAAGAAGCCGTATTAAAGGGAGCCGAGAATTGTTAACAGAAACCCACTGTTTCAAAGGTTTCTCAAGAATAGGGTACAGTTTAGGGGAAATTCTTTTCATAGAATTTAGATCTAGAAAACAACTTAGACCAAGCCCTTCATTTTACAGGTGGGGAAACTGATTCTCAGAGAGGCAATAGAAAGCAGCACGGTTTAGATGTCAACCTAGTTCCTCTGAGTCCAAATCCATTGCTCTTCATACTACACCAAAACCTCCTTGGTGAATTAATTATAATAACAGTAACAACAACAATAATTATAATAAATAGTTAATAATAATAGATAACATTTCTATGGTGCTTCCTATGTACCAGGCACCGTGCTAAGCACTTTACAAACATCTCATTTGATCCTCACAATAACCCTGAGAGGTCAGGGCTATTATTGCCCCCATTTTAAGTTGAGTCGTTTAGTAGATTTATTAGGATACTAGAATGCAAAGAGATAACTTCTAAACATTTACTTAGCAGGTACAGTTTCCAGTGCTGAATTAAGTTCCTGTTTGTCTTAGACTTGACGGAAAACAAGTGCTTTCAATGTACACCAACAATGTCTTTTGTGTCAGACAAAATCAAAGCTACATGAAAGTCCAGGTATTTTGATAATCTTGCTTAATAATGCACCCACTTTTGAAAAGGGATGGGATCAAAGTAGAGAATAGAATAAGTGGGAGGTAGGATAGGAGGGAAGGAAATATAGTCAGTCTTTTACAATATATCTACTATGTTATTGTTTTGCATTAGCTACACATGTACAACCTATACTGAACTGCTTATCTTCCCAGTAAGGGTGGGTGACAAGGGAGGAAGGGAATGAATCTGGAATTCAAACTTTTAAAATCAAATGTTTAAATATATATAATATATAAATATATATTATAATATACTATTATTAATACTATTTTACATGTAATTGGGAAATAAGATATACAGGCACTTGGGCATAGAGATCCACCATGCCCTACTGGAAAAGTCAAAAGGGGTATGGGAGAAAATATGGGAGAGAGCAGATTGGAAGAGGGGATATCCTGTGGGACTGCTATTTTGGGGCGGCGGGTAAGGGAAAAATGGGGAGAAAATTTGTAACTCAAAATCTGGAGGAAATGAATGATGTAAATCAGAAGTTAATAAAGCATTTGAAAAAAATCTTGCTTAATAATAATGATAACATATATATATATATATCACATTGAGGTTTTGAGGTTTTTGAAGCTATTAATGTATATTATCTTATTGGAGCCTCACAACCACCTTGTGAAGTATTAAGTTAATTAAATATAAATTAAGTATTAAAGTGAATATTGCCCCCCCCCCCTTATTAACTGATGGAGAGTTAATATGTTGTAAGGGGATAGAAAGCTGGTTTTGGACTCAATTCTCTTATCTGACACCCATTGACTGTGTGACCGTGGGCAAGTCACTTCACTTTTCAGTGTCCTGGGCAACACTTTAAGCCTACAATTTGTAGATTAAGTGTCAGCTATACTTAGTAGAGGGAAATCAACATGGTTAAATGGTAGATCCAACCCTCAACAATTCATATTTGAGGAAACTGCCTTGAGAGGTTAAGTGAGTTATTCATGGTGACATAACTCTTCAGCTTCAGAGACAGGGTTCAAAGCTACACAACTTTCATGGACTCAATTTTATTAACCCTTTGACTTCAGCCCCTGACAAGTCTCCTTTAAATATACCAGACATTCTCCTTAGAACTAAGAGCTTTTCTTTACTTTGTCCTACTATCTGACTTTAGGGTAACTGACTCAACTTGCCTGACCACCCCCAACCAGTTTGATCATAGTGCTTTATCCCTTGTGTGTTGGACTTGAGACTTTGTTAATTTTGTTTAACTAGCACTACTGGACAAGAATACAGGTTCAATAATGGGCAGCGAATATGTTATATTATTGTATCAGGAAGCATATTAAATAGTTCATTGTTACGAATTTAAAAAGAAAGGATGTGCCACACAGTTTTCTTTTGATTCCTTAGTCATAACCATTTATCATAAAAGAAAATTAGTCAAACAGTATGTTGGAGTCACTAAGCTGTACTGATTATTTCTCAGGATTCTGTGATCTCCTAGGTGTTTGTGTTGATTTGTTTTGGCATTAGTTTAGATTTCAGAGTTGATCTTTACAGGAAGGACCTGTGCTGTTAGCAGCTCAAATTAGTCATACTTATCTCTCAAGAGATTTAAAGGACTTTTCCAAGTAATAATAATAATTAAAACTTTTAAAATCTGCACAAGATACATATGTCACAATAATCCAGTTTTATGGAACGCTAACACTGAAAATGGGTAAACAACATTCTCAAAGCTAAATCTCAATTCAGTAGAAAAATCTCGAGGAGAATAAGATGCCCCCATTATGAACTCTTTTTTGGCAGGGAATTGGGGACTGGGCAGGAAGGGAGAGAAAAAGCAAATGGCTAGAAGGTGTGTCAGGGAGGAATGACCTTAAATTCCTAGAGGTATCTCAAAGTAGAATGGTCCACCCCAGAGGATAGGGGGTTC
The DNA here is from genome assembly GCF_028583685.1 of Petaurus breviceps papuanus. NCBI lineage: Eukaryota > Metazoa > Chordata > Mammalia > Diprotodontia > Petauridae > Petaurus > Petaurus breviceps. The sequence continues at coordinate 22,950,561 of NW_027186540.1, forward strand.
TTCCTTATCAGACTTTCAGGGAAAGAGTAGAGGGCTACTTTGCAGAGGAGATCCTTATTCAGGTATGGGTTGACTGATGAGGTCCCTTTTAACTCATTCCATGATTGTGGAATCCTGCAGTAATGGATTTTTCCACTTCGTTATTGAGCTGCTGAGGATGCTGGAGCATGCCAACTGGCCTCAAAATCACTCCTCTGCAAAATAGTGCTGATGCAGGGGGAAAAATAGAACTACCATTCTCAGGATCCTGACAATCATTCCAAACTGGTCATAGAGGGCACTGAGAATCAAGTAGCACTTTATTAAGAGAAAAATCATCACATCACTATTAGAATTGACCAATTTTCCTCTTCATAAGCTAATTTCTTGAAAGATTCAACTAAAGCAAGACACTTAAATGAATATACTTGTCACTTCCAGAGGGATGTATCTAGATCCATGTGACTAAACGTTAACTAGACAGTATTAGTATAAAACTAGAAAATTGATTTAGGGGCGCCAGGGAGGGAGGTAGAACTTAATCTAAATAGATTTTATTATACTCATTAATATTTTTAAATCTTTGGGATGCAATTCTCAAGTGAAAATAAAATCTTTCATTTTATGTTATCTGAGGACAATTTCACTGGGAATAAGATACTTCCCTGCAGGCTTAGTGATCTGATCAAGAGAACTTTAAAGTGAAAATGGAAGGGGTAGGAGAACAATACTCAAAAGAACAAATAAGTTAGACAACATGGAGAGAAACAGGTAAGAAAGAGAGAGAAGAACCACAGTGGAAATTTCCAGTAGTTTTCAGGAGAAAATAACTAAGAAAAAGACAGAAAAAAATATTCAAGCCCTTTGACATCTGTTCACCAATGCACAAAGTCTGCATAATAAACAAGAGTTTATTATGAGAGTTAGACTTTAAGAGAGCAGATTCCAAAAAGTTCTGATTAAAGTCAGATTTGATCCCATGACCAGAGGCTCTAAAAAATAAGTTAGCTTAGGGGCATCCAGGTGGCTTAGTGAGTAAGAGCACCGGCTCCAGTGTCAGGATGACCTGGGGATGAAATCTGGGCTGAGATACTTAGTACCACACCCAGAAATAACTGTCTGTGTAACCTTGAGCAAGTTACTTAACCCCCGATTGCTTAAATAAATAAATAAGTTAGCTTAAAACAGATAGGACGCTCTCAAGAATTAAATTTTGAAGGAAAAACATAAATAAGCTTGATGAGGAAGAAAAGGGAGATGCATGAAAAGAAACCAGAATGATGGAACAGAGAGCCTTCAGAGGAGCTTAGACTTTAAATGGATATGTACAACAAATGGAAGTCAGGGCAGTTAACAGAAAATCAATCAATGAGCAATCATTAAATAATTACTACATGCCAAGCACTATGATAGGCAATGAGGAGAAGTACAAAATAGTTGCAAAGTCTTTTAAGAGAATCAGGAAGAGTCAGGGTGAGAGATCTTTTTGGATGTGGCCAATGAGCCATTTGTTTTGATATACTATGCATATTTCTTTTTTTTTTGGAGTGCAACTGGGGTTAAGTGACTTGCCCAAAGTCACATGGCTAGTAAGTGTGTCAAGTGTATGAGGCCGGAATTGAACTCAGGTCCCCCTGACTCCAGGACCAATGCTCTATTCACTGAGCCACCTCGCCACCTCAACTATGCATATTTCTTATAAAAGTTTCCCCCATCACCACCCCCAGGCTGGCAGGAGTGTGAGAAAAAATAAAAATTTATTAATTACAAAATTAGATTAAGTTTTTTAAAAAGAGAGAATCTGGGAGATTAAAGCCCATCTCAGACTACCCACCATCAAGGACTAACTTCCTGACTCAACATTACTTCTTCTGGACTAAAAGAGAATGGCTCATTCTGACCCATTTCAAGCTTACTCTGGTTAACAGAACCCTAAACCATCACAGGCTGATTGATTCCCTTTGTGATTTGATAAGGCTGGATCACACCATGATGGGGACCTTATAACCCAAAGACTAACTAGATAGAGCAAGTTCCTGTCCTGGGGTCCTTATTCTGCCCAGGAGTTGATACCAATCCTCTAGGCACCAAATACTACAGAAGGAAATCTTAGGTTGATAAATTAACTCACACACTGCGTTGGGTATAGATGGTATCTTACTGTGTATAGTGTATAGATTGCTAGCCTTGGAGTTAGGAAGACATCAGTTCAAGTGTCATCTTTGGTACAGTCTGTTTGTGTGCTTCTGGGGAAGTTTCTGAGGCTCTAGGGAGTTCACTAAGATTATAAGTTGTAGAGAAGATACCAACCTAAAATGGTAAAGGAGTGCCTCGGTGGGTGTTCCCTTAACTGATGCCATCAGAAGTGCAGTCCCTATCTTTTGCCTAACCATTGCCAGTAGGTGAATTCTCCTGGCTCAAGAATCCCATCTGGGTCTACCAAATGCTCCAATCTGTTGCTTACCCTGACTTCTCCAAAACTAAATTGGTCTGGCTGATCATCACTAGGATCAGCCTGTGTCCCAACACTGGCTTAAATCATTCTGTTCCTCTTGAGACATCTTTGGGGTTGGCAAAGAGAATGGAAACAAGTGTCCCAAGTAGCTGACTAGTTGATTAAAAACTATAATAGAGGAATGAGGAAAAGCAAAAAACACATGCTATTTGGAGTAGATGGTATCATGTTAACAAATGATAGAGCACAAAAATCACTCAGCTCCATTTTTGCATAGTTTTTTCCAATAATAAGAGTAAACTTTAAACAAGAGAGACTAATGAACAATAGGTAAGAGGGAACTGGAACCCAAGATAAATGAGATGGCCCAGTACCTACAGGCCCCCAATGAGTTTGAGTCAGTAGATGAAATAAATTATCAGAATTGTTACCTCAAATTCTGACAAGGTGGGGGGAGGGGGAATTCAATTGGAGGGGGAGCTCATCTGAAGCATAGGAAGGCCTTGGTATCCCAACTTAGGACATGACTATATTATTGCTGATCCTAGGGTTTGCTGTTGTTGTTCAGTTGTTTTTCATTCATGTCTAACTCTTTGTGACTCCATTTGGTACCCTCTGTGAAAGACATGGCATTGGTCCAAGGTCCATTGGTGACATGGTTGCCATGCTGAGAAAGGGGACATTCCATTCCAAACAGAGTTCATTCCACATTCCCTAACCTTCTAAATCCCCTCCTCCCAGAAGAAAGGTGAGGGAAAAGTGATAAGCAGGGACCATGACAGTAAAGGAATACAGGTCCCAGGAAAAAGGCACATGGAGGTGATGGGACCCTGGGCATGGCAGTGCAAAGTCAGGGAAGGGATTTGAAGGAGTCACACTGTATGGCATGGTTTATACAGGATAACAAGATGAAGGGTTGTCAGATTAGAGGACCAATGGGGGAAAGAAATGTGTCCCTGGATATTGGCACCCTGAATCAAAGTCTGGTGTCATTTTGAGTCTATGAATGCTGAAAGACTTCATGATTGTGACTACTAAGTTAGAGGCAGTGATCTTTGGAGAAGCACAAAAATGAGAAGAGCTACAGATGGACCACAGAAGATGGACCAAAGACATCCTGCTTTTCAAAGAGGGAGAGAAAGTAGATGCTATGAAAAGCTAATACAGATTGTTAGGGTTTTATCAATATTGGGGATGTATTTGGAAATACATAAATGAAAATGTTGTTTACTATACAGTAAAAGGTCTGTTCCTAAAGAGTTTAGTAAGAAATTTCTCTGCATAAGGCTTGAGGGGTTAGATCCAAAATTACATTGTGGTTTAAAATGTGACATATAATGACAGCATGAATTGTTAGCAAGGGAAAGGATCATCAATAATTAGCCATTAATAAAGATGATAGAGTTAACAGTGAAAAAACCAACAGCAATAACATATTGCAAACTAAAGTATTAATTTACACACTATCTGTAAAGAGGCGGTAAACATTTACTTCCTGCCAAGTTTGTTTACCACCTCTTCCTGGTTTTGTCGGGGAAAGGAGGAAGGCGTCTGGGGAAATGGTAAAAACAAAACAATGTTTAATTAGTTTTAAAATATTTTGAATGAAAACATTCAAATAAAATTTCATCTTCAGCCTTTTTTTTTTAAAGCAAAAACAGCTATACCCAAAAGATTTAATGTTGTTTGCATTCTCACAGTGTTGCAATGAGGCATGGTAGGCTTGAGGGAAAGAATGAAACCATTTTAAAAAGTAAAAACTAGAGTTGATTTCCAGGGATTAGATCCTAGATAAGATCAGTTCAGATTTTAGAGCAATTGTATAATATAGCAATATAACATTCCCTATGATCATGTATCTTCTGGAGGCTCTTTATAAAGCAGACTCTCCAGCCGAATCAATCAAATGCATCTGTTAAAAAAAGGACAAGAAACATACAAACTCTCATTTGAAGGACATGGTACCCTTTATTCAATAATATCTTCCCTCAAGTTTGCCACATCATCATGCCTTCTTTCTACCTTACCTGAAATGCACTTCTTCAGATTTATATTTATATATTATCCTCTGCCCCCTGCCCCACATCCCTACAAAGTTGCAGTTAAATGTCTGTGAGTTGTTTTACCCTCTAACCCTCTTTGTTGTTGTTCAGTCATTTTTCAGTTGTGTCTGACTCTTTGTGACCCCATTTGGGGTTTCCTTGGAAGAGATGTTGGAGTGGTTTGCCATTTCCTGCTCTAGCTGATTCTACAGACGAAGCAACTGATACAAACAGGGTTAAGTGACTTGCCCAGGGTCACATAGCCAATAAGTGTCTGAGGCCAGATTTGAACTCAGGAAAAGGAATCTTCCTGACTCTAGGCCTGGTGCTCTGTGCACTTTGGCACCACCTAGCTGCCCCATCAACTCATCTAACCCTCTACCTGTAGCAGATTAGGAGAGATCAACTGATTGGAGGTTAAAGGAGAATAGAGACCAGGAACAAGCCCTGGATGGCAGAGGATGGCACATGGTGTCTGACCTTGAGACAACAGGCCAAAGTGGGAGGGAAAGGGAAGCAAAGAAAGGAAGGGTATTGCTGGATTTGAATTAAGGGCTTCCTGACTCTGGACTTCTATTGATTCTGCCACCAAAGTGATGGTATACTTGGGATGGGCAGAAAAAAATAAAGGAACAAATTAGGGAAGAATATCAGCGAAAAACTTACAGATTTAGTCTCAGACACCTCACTAGCTATGTGACCTCGGACAATTCATTTAGCCTCTGTTTCCCTCAATTTCCTCGCCTATAAAATGGGGGTAATAATCACACCTGCCTTCCAGGTTTGTGAGAATCAAATGAGGTTATATTTGCAAAGGGCTTAGCATAGTGTATGGCACACAGCAGATGGTGCATAAGTGCTAGCTATCATCCATCACCGTCCTCCTCCTCCCTGACTCCAGGCCCAGCATCTATCCACAATGCCCCTCTTTAATCTGCTGATACAACCGCTAGGATTTCATCCTAAAAATAATAGTAAAAGAAAAAAATCAATTTATCCATAACATAGAGAAGTATGCATAGCACTTTAATTTGTAATAGTGGAAAAACTGGAAATAGTTTGTATGTCCAATTCATTTTGCAAAAGCAGGTCGGATACAGCAGGGAAAGAGCAAGCTTTGGAGTCTGATTGCCGCCATGGCTCATATCCTGTCTCTCCCCTTCATTGCTTCTGTCGCCTTGGGCAGCTGGCTTCACCTCTGCAAAATGAAGGGGCTGAGCTAGATGACCTTGAAGGTCAATATCCACGATTATATGATTATAATAGTATGATGTCGCCCCACAAATAGGAAGACTCGAAAGGAATACGGAAGGGCTTACAAAGAAAGTACAATTAAAACCATGTTGCACATTGACTGTAACAATGTACAAGTGCAACAGCGACATCATGTAAGTGTACAGAAAGAAAAGCAGAGCAAGATAGAAATAAGCCATTTTGGAACTGAGTTCCTTAAAATATTTTTTTTAGTTCTGTAGACATTTTAGATTTTTTTCCTTGAGGTATTGTTTATAAAAATAACTTAATAATAAAAGCAATAGTGGTTTTTTAAATTAGGGGTTTGGGCAAGGTTAGGTAGATAACTACATAAAAAGAAGGCAAGAGGCAAAGAAAAAAATAATTCATTTTTCACTCATCCTGCCAGTGCTCAGGGGTTGAAAGTTAATTAAGGAGAAGAAGGGGGGGGAGGAAACAGAGGGTCAAAAGTAGAAGATATTAGAAATTTTTAAAAGGAGAACAGCAGCAGAAAAAAGATTTGGCTAGTGCTGGTACTGGTAATGACTTAATAAGTATAATAATAGGAAAGGGATGGCTGCAAGTGTGTGATTTTTAAAGAATGATTGATTTAGACCATTCAAAAGAAAAGGGAAACTTGGCAGAAATTATTTGAGGCTGGGCATAGTGGATAGAGTGCTGAGTTTGAAGTCAGGAAAAGCTAGGTTCAAGTCCCATCTCTGGGACATCCTGTCTGTTTAACTATGGGCAAATCACTTGGCTTTTCCATGCTAATAACTCTGGAAAATGATAAATTGCAGAGAAGGCTCTGAGCTGCATCAGTAAAGGGCATTTCCTTAACCATGAGAGAAATGATCATTTATTTCTTATATTAATAACCAATTATTAAATTAGGTTTAAAGGATTTTCTACTTCTTTATCCAGAAATCAATCAGCATGGGAAATCTTGATCAAAGACTTACCCAGGCTAAGATCTAATCAAAAACAGTAAAAGAAATTCTAAGTTTAGACAAATGAGTGGATTTCTGCTCAGACAGGTCTGGGAAAATGTGGATTCACCCTTTTATTAGACAGATGATATGGAAATTGATAAGTCTCTGACCAAAATTTGAGTGCTCAGGTCAGTACCTCAAATCCCTCATTGTAACATAACCTGTCTTTCATTATAATATTCATTCTCTCATGAATTATTAACCAATCAGAATTGATTACTACCCTCAGGAACACCCACTTTTCCATGGTGAGTCGACCACCATGATTTGTCTTTGATATCTGAGAGTGCCATTAACCTCTTTTATTACTAAAATGCTAATATTATTAATAAAATGGTTAATTACCCAGAAACTATGTCTCTCAAAACTTCTTTAAACATCACAACTAGAAGTTCCCAAAGTAACCCTTTTCTAAGAACCTGATGGACTCATTAGAGCAAATGATATCATAATAACCTATTTTCCTTTTCTTGGGCAAGAACCTTATTTTCCTTCTTTTGAAGGGTTACTTAGTTACTGAAATTGATTTGAAAATAGCCAAAGCTGAGAGGTTATGGATGGGCAGAGAGATGATTACTTGGTATCTCAAAACTAGTGGGCCATAGACATAAAAAGAATGAATTCCAGGAGGTAGTCCTATCTTAAATGGTATTAGATGCTAATGCCAGGAAATGTTTAAAGCTCTTTTTTGTGAGGTGTAGCAGAAAGAGCACTGGATTTGAATTAAAAGGACCTGATTTCAGGGAAGCCAGGTAGCACAGCGTGTAAGATCACCGGCCCCAGAGTCAGGATGACCTGGGATTGAATCCGGCCTCTGATACTTAGCTCCACACCCAGAAATAACTGGCCATGTAACCTTGAGCAAGTTACTCAACCCCAATTGCTTTAAAAAAAAAAAAAGGACCTGATTTCTTATCCTGGTTTTGCATCTGTGTGACCTTGGGAAAGTTACTTAACTTTTCCGGGCTTATTTCCTCACCTCTCAAAGGAAGGGGATAACTAGTGCCACTTTCTCTTGAAACCCTACTTCTATCATACTTTGATTTGATTGGTTTCTTTAATCCTATTTTTTTAATTTCTCACTGTCCCACCACTACCTCCCATTTAAAAGAAAAAAAAGAAAACTCCTATAACAAATATACATAATCAACCAAAATAAGTCCCACATTATCCATGTGTGATTTGTTTTAGAATCTTAGTAAAAAAGAAACAAATAAACCCTGATGGTGACTTTAAAAGCTTAAAATTATAGATAGAGGCGGTGGAGCCAAGATGTCAAAGTAAAATAGGGACTTGCTTGAGCTATCCCCGAAAACCCTCCAAATACCTATAAAAAATGACTCTAAACAAATTCTAGAGCTATATAACCCAAAAAATGACAGAGTGAAACAAATCTCCAGTCCAAGACAACCTGGAAGGCCAGCAGGAAGGGTTTATCACATCAGGTTGGGAGCAGAACATAGTCCAGTGTGGGTCACTGGCACAGACAGGGCTGGACCTGGCCACAGGGGACTGAATCTCCGGCAGCTGTGGCAGTTTCCAGACTTCTCAACCCACAAATGCCAAAGACAGTATAGAAGGCCAGTAGGAAAACTCTGTGGGACCTAGAATGAAAGAGGAATTTGGTTCAGCCCCAATCCCAGGGTGGTGGAGGTGGCAGCTGCAGCAGCAGCAGCTGTGGCTACTTCCAGAGCTCTGGGCCCACAGATTATAGGGGATGGAGTGACTGATCAGAGGGGGGTTGCAGGGATCTCTTTGCTGGCACTGAGGCAGGATTCTCTTGCTTTGTCCTGCTTGCTTCTGGGTCACAGTCCTGGGGTGAGGAGGAGTGCTGGCATGATGGAGCTTGTGGCAGCAGTGAAATGGAATCATCCTCACTGTTCCAAGGCAGAACAGAGTGCTTGGGATCACTCACAGAGTAGAGTGCAGGCCAAGAGAGAAATAAACACCTCTCCTTTGAACATAACACTGTGGAAGAATGGAAAATTTACAAGTTCCAAGAAGTATTTCTGAAAACATCTATACAAAATCCCTGAAGCCTGGAATAGTACACCCATACCCACACCCACTGGAAGCAGAGTCCTACCTTGACAAAGAGTTAGAAAGTGAAGTATTTGGCTAGGAAGATGAGCAGACAGCATAAAAAGCTCAGACTATAGAATCTTACTTTGGTGACAAAGAAGATCAAAACATATAACCAGAAGAGGACAGCAAAGTCATAGATCCTACATCAAAAGCCTCTAAGAAAAATATGAATTGGTTGCAGGCCATGGAAGAGCTCAAAAAGAATTTTGAAAACCAAGTAAGAGAAGTAGAGGGAAAATTGGGAAGAGAAATGAGAGTGATGCAAGAAAACCATGAAAAACAAGTTAAAAGTTTGCTAAAAGAAATCCCCCAAAATACTGAAGAAAATAACACCTTAAAAATAGACTAACCCAAATGGCAAAAGAGGTTCAAAAGTCACTGAGGAGAAGAATGCCTTAAAAAGTAGAATTGTCCAAATGGAAAAGAAAGTCCAAAAGCTCACAGAAGAAAAGAATTCCTTAAAAATTAGAATGGAACAAATGGAAGTTAATGACTTTATGAGAAATCAAGAAAGTAAAAAACAGAGCCAAAAGAATTAAAAAGTAGAAGACAATGTGAAATATCTCATTGGAAAAACCACTGACCTGGAAAATAGATCCAGGAGAGAGAACTTAAAAATTATTGCACTACCTGAAAGTCATGGTCAAAAAAAAGAACCTAGACACTATCTTTCAAGAAATTATCAAGGAAAACTGCCCTGATATTCTAGAAAAAGAGAGTAAAATAGAAATTGAAAGAATCCACTGATCACCTCTTGAAAGACATACCAAAAGGCAAACTCCTAGGTATATTGTAGCCAAATTTCAGAGTTCCCAGATCAAGGAGAAAGTATTGCAAGCAGTCAGAAAGAAACAATTCGAGTATTGTGGAAATACAATCAGGATAATGCAGGATCTAACAGCATCTACATTGACGGATCTGAGGACTTGGAATATGATATTCTGGAACCAAGAATCACCTACCCAGCAAAACTGAGTATAATACTTCAGGGGAAAAAATTAATATTCAATGAAATAGAGGACTTTCAAGTATTCTTGATGAAAATACCAGAGCTGAATAGTAAATTTGACTTTTAAATATAAGAATAAAGAGAAGCATGAAAAGGTAAACAGAAAAGAGAAGTCATAAGGGACTTGTTGAAGTTGAACTGTTTACATTCCTACATGGAAAGATGATATTTATAATTCATGAGACCTTTCTCAGTATTAGTGTAGTTGGAGTAAATAGACAGACAGACAGACAGACAGACAGACAGACAGACAGACAGACAGACAGA
>NW_027186540.1:22960632-22961620 GCF_028583685.1 Petaurus breviceps papuanus
AGACAGACAGACAGACAGACAGACAGACAGACAGACAGACAGACAGATAGATAGATAGATAGATAGATAGATAGATAGATAGATAAATAGATAGATAGATAGATAGATAAATGGTACAGGGTAAGTTGAACATGAAGGAATGATATCTAAAAAATAACATTAATGGGTGAAAGAAGAATATATTTGGAGGATAAAGGAAGAGATAGAATGGGGTAAATTATCTCACATAAAAGAGGCAAGAAAAAGGTTCACAATGGAGGGGAAGAAGAGGGAGGTGAGAGAGAATGAGTGAACTTTATTCTCATAGGATTTGGTTTAAGAATGGAATAATATATACACTCAATTGGGTATCTTACCCTACAGGAAAGTAAGGGGGAAGTGGGTGGGGGATGATAGAAGGGGGGGGGGAGATTAGGGTAGAGGGTAGTCAGAATCAAACACTTTTGAAAAGGGACAAGGTCAAACAAGAAAACAGAATAAGTGGGGGGAAGGATAGCATGGAGGGAAATATAGTTAGTCTTTCACAACATGACTATTTTGGAAGTGTTTTGCATGACTACACAAATATAACCTTTATTGAATTGCTTGCCTTCTTAAGGAAGGTGGGTGGGGAGGGAAGAAGGGAGAGAATTTGAAGCTCAAAGTTTTAAAAACAAATGTTGAAAATTGCTTTTACGTAAAACTGGGAAATAAGATATACAGGCAATGGAGTTTAGAAATCTATCTTGCTCAACAAGAAAGTAAGGACAAAGCGGGCAATGGGAGGTGGGAGATAGAAGGGAAGACAGACTTGGGGGAAGGAGTAATCAGAATGCATGCCATCTGGGGGTGGGGGATGAAAGATGGGAAAAAATTTGGAACTCAGAATCTCGTGGAAATGAATGTTGAAAACTAAAAATAAAGAAATTAATAAAACAAAAAAAGAAATAGAAAAAGGAAATGATAGATAGATAGATAGATAGATAGATAGATAGATAGATAGATAGAT
>NW_027186540.1:22961630-23072143 GCF_028583685.1 Petaurus breviceps papuanus
GATAGATAGATAGATAGATAGATAGATAGATAGATAGATAGATAGATAGATAGATAGATAGATAGACAGACAGACAAACTCAGTATGTAATTCTGCCTTGATAAGTAAAAGTTTCAGGCTTCACACATCCACTGATCTGGATGATAGATCAGTCCAAGTGACTTACTAGTGATTCACCTTATAATTGTGGCCAATTAATACATTGTAATAAACACCATGAGAAACATTAACCAAAGACTTCAACTAAATATTTAACAGTAAAATATAATATGGCCAAATGGTCCTCCTTCGTCCTCTCCCTCGCTTCCTTTCCTTTCCTATCTTTGTGAGCCAAAGAGTTGGAATTCGTGTGTGGCATTAATAAATCAAAGTTTCCTCTTTCCAGAATTTTCCTGCTAGTGTTTTCCCATTCTCTGTGGAGTGCTCCTCTTGGTGGCACTCATGTTTGTAATTAAGAGGTGCAATTTGACTTTTGTTGACCAGCTGTACTACTGTACTTTTTGTGAAAGCATCCTCAGAATGCCTGTGTAATTCACTTTTTGCTCCTGTTTTGGAAAAGGGCTATGAGACATGTTCAAGTCTCCTCTCAAAGGCTATTCATCCTTATATGCAGTCAGTGGAAATCTTTATCAAATATGAGCTAACGAAGTTGTTGACAGTGCCAAAAAATGTTGCCTTACAGTGGCAGGGGACTGACTCTTTGCAGTGACTTAGTAAAGGGAGGCACCTTGGGGACCTCACCTCGCTCAAAGCTCTTCTTTTACAGATGAGAAAACATAGGACCAGTGAGGTCAAGAGGTTTGGCTTGGTCACATGGGATTTGAAGCCTGGTTGTCTCAGTTCAGATTCAGTGTTTCTTGTTTTCTCCTTTCGCACCCTACCCACTCACATACACACCACACACACACACACACACACACACACACACACACACACACTGCATCTCTTATGGTTTTCTTTAAATCCCCATAGAAGGCTAAGGAACTCCCCAGCTGATCCCAGTGGCAACTGTGATTTAAAAGAGACCTGCTATTTAAAAAGAATCTTGATTATCTCAAGTCTTAGAATTAGATCCTTGTGCATTTTTTAATATAATGAGGTTTTTTACATTAGGGAGTTAGGGGGAAATGGTCTTTCAGAGATTGAATGCTGGTAGCTGCTTTTCAAACAGCCTCCTTTGGGCCCCATAGAAGGGTAGGAATGGCCGCTGGGTAGATGGCTTCTTGAGAATATATCTCCATGTAGCACAGGATATAAGATGTTAATAGCCAACAGCCCCACAACCTCATGACCTGCTAATGCAGAAATTCTTTAGGGACATTAAAAATTGCAGCATCTGCAATAGAATATCTGATGCAGGAGAAGAGAGGGGAACAATGGCCCAAATCCAAGGGAGCTGGCAGGAACAAGAACATAAGCTGGGGAAAACAGGAGGAGATAGAAAGAGCAACATTCCAGATGGGAAAAGGCCATGGATTTAGAGCTGGCAGGGACCTGGGAAGCCAACAAGCAGAATGGTCGTTGGTCATGGTCACTGAGGAGGGATTCGAACCAAGGTCTTCCTGACTCCCAGAAGCACCCCTTCCTTATGCCTTTCCTGGAATTTAATATTTGGAGGCAACAAAGTGTCTCAGCAGATAAGGTGCTGAATCCGGAATCAGGAAGATCCGAGTTCAGATGTGGCCTCAGACATCAGCTGTGTGTCGCTGGGCAAAAAAAAAAAGTCTCTGCCTCAGTTTCCTCAACTGTAAAATTAAGATTAAATTAAAATGTCAGATTACCTTACAGGGTTATTTTGAGGACCAAATGGATATTTGTAAACAGCTTAGCACAGTCTCTAGCACATAGCAGATATTATATAAATGCTTATTCCCTTCCTCCGACACTTATTAAGGGGCTGCCCAGAAGAAAAAGCAATGAGCCCTAGGTCTGTAGCCTGAAGAGTTTGGTTAAAATCCTTGTTTTGTCTCTTTGACAGCATCTCTGAGTCTCCCTTTCTTCATTTGGAAAATAGTCAGTAATAACACTATCCACCTAATAAGGTTGTTCTAACAGAAGCACTTTGTCCATCTTAAAGATATAAGAAGATCGGAAATGATGAGCTAGATGTTCTCAGAAAAACCTGGAAAAACTTGCATGAACTGATGGAAAGTGAAATTAGTAGAACCAGGAGAATATTGTACAAAGTAACAGCAATATTGTATGATATGAATGATTTAGCTATTCTCAGCAATACAATGGTCTAGGACAATTTCCAAGGACTCATGATGAAAAATGCTTTCCATTCCCAGAGAAAGAGCTAATGGAGTCTGAATATAGATCAAAGCAATACTTTTATAACTTCCTTTATTTTTCTTGGGTTTTTATTTTGAGCTATGTTTTATTTTACAGCATGACTAACAGGAAAATATGTTTTGTATGAGTACACATATATATAACCTATATCAAATTACTTGCCTTCTCAACAAGGAGTGGTGTGGGAGTGGGGAGAAGGGGCACTTGGGAGTGAGGAGGTAGGAAGAGAATTTGGAAATCAATTTTAAAAATGAATGCTGAAAATTGTTTTTACTTATAATTGTGGAAAAATTAAAACAGTTTTTTTTTAAAGATATAAGCAGAGACAGTGAAGGGAAGTTGTCACTTGACAAGAAATGCTTGCTTGCCTGTGGACTCCTTTTACGTAGAGTAGAACCTCATTCATTCATTCACCAAGTTTTCATGTGCTTACTATGCATGAATTTTCCAGAGTTTATGCAGGCTTTTCCAGTTTAGTTTTTCCACAATTTCCCCTAGATTACTAAAGGAACTCTAATGTAATAAAAAATGAACTGTGTGTGTATGTGTATCACACATGTTTATGATTATCTTATAAATGTGACCTCATATTAACATGATAGCTGTAAGAAACATTACAAAAAAGATTAATTAATAAATATCAACTAAATTTTAACAGTAAAGCATAACATGTGGAACACTTATTGAAATATATGCAATTTTTCACTGAAACATTTGTCTAATATTCTAATGAAGTCATGGATCTGGGTCAAAATTTCAAATAAACAGAGGCAGAGAGAGGAGAACTAATATGAAGCAGCAGCCAACAACATTCAACCTAATTCTATGGAATTAGCAATCTAACAGCAAAAATAAAAATTATTGCTTTATGTAAAATCAAGTACCTTAGGAAAAGCTAAGTCCAGTAACTTGAGGCTGTAAAAATCCTTGGAAAGTATTGATCAACTTTACATGCATTGCCAAGTTTATTAATAAACAAGTGATGAGTTTCTCCTGACAATTAGACACAAGCAGAATTTCACTAAATATCAGATTTTGTCTTTTGCTTTTGGTTAGCTTTTCTCTCCAAATAAGTATATTTATATGATGAGTGATTAAAAAAGCCATCTTTTCTCAATGCTTCACATATAACAGGAGTGCCTGCTATTAACAGCAAAAAGGATGATGTTTCACACCTGTCATCTTTTAGCATTCATTTCCAGACTTTGGCACTACAATAGAGCCAGTAGCAAGATCCTTTTTATAGCCAAAAGACAAACTTCCTTCCCCCAAGGCCTGCTTATTAAAAAATGGCAACCATCCATTACTATATCATGGCAGTGACAGTACTTTCTAGCCATCAGAAATGCTAAGGCTAACTCCATAATGAAGAAAGTAATGCAGTGTAACAGTATATTTGGAACCATAACTAGTACTAGCAGTAGGGGGCATCTGGGAAATTGCCCCATAGCACAGGAATTTAGTGTAGGAAAAACTGAGTTTAACACCTAGATAGCAAGGAAATCAGTCAAGTTAGGAAAGAGCCATGTGGTGTGCTCCCTTCACCCCCTCATCCTCCAGCTTCTACACTCCATTCCCCGAGGCAGTCCCTCCAACAGTGGCCCTCAGTGGCTTCACCCATAGTTGACAGTCTCCCCTACATAAGGCATGTGCTACAACACGTAGGTTTGTGGGTTATGGTCTCCTCCACATACACATCTGAATTTGTTTTAAAAAGTTGATTTGAAGATACCTTTCATGCTCCTTGTCCTGGGTGAGTCTATCCTGTGATGTCTATCCAAGATGACAAAATCCATAATTAAGACTACAAATTACCTGAAGGCAAATTTTTAAAGTCCTAATAACTTGAATTCATCCAACATGGTGGTATTATCTATAACTTTTCCCATTTTACTGTATGAAAACTCCCTTTGGCTACATCCAGAGTTTAAACGTTCCAAAGAACCTTGGTTTCCATTTCAGACTCTCAGTTTCTGGTTTTTTGTTTTTTTTTTTCAGTAAGAGGCATGTTTCTATCTTCCCTGCTCCTCATCTCTGTCCTTACTGAGTGCATAAAGATGACAGAAGTGTATGACAGTAACGTCATGTTGTCTCATAAGCCCAAAGAGGAAGTCACTGTCATTTATATCAAATGATATCATAAAATGAAATAGAAATATTTCCCTCCGTTGAAACCTTACCTCTATAAACAACAGGACACAACAGTGATGTATTGGCCCAGCCTGATCCATCAAGTGACACAACTCTTGCCTGGCTCTTTTGATACAGGAACAATCTAATTCTAGAGCTACAGGGACACCCGAGGATGACACATTGGAACTCAATCGTTGTTAACAGGCTATTTGCTTTAGACTGACTATTCTCTAGTGGTCACAACTTTAATGAAAAGAAGTTTTTTCAGACAAGTTTGTGTAGCCTGGTTTAATTATCAGAAGTGATAAATCATAAGAAGACTAAAAACTCTGATGTCTCACTAAATTTTGGAGAAAGAAAGACTTCAGTGAAGTAGAAATGCTTGTTGAACTGAAAAGCAGAAACATTTATAAAAAATCAACAACACCTGGACCCAAGTGTATCTATTATGATAAAAATAGTTTCTCTTATAAAGATCATCCTCTTTATGACTTAACTGACTACAGTTAAAAAGAGACACATTCATTCATTCATTCGTTCATTTATTAAATAAGTATTTTTCTCCAGGTGCTGAAAAAGTTCCCCATCTTTTCTTCAAATAGGAAGGTACATTGATTAGAATCTGTTGTCCCTTTCCTCCTGCTTCTGTGAATGTGGGGAAGTGAAATTCACCTCATTGATATTTTTCTCTGAGCTGGCAATGTGTGCTATCCAGATATGAGCCAAATGGATGCCATGAGGCTTGAGGGAGAATCTCAATTTATCGCCATCACCCCAGTAAGTTTTCCTCTCAACAATAACATAAAACCTCTAGTTTTGATTAAGCCAAAATTATGACAAAAGCTTAAAACATTCCCTGTTGATTGAATTCCTAATGAGAGAATAGGCTCTGCTTGAATAGGGGAAAGCTGGAGGGACTTTTTCACCATGAATAAGTTGAATACAAGGAAGACCCCCACCCACTGGGTGTGCCCCCATGTGGTAGATTTATGAGAGAACTTTGGCAAGAGTCAAACAGGATGGCAGGCATGAATGGACTACCATCTGTGCCATGGAAGTATTTACCATAAAAATGAGATCGCTACTCATTGAAGTTTATGTTGTTGTTTTTATATGGCTGAATGGTGAGAATTTTTTTAAAAAGATGCTTCACTCTAATAGTCCCATGAAATGTTACCATCACTTGTAGCCTTCTTCAACTATCTCTCTTAAAATTCTTCTGATATTTTTATGACAGAATTTTTTCTTCTAATTAGATGTAAAACATTTTAACATTGTTTTTTTTTTTTATTTTAAGCTCAAAATTCTCTCCTCCATTTTCCCTCCCTCCTCATTCCTCACTGAGAGGCAAATAATTTGATATAGGTCATTCATGTGCTGTCATGCAAAACTTGCTTCCACATTAGTTATGTTGTGAAAGTAAATGCAGACCAAAAAAAAGAGAAAGAAAAGAAAAATAAAGAATTTTTTTAAAGTATGTTTTGATCTCCATTTAGACTCACCAGTTCTTTCTCTGGAGGTAGATAATATTTTTATCATAAGTCCTTTGGAATTGTCTTAGATCATTGTATGAGAAGCATTCACAGTTGATCATGTTCTTGTTCTGCTCACTTCATTTTGCATCAGTACATGTAAGTTTCCAGGTTTTTCTGAAATCAACCTGCTCATCATTTCTTGTAGCACAGTAATATTCCATTACTCACATATATACCACTTGTTCAACCATTCCCCAACTGATGGGCATCCCCTCAATTTCCATTTCTTTGCCACCACAAAAAGAGTTGCTAAAAATGTTTGCTCATATATAGATCCTTTTCCTTTTTTAATCTCTTTGGGACACAGACTTAGCAATGGTATTGCTGGGTCAAAGGGTATCTTTAGTTTATAACCTTTTGGGAATAGTTCCAAATTGCTCTCCAGAATGGTTGGATCAGTTCCCAATTCTACCAACAGTACATTAGTGTCCCAACTTTCCCATATCACCTCAAATATTTGTCATTTTTCTTTTCTGTCATATTAGTCCATCTTTCTCTACTCAGTAGTGATTTAGAGCGTTGTTTCATATGGCTACAGGTAACTTTGATTTCTTTGTCTGAAAACTGTCCATTCATATTCTTTATCAATTGCAGAACAACTTGTATTCTTATGAATTTCACCCAGTTCTCTATATATTTGAGAAATGAAGCCTTTATCAGAAACTCTGACTGTAAAAAGTTTCCCTCAGTTTTCTAGTTTCTTTCTAATCTTGGCTGTGTTGGTTTTGTTTGTACAAAATCTTTTTAATTTAATGTAATGAAAGTATCCATTCTATATCCCATAATGCTCTCTGTCTTTTGTTTGGTCATAAATTCTTCTCTTATCCATAGATATGACGGGTAAACTATTCCTTGCTCTCTTAATCTGCTTATGGTATCACCCTTTACGTTTGTGACAGACTATTTAAAATATCCTACTGCAAATCCTCCTTCTGATCTCTATTTCTATTATTTCCTTTAATTTCCTCTAACTATCATTCTGTGTAAACTCTAACTTCTACTTTTCTGGGGTAGCTAGGTGGCACAGTGGAAAGGGTACCAGGGCTGGGGTCAAGAACACTCATCTTCCTGAATTCAAATCTGCTTCAGATGCTTATTAGCTGTATGACCCTAGGCAAGTCACAGCCCCTTTTGCCTCAACTTCTTCATCTGTAAAATAGACTGAAGAAGGAAATGGCAAACCAATCCAGTATCTTTGACCAAAAACAAAACAATCCAAACCCTAAATAGGGTCACAAAGAGTTGAATACAACCAAAACATAACTCTATGATAACAACAAAATGCATTTCATATTGAAACTATACTCCCCCAAAATTTATTCTTTCTTTGGTCATTTAAAAGGTACCTTATGATCCTAGGGTGGAGTGACAATGGTTTTGGTTGGTGGATTGCTGGCTAACCTCATTTCTAAGGCATATGTAACTATATTTCTTTATGCTTTTTGTATCTGCCATTATCTAAACATTTAGGGCCAAATTATTGACATCTTTGGTCCCTGAGAACTGTTTTCATGGGAATGAAAAACATTAATAATATATCTCTTGTATCTGCTATAAGAATATTGGATTTGATAGACAGTATCTTAGACAGGATCTAGCCTTGAATGACAATTCTTATGTCCTTATGACCTATAGACATATGTAGAAGAAATGTGATTATGACTATTTACTTCCATAATTCAGTATATTTCATCCATGTGGGTATGCTTTGGTGATGCAGATTGCAAAGTATCTGTGACTGCCCATTCTATGACTTGTGAAAATTCTCATGTAAATCCTGTATAGGGATATATCCAGCATGCTAGGAATTTTCTTCTGGTCCTCTTGACAAGTTTAATTACAATTTTGAATTTTTTTTCGCTTAATAATTTTAGTTTCATTCTTTCCTGGAACAAAAAAAAGAGGTTGGCCTTTTATACATCCCTTTTTGTTTCATTACCATATTGGATTTTAATCATTTATCACTGACATTCCCTATTTCTACAATTTTAGTCTAGGTGATTCTTTTAAAAACTTTTATAAATCAACATCCATTTCATTTTAGCAATCATTCTGTATCAGTATTACATTTTTTTCATAGCCTTGTCTATTTTCCCAGAGTCCTTTTTATAGTATCTCTAGACAAATAGTAATTCATTTTTTATCTCTATTAATATATGCATATATATACACATATAAACACATGATTATATGGCATATATGATATGTATGGCATATGTGTTTTACACACAGGTATATGTATACACACACCATGTATATGCCAGTTATTTTATATTTCTTTGAAATAATGACCCAGAATTCTTGAAGTAACCCCTCTCTAGGAAACTTGAAATAGTAACAATTCCTGTGCATGAAAAGGCAGCAGATTTTTGGTACTGATAAAATATCAAGCTAAATTAACTATCCAACACACTTTTTGCAAAGAGGCTTTTGATAGCTAAAGTAATAATGTTGAAATTGCTACGAAGATGAGAGCTGTGGTTGTGAATAGACAAAAGCCTGTAGACTTGCTAAGGCTTTCTTATACAATGAGTGAGTCTCTAGGTTTTTTATTTGACATTAGCTATCAAGTTTGGGACAGATTTGTTTGGGAAATGTATTTTTGGCTTGGGACAAAGGAATGTTGATCCCCCAACTACTCATCTTATGTTGTGCTGAAAAAAATAAATCAAACATGACATGGTAGAAAAAACACTGGTTTTGGAGTCAGGTTGAATATGTGACCTTGGGAAAGTTATTTTCTGTTGCTCAGCCTCTGTTTCCTTATTTGTAAAATTAGAGGGTTGGATTCAATTATCTCTAAGGCCTTGCCAGCCATAAATCCTATGATCTAATGAATTCAGGTAATTAACAACTTAGATACACCCAACCAATGAAAAGCAGCAAAGGTACAAATATTTTGAGAGCTGCCTAGAACACTGAGAGATTAAATGACTTTCTTGGGATCACAAATGCTAGCAGGTATTAGTGATAGGATTTCAAAATCTACCCTTTTTCTGCAGCAAATTTCTATAGCCATTGTAATGTAGTGCATTTTATATTAGACATCCTTCATGTTGTCTCTGAATTTACCTGAATAGCAGGCTTAGAAATAGCCACAAGATCAGTGTGAGCTGTTTTATGATGCGTAAAATACGTTCATTACTCAAAAGCACCTTGCTATTTGTGATTCCTCAGTTTACAGATTTGGAATTTGAATTCATTTGCACCATCCCAGACTCAAACCTCCAAGTTATACTATAGGAAAAAGAGCTACTAAAGGGATCAAATGTGGTGATCAAAATGGAAGAACAAGGCACTTGGTAAGAGGCACGAGAGGTTTCTAGATGGGGATGCTGACTGAGACACTCTACCCATAGATTTTGTCATTTAACTTCATCTTATAATTGTGAAACAAAATTAATGCAACACACTAATTAATTGTTAGCTTTCTTATAAGGTGTTACAGTGGGATCACAGTAGCAACCATAGCCAAAAAACAAAACAAACCTCACAGATTGTAATGCAGTACCCAAACTTCGGGTGTTCTATGCCCCTAATTGTGAAGGGCAAAATGGGCATAAAGAGATGAGACTTCTCTGCTGATGGATGGAGGCTGCAAGAACCTGCCAGGTCATTCTCTGGGGCTTTAATTGTTCTCAGTGCTACACTTTATGAACCAAAACCACACATGCACTCATGTGCATGTGTGCACACCATATGTACCAACTTGCAAAAAAGATTCTCTTTTGTATGTTAAAATAAATAAAATCTTCTTTCTTTTCTATTTTCCCTGACATAAAACATACCTAACTCTGGGCAACTGAGACAAAGACAGTCATTTAACTTTGCCAGCTGGCATTTTATGCACTCTCTCCAACCTTCCCTACACCCAATTCAGTCAGTCACCTTTGCTTGTCCAGTCAACCTCTGAATATCTCACAAACCTGCCTCCTCTCTATTCAACATAGCCACAGTCCTAATCATCACCTCTTGCCAGGACTATCACACATAGTACCTTGTTGGTCTCTTGCCTCCTGTCTCTCATTTCTCTGACGCATCCTCCATGTAGATGTCCAACATATTCCTAAAGCAAATATTTGACTATGTAGTTTCCCTGCCCAAGAAGCACCAATAGTTCCCTCTTTCCCATAGGATCAAATACAAACTCCTCATTTTGGTATTGAAAGCCCTTTATAAACCAGCTCCAGCCTGTCTTTCCAAAAGATAAAGGTGAAGGAGAGTTTCCTGTATCTTTTCAATAATGTGCAAAGGGATGGAGGTGGGAAATGTAATAATGTGTATAGGATAACAGTGTTACAGGTGAAAAAAGAGGTTAAGATCATGGTAAAGTAAAAAGAGGAAAAGATTCGTTCTTCTAGTCTACAGATAGATAGCAAGATAGGTTGAGCAGTAAGGGATTGTGGTTGTAAGATTATTACTTTTTAAAAATAGGACTATAAAAAAAATAATCATTTCAGGTGAACAAGAAGGCCCAGTGTTTTATGAACAATGTTAGCAATAGCTAGGAGAATATTATTTAACATTTCTATAAAATTTTCTTGGGCAGCTCAGTGACACAGTGGATAGAGCACTGGGCTTAGAATCAGGAAGATTCATCTTTCTGAGTTCAAATCCAGCCTCAGGCACTTACTAGCTGTGTGACCCTGGGCAAGTCACTTAACCTTGTTTGCCTCAGTTCCTCATCTGTAAGATGAGATGGAGAAGCACATGGCAAGCCACTCTTGTATCTGTGCCAAGCAAACTCCAGATGGGATCATGAAGAGTCAGAAATGACTGAATAAAAACTGAAATTTTATTTGCATAAATCTCTTTTATTTTTTTTAAAGCAATTGGGGTTAAGTAACTTGCTCAAGGTTACATGGCCAGGTGTTTCTGGATGGGTGCTAAGTGTCTGAGCCCGGATTCGATCCCCCAGGTCATCCCAACACTGGGGCCGGTGCTTTTACTTGCTGTGCTACCTAGCTGCCCCTGCATAAATCTTTTAACAAAAAAATAAAAACCCCATTGGTGTATTATTCAAATCTGCTTATAAAGGGAAAATTTTTAAATGACTATCATTACATTTTTATATCAAGATATATAATGTTTTTCCCTTCTACTAAGCTAAATTCTCTTAATATCTATTCATTTAATGTGTAAGCTCATAGAGAGAATTTTAGATTTCAAAGAGGCCTTAGAGATCATCTGACTAATCCCTTCATTTTACAGATGAGAAAACAATTTATTTTTAAATCTATATTTTGTAGAATTGTCATAGAATAAATTTTCCTATCTTACCCCCTTGTCAATCCCATTTTCTTTTCACTTCTTTCAGGACATGCTTTCTCTTCCTTTGATGAACATTATTCCATGGTTATTTCACCATTAAAATTCTTTTGAAGCATCTCTGTTAGTTTTAAATAATTTAGGTTCATGGCTATCCTGTGATGCTTTGATTCCTTTTGCTTTATTCATAAATAGATCTTCCACTCCTGTTTTTATCTTCTAATGTAGCAAATTTATTAGCATAATCTGTACCCTTTTTTCCCACTGATAGTTTCACTTCCCCAGTGGTGGCAGAGGAGAGAGGCTTGCCAACTCTACCAGGTCATGCCTCTCCCAGAATCTCTGAAAGCCCAACTTCCAGACTATTATTTCTCTTCAAGAGACACTAGAGAATGACTCTCAGTAAAGTCAGTGTGCCACTTTATAGGCATCATGATCAATTTTTCCTTCCCTAATTGGAAGTTTTATAGGTGTTCCCCCATCCACCCCTGATTCTCACATTGGTATACAATCCTGTCCTTCGTGTTAAAGTTTCCCAGAATGAGGGCCAGCTAAGTGGCACAGTGAATAGAGCACTGGCCCTGGAGTCAGGAGAACCTGGATTCGGATCCTGCCTCAGACACTTAACACACACCCAAAAGGAAAAAATAAAACCTAGCCGTGTGAACTTGGGCAAGTCACTTAACCCCAGTTGCCTTCTAAAAGGCAAAAAAAAGTTTCCCAGAATAGACTCACACTAAATGGATATATGTGATAGAGAAGGGTTAGGTGAGTATCTGAATCCAAGTCCACAACCACCCTGGGGAATCTTCACTGACCTTTCAGATTCTCCTGAGAGGTAGTGTTGCATAGTAGATAGACAGCCACCTTCAAAGCTAGGAGGGCATGGGTTCAAATACTGTCTCTGATGCCTACTAACTGTGTGAACCGAAAAACGTTTCTTCATCTTTCATTGCTCTGGGCACCCAAGACTATAAATCGCAGAGAAAGTGCCAACCTGTTTTAGTTTCTTCACCCGAGAATTCTGAATATCGATGAAATCACAGGTCCATTCCCTATCTCTGTCCCTTCAGATTCTCAGCTCCATTTATTTAACAAGCAAAATTAATTAAGTTACTTGCCAAGGTAATTAGTTATAGAGTTCATTGACTCTAGATATCCTAAGATGATTGTCTTCCTTTCCTATGTAGAAGGATGATCACAAGACCCTGAACAATTTGAAATTACAAGGAAGTAGGACTTTAATTAAATCTTCCTGTAGAGAGTGTAGATGTATTCCTTGTACCTCCTTGAAAGAATTGGGGACATCTGGCATAGGCATTTACCAACCTATTCCCAAAGGTCTAGACAGCTCTCTAGTTGGGACTCATCACAATATCAAGGGATTTTACTTTAGCAATCTCAAGTTTATTCCCTTCAAAGGAAAATTCAAAGCACGAGGTGGTACTATGAGTCTGGAGGACTGTATAGTTACGTGGAAGAGAGGTGGGAAGGAGAATGATTAAGTCATTCGATTATTAACGACTGTGAATCTCTGGTGTTTTGTGTTTTTCCTGAAGGGTAAAATAAAGACTAGCCTGTATCAAATATGCACTGTTACCCTGAGTGTATGTACAGTAACTGGTGGCCCTCATACTTCCACATGCATGAAGTGACACCAGCTATATCCAAGATTTCCAGATGAAAATCTGGGTAGAGGAAAATGAACCAAAGAAATAGATGGGAGGTCTGAGATTGAACCAGGTCTATATAGCAGCAAAGACTGGGATTCTGGGCCATGTATCATATCTGTTTTGTGGAAAGTAGCACTTCAGTAAAAGACTTCAGTGAAACTTCTTGACTTCTATGTGTTTCAGGGAAAAAAAATAGGGAGCTAGAGAAGATATCAAGTGATTGAAAAGTGGTATTTACCATTTGAATTTCCTTTTTTTTCAAATCAGAGTTAAGTACTTACTATGTGCAAAACAATATATTAAACATGGGAGACACAAAGACAAAAAACAGACAGTACCTCTGTCCTTAATATTATTATTACTAATAATAATAAAAACTAGCATTGATACAGTGCCTTAAGATTTGCAAAGTATTTTATGCCTGTTATCTCACTTGGTTCTGTGAAGGGAGTGCTATTATCCCCATTTTGCAAATGAGGAAACTGTTAAGTAAGAGAGATTAGGTGACTCACCCAGTCACAAAGCTAAGAATTCGAGACAGGATTTGAACTCAGGTTTTGCAGACTCCACGTCTAACACTCTAACCACTGTGCCACTTAACTGTCTCTACTTACTCGAAGTTTACATTCAGGATGAGGACTGACATATGATCAGAAGGGGGGGAAACCATTGAATCATAGAATTTCAGAGTTGGGGTGCATCTCAGAGGCCATCTTCCCTAATTGAAGAAGATTTCCCTTTACATCATACCTGATGAAGTCATCCTGCTTTTCCTTGAATGCCTCCAATATGGAAGGCCCTTCTACCTCTTAAGAGAGCTCATTATACTTTGGGATAGTTCTAACGATGATGAAGCTCCAATTTACCTTTTCAGAACTTGATCCACTGCTCCTACTTCTCCCCTTTGGGGTCCAACAGAATGGATCTCGTCTCTTGTCCAAATGACAGATCTTCAGATCCTTGAACAGCAATACCAACCCCCTCTCCCACCTACCCATATTTTCTGAGATAAAACATTTCCTTGGAAGCTCTCTGTTTCACCACTGCCCTTCTTAAATTATGAGGCTGAGAAATGATCACAATACTGTAGTTGCACTCTGACCAGGGCACAGTGTAACTCCTTACTGCTGCATTTATGGTTCACCCAACCTACCTTGATGGGTGCCCAACCTCTTAGGCTATCAAATTGGAATATTGGTTTCACCTTTTCTCTCAAATCTAGCTTGTACAAAACTTTTAACCACTTCTAACTTGCTGTAGCTGACCTCCTTATCTGCCACCAGTAGGGGATAGGAGTAAAAGTACAGAATTTGCCATTGACCTCTACTAGGAATTTTTAGCATTATGTAACTGATAGACTGCTGAACTTAAAGTCAAGAAGTCCTGGGTTCAAATCTTGCCTCAAACATCTAATAGTTGTGTGACTCTAGACCTGTCATTTAATTTCTCTGTGCCTTAGTTTCCTCACCTGTCAAATGAAACATTATGTCCCCTTCATGCTCTAAATCTATGATGCAGTGATATCATTCTTCCTGAATGTGGTTCTATAAATTGTCTAATAATCTCTATTTAATGCCTTCCTGATCAGTCACCAACCTTTTAGAATAAGTATATATTTGATATAATAATTGTGTGTAACTATTTTCTATTATATAACCATATGAGGCATGTTTCCCATTTAACAGGAATTCATTTTACTGAGGCTTTTTGTGGGTTATAGAAAGAATCCTTGATTTGGAGCCCAGAGATCTGAATTCAAATCCTGGCTCTGCTGTCCATTAAATGCATGTGTCCATAAACATAAATAAACAAATTTCTTCATTTGTTAAAATGAGAAGGCTGGACTAGATAACCTCTAAGGTCCTTTCCAGTTCTAAATCTATTTTCCCAGGATCGTACAATGAGGTTAATACTTCCTACGCAATCTGCCTCACAAGACAGGTATAGAGAAAGCCCTTTGTAAACACTGTAGTATTTTCTAAGTGGCCATTATTAATATTAGAGCTGTGGTCTATATTTGGGTCATTTAATGTCCATTCTTTTGTAATGATTGAGGTGAATACTGACCAAATGTAGAGGGATAGACATGGTAATCTTTGGCCTTGCCCAGCCAAAGTGAATTGTATGCATCTTATGAATGAAATGGTCCTGGGGATTAAATATGGTAGATGGGCCTATCATTAATATTAACCCCATTCAACCTCTTTCCAGTTGTTTTTTTTCTCTCTTATGAAATTATCTTGTATTTACTTACTTGTGTAAGTATTGTGTTTCCTCTCCCTCCACCCCAGAAGAATGTCAGCTCTCTGAAGGCAGGGACTTTTTCATTTTTTTCTATAAAGCCCCCACACCTGGCGGAGTGCCCATAGTAGGACTTTAATAAATGTTTGTTGATTTGAAATGTAATATGGTCACAGTGGAAGGCTTTAATTTATTTTCTTTTATAAGGCATTAATCACACTAAACACATCATCTACCACCCATTGATAATTTTGAAGGGTCAGATGCCCTTATGCTGAATTGTGATACTTATTTGAAAACAAAGCACATAGTTACATTTAACATTTAGGAAACTATCACCACAAACTGCCAACTCTCTAAATATCAACAAAGTCATTTTTTTCTTTTTTATATTTGTTCTATAGGCAAAATTTAGCACCTTTCAAAGAGGCCAGTCTGTCAATTCTAGACACAAAAATTCTTTTCTTCACAGGCTGAGCCCAGCAGCAGAGGAAGAAATAATACATGGCACTTCTCATCTTCAAAGTGCCTTGCACACATTCATTAACTCTGTGCTTCAGTACCTTTGGCAGGAAAGAGAAAGAAAATCACATTGTCTATTTATTCTCTAACCCTATTGCTGAGACCACCAGCTTCTGTTATCAGTGATGCTGATCCCTCTTCTCTTTTGAGGTTCCTGCTATGAAAAGTCATACTGTTCCCCTAGACCATCCATTCCCCCCAAATTGCAAACAACTTTCCAGGTAATACTTTCTCCTACCCAACATGAGCTAGGACCTCAAAGTGGGATTTTCACTTATCTGCCAAGTCTCCACCTTTTCTCAACACGGGACCACTCTTTTACTTATACAATTTTCTGATAATTATAAGAGCTATGTTGGCCAATCCAAAATTGATATCCCACCCTAAGACTATGCAGCTCATCAATGGTGGATAGTCCTTAGCTCCTAAAACTCACTCAGTGAGAATAAACATTGCACTATAGCAAGACAATCCTTTGTACAGAGATATTAGAAAGTAGTATTTAATTCTACAAACACTTAAGTATGTACAAGTTCTGTGGTATGTAATGGAGATAAAAAGACAAAAGGCCTATCAAGGAATGTAAGTTAATTGAGGACAGGACTATTTCACTTTTCTATTTGTATCTCCAATTTCTAGGATAGTATTTGGCACATAGATAATTTTGTAAGATGCTAATTAATTCCTTAATTGGTTGATTCTCTTTGAGTTACAAGATGTCCACAGAGAGAGGTAAATACTGTACAAGACAATTTGAGGAAATACTTGTTGTCATCCAGTCATGTCTGACTCTTCTTGAACCAATGGATCATAGAATGCCAATGCTATGCATGGGGCTTTCTTGGCAAAGATACTGGAGTGATTTTCCATTTCTTTCTCCAGAGGAAATAGAGCACAGGTAACTGAAGACTTCATTAGATTGTAGGATCACAGATGTAGAGCTACAAGGGAGTTTAAAGGTCATATTGTCCGTTCCTCTCATTTTGCAGATAAAGAAACTGAGGCACAGAGAAAGTTACTTACTCAAGCTTACACAGGCAAGAAATAGCAGATTAGTGTTTGAACTCAGATCCTTGGAGTCGAAATACCCTAATATTTTTATGATACAAAATTAGAAATGTCACTTTGACTGAATGTTGGAAGACACTAAGGATTCTAAGAGAAGTCATGTGTAAACAAGGTCTGTGTGTGTGTGTGTGTGTGTGTGTGTGTGTGTGTGTAAGAGAGAGAGACAGAGACAGAGACAGACATTTATTTACTTATTTCTTGAGTCTAAGTTCAACACTTAAGAAACCACCTTCAGGGGCAGCTAGGTGGTACAGTGAATAGAGCACTGGCTCTGGAGATAGGAGGATCTGAGTTCAAATCCAGCCTCTGACACTTAACACAAAAACTAGCCATGTGACCTTGAGCAAGTCACTTAACCCCAATTGTCCTACCTTCCCCCTGCAAAAAAAAAAAAGCACCTTCATACTTCAAGGCCACTTTCAACAACTATTCTGACAAAATAACTTAATTTGTTACCAAGAAAATGTCATAGATTCTAGAGGATACAGCACCTAGCTAAGCTAGGTAGTAAAGATCACCCTCTGCCATCTCTACCTCCCTGATAAACTTGGTGACTCCTTCTAACCTCCAGGATCCAATACAAAATCCTGTGTTTGCCCCTCCTACCTTTCTAATCTTCTATCTTACTCCCTCTCACATCCTCTTCAGCCCCATGGCACATGGCTGTTCCACAAACAAGACATTCCATCTCTAGACTCCAGGCACTTCCTCTGCCTGTCCCCCATCCCTGGAACGCTTTCCCTCTTTATCTCTGCCTCCTGATTTCCTTAAGCTCCCAAATGAAGTCCTACCTTCTACAGGAAAGCTTCCCAACCCTTCTTAATTCTATAGCCTTTTCTCTCTTAATTATTGCCTGTTTATCCTGTATTGAGATTGTCTGTACAGTTTTCTGTGCTTTTTGTCTCCCCCATTAGATTGTAAGCTCTTAGAGGACTTGCCTCTCTTTGTGTCCTCAGTACTTCTCACAATGCCTGGCACATAATAGGTGTTTCATAAAACGCTTATTGACTAACTGGCTGACTAAATACTCAGTCATCATTGGGAGGCAGTGTGGTATAATAGAAAGGGCACTAGCAGCAATACTTACTTACCAAGTATTCTAGACCTTAACTTTATTAGACAAAAAAGTGTAGAACAATCTGCCTTGGAAGAAGTATTTTCTTCACTGGGAGTTTAAGTCCTTTATTCACATTTCATACTTCATGACCCCATTTCCCCATTTTTATGGAGTTTTTTTCACAAAGATTCTAGAGTGGAATTTCCTTCTCTAGGATCTCTATTTTACAGTGGAGGAAATTGAGACAAACAGAGGTTGTGACTTGTCCAGAGTCACACAGCTACTAAGTGTCTGAGGCTACATTTGAACTCAGGTCCCCCTGACTTTAGTCCAGACACTCTATCCACTGAGCTACCTACCTGCCCCTGGAATTTCCTTACACTGATGAAATCACAAGTTTGGGGGAAGGTGAGAGGGGAGCTGGTAACCTTGTTAAAGTATCTATGAGGTCTAAAGGTTGGAATGGGTAGCATTGCTAACACGTTGAGGAAGGAGAAGATAAGGCAGCTGCCACCTCTTGAAAGGTATGGTAGAAGAGGTAGCCTGCCTCCATGATGATGAACATCCTCTGTAGGTGACTTAGTTTGGTTTAAACTAATGCTGGTAAGGTACACCATGTCTTAAGATCCCACTGGCATCAGGTTTGAACATCAATAGCAACCAAAAGCTTATTTGCCTCTATGAATGATGATGCATTAAAAAACATTTTTTAAAATATTTGCTGAACAGCCCTTGGGGAAATAGCAGTTCTGAGACAGTTATTGATTGCTTTAGAATTTGTGTCACTAGAATAAGGAATTTAGCTAACAAATTTTCTCCCTTGTTTGGCCTTACTTAGTGAAAAGTGTCTAGAAACGCCTTTGCACAGTTATTTACAATTAGTTTCCTGGCCCTCTGAATGTTAGAAAGTCAGTGCTATAAGAAAACAGGCACAGGGAAGCATTCTTTGAAGAGGATTTAGGTGAGTATCACCTATCTCATTAAAGTGAAATTTCAGCAATTCCAATTCCAATTAAAGGGACTCGTTTTGTAGGATCCCATCTGAATAATTGCAACCAAAGGGTGGTACCTGCTAAAGGAAACAAATCTCACCTCTGGTCTGTGCTTGTAGCTCATCAATGGAGCCTCTGAAACTTCAGGTAGGGGCTTTGGAAAGATGTGGGAAATGGGAGCCTTTCTTGACCCATGTACATGAAGCAGGCTTTTAAAAATCCAGATGATTAATGTCTAGCCTTAGCACTCCTACATGCCAGACATTAAATTATGGTCTCTTGGAAAAGATTCTTTTGAAGGGCCTAAGTGTACTGCTAGGGGAAAAAAATACCATCTTGTACTATGATGAGTATCTAGCTTATGCTGCAGGGCTATCTGTTCCATTTCCACTCTGGGCTTGTGGTTTCACTGGTTGGCCGCTAGGTGGGGCTGTGGATTGAATGCTAGGCAGTCTGGAAGACCTGAGTTCAGTTCCAGCCTCAGACACTTATTACAGGTGTGATCCTGAGCAAACTATATACCTTTTGTTTGCCTCAATTGTGCAAATGGGAATAATAACACCTGATCAAATGAGTTAATATCTGTAAAGCATTTAGCACAGCGCCTAGCACAAGGTAGATGCTATGCAACTGCCTATTCCCTTCTCCTTCCTTTCCCACTGAGGAAACTTCAACTACCAACGTCCCCACTCTGCTACTTATGGTCTTACAGAATTGTCTGGGGCACTAAGAGGTGACATGATTTGCCCAGGGTCACCCAGGCAGGATTTGTCAGAGGAAGAACTTGAATCCAGGTCTCCCTGATACTGGGGGCAACTAAGGAGCACAGTGAATAGAATGCCTGGATCTGGAATCAGGAAGACCTGAGTTCAAATTTGACCTTAGACATTTACTAGCTGTGTGACCCTGGACAAGTCACTTAACCCAATTTGTTTCCATTCCCTCATCTGTAAAATGAGCTGGAAAAGAAGATGGCAAACCACTCCAGTATCTTTGCCAAGAAAACTCCAAAAGAGGCCATGAAGGGTGAGAAATGATGGATGTGATTGAACAATAACAACAACTTCCTGATTCTGAGACCCTGAGTTCACTTAGGTGATATGCCCATGGTCACATAGACAACCTATCTGAGAGGCAAGACTTGAACTCAGGTCTTGCCAACTCTAAAGATTATCCAGTGTTTCGTCTGTCTCTGCCATTTTATTAATTTTTAAAAAGCAAAATATTATCATTTCCTCTATACAAATAAATATGTATTCCCAACTGATGAATGGCAAACCTTCTTATTCATTCATCTCCTTTATCATTTTAGCATTCTCCTTTATTTGTTCTGACATTAGTCTCTTCTCCGTCATTGCTCTTTGCATTCAGAGAGGTTGCTTCAGAGGGCATTGATCTTCACATGTGCCAGTGTGCTTGTGAAACCTGATGACTGCCCCCTACTCATTTTCACATCATTCATTTCTGCTTAAACTCTCCGCTGCTTATTTAGCACCTGCCTCTCTCATTGCAGCTCTGCCTTTTCAAATGCCTTGAATGCAGTGTTACCTCAGGTCAAAATGGGCCACTCCAGTCCTGATTGCAGCATTTTGAGACTGATCTGCTGGCCACTCCTGCAATATCAATGCAGCCCCACTTAAGCTTCTCCTTCTGTCATTCTTTATAGCATTTCTCCTGCAGGCCCTGCTCACTGCTGCATCAGCTCTCCACACCGGGGCTATTTAGCATTCCTGCCATCATCTGTCATTGACACATGACCAGCCCAGAAGAGCACAACTGCAGCATTGGTGGTTTGGCTAGGCTCCAACCCAATGGGTGTGAATTGGCCCTATCACTGGCTATATGGGTGGTGCTGATTGAATTGCTTAAGAAGTAATATGTGATGGCTGTGGAAAGCCTAAGTCCTGTAGCTTTTGAAAAGGTTAGACATGACTTTGTGTACATTGATAGCCCCCCATTAGTCTTCCATCCAGTTTTCCATCTTTTGACTAAAAGTAGACTACTGGTCAATGTACCATGCAGACAAATGGAATCACTGGCTGCTAGAATCAACTCTCAAAAGCCACAGAGGATTTCAGTTCAAATTTAGGGTATTAGATGTTGGTATTAACTGATGTCCACTGCAATGAGCACCACAGGAGTGGGTGCCATGAGAAAGAAAGACAGTAAGAGTGGAAAATCTTGTCACAAAACTCAAAGAGTTTTAAATTAGGCTGAGGGAATATAACAAACACATGAAAAAGACTTCAGAAGATTGACAAAACAATATTCAATGAGTATAAAGGAAGAGGATAGAGTGTTGGACTTGGAGGCAGGAAGAGATGGGTACTGATCCTGCCTCTGACACTTACTAGCTGTGTGATCCTGGGGAATTTGCCTTCATTTGTCTCATGGAACTCAAGTACTAGTATACTGAACAATACATACATTACCATTTTGTCAGTGGGATGGTGGTCCCACACTGGGAGTTCCCCATACTGCCAAAATCACAAATAGTTGCTATGTTCTCAAATACAAATAAAGAATGCTGATTTTGAATATCTGCACAAAGTATATAGAAATATTTAGGGACAATGGGATAAAGAAGAAGTCAAAGCAGACTTCAGAAAA
Source organism: Petaurus breviceps papuanus (assembly GCF_028583685.1). Taxonomy (NCBI): domain Eukaryota; kingdom Metazoa; phylum Chordata; class Mammalia; order Diprotodontia; family Petauridae; genus Petaurus; species Petaurus breviceps. Next base: position 22,983,025 of record NW_027186540.1, read on the forward strand.
ACCTGGAAAGACTTACATGAGCTGATGCTGAGTGAAGTGAGCAGAACCAGAACATCGTACACAAAAACAACAACATTGTGTGACTGTCAGCTATGATTGACTTAGCTCTTCTCAGCAATACAATGATCCAAGATAATTCCAGAAGATGTGTGATGGAAAATGATACCCACATCCAGAGAAAGAACTGATGGAGTCAGAATGCAGATTGAAGCATAGTATTTTCACTTTCTGGGTTCTTTTTTTTCATGTTCCCCTTTTATTCTTTTTTCTTCTTTCACGGAAAGACTAATATGGAAATATGTTTTTTAAAAGGAAGCAGCCAAAGGTAGGGTGCCTAATGAAGGAAAATTGCATGAAGGAGTTAAGTTTTGATCAAGTTTTCAAAAAAGAATGATTTCATGTAGTTTCAAGGACAAAAAAGACCACTCCAAGAAGCTAGAATGGCATGCACAAAGACATGGAGGTACAATCAAAAAAGTGGACCTGGAAGCTTAACCAGTGGTCTGAGGTGGGAAGAAGGTGTCACTCCTAAGGTTTTTGGAGATGACAAATGGATTTTATTGACTGTACTAATGAATCCATGAAGAGGAGAGCAGTGAGAAGTAATATGCAAGAGACCGTCTCCATTGTCATCAGATTCGATGGCTCTATTATTCAAAAATCTTATAGCTCTTTGTCTCCTCCTTTTACACTTATAATTCTGGGGGTATTCTAAGCTTTTCTACCCAACTTGCCTGCAGATTCCTTAAGAGCAGAGACGCTGTCATTCATTTTTATATCACCCAGAGCATAATCCAGTTCACTTAATCAATCAAGCACTTAACAAGCTTGAAGAACCAGTTGAATTATTTTTGTTTCCTAAAGCATTGCTTCATAAAAGACCTTAATATGAATGAATGAGTGAATGAATGAAATGAGAATTTATTAAGCACTTACTATGTGCAAAAAGGCACTGTGCTAAATGGTGAGGAAACAAATAGAAAAGTAAGTCTCTCTCTGCTCTCAAAAAAAAAGAGACAGCTATAGAAGATTTCAGCTCCAAGTCAGATAGAAAAGTCCCATACTCTTTAGGGTACAGAGGAAAAGCAGATGGTAATGTATTTCCTTTCACATTCTTTCCACAGATAAAACTATATCTATCTCTGATGTCAAACCATTTGGTAGGGAGAAGATTCTTTTCAGGGTCCTCAGTAGTTTTTGCTGTAACCCACAAAGAAGCAGCTGCAAATGACATCTCCACAGGGGTGGCTTCCTAGGATGATGGCTATCAGGGTGGGGCTAGAAGGATTAGTGCTGTGATTTGTTTGTGGGGGCAGAGGGCAGTGCTGCCACAACCAGGATCTTGGGATTTAACCCTCCGTTGGTGGCACTTGGTCAGCAGTTGGGGGTGGTGACAAAGAAGGCAAGCACTTCACAGTTATGGCTCCCCTAAATACTGCATGGGCTAGAACAGAAGTAGGGCTAGTGGTCTGTGAGGTACTGTTAGTCATACTCTATCCATTAAGATTGAGAGAAAATGGCCATCTGATGTCATATGACACTTTGCTTACACTTGTCTTATGGCACTAATTGGTCACATTCTAGATGTACTTTTCTTACAGAATTTATTTCTAGGTTTTAAATACTTACTAGGTTGTATTATAGTGATTTGGGCATGTGTGTTATCTCTCATGTCATCTCCTATAGGAGTACTTTCCTGATTCCCATTGGATGTTAGTGGCCCCTCATTCCCTGCCCCACAAAAAAATTACCATGGCTAATGAATCAGGATGGGCAACTGGGTGGTTCAGTGGATAGAGCACTGAGCTTGGAATCAGGAAGGCTCATCTTCTGGGTTTACTAGCTATGTGACCCTGAGGAAGTCATTTAACTCTGTTTGCCTCAGTTTCCTCAACTATAAAATGAGCTGAAGAAGGAAATGGCAAGCGACTTCAGGATCTTTGCCCAAAAAAAGTCCAAATGGGGTCACACAGAGTTGGATATGACTGAAATGAGTCAGCAATAACAACAATGAATAAGGAGCTGATCGTCTTGTTTCTAACACATACTGGCTGTGTGACCCTAGTCAAGTCATTTAACTTCTTGAGTGTTCTAGGCAACTTTATTCTCATTTTCCATAAAGGTGCCAATCTGTCTTGATAGAGGGAGGTTCCTTACCCAGGAGTTCATTATGCCAATGAAATCACAGGTCTTCCCTCTGTCCATGCATAATTTGTATTTTCTTTTTTGTACACATGCTGCTTCGAATCATAAGCTGCTTGAGATTAGATATTATTTCAATTATTTTCCTCCTCAGTGACGAACATATAAGTAGACATTAAATTTGATTGTCAATTCATTGATTGGATGATTAATTTGCAGGACCCATGTCTTAAGCTTCTAAGTAGTCATCATAGCACTAAAAAAAAATGCCTTGTATATCTTGGGTGTTAAGTAACTGCCGAATAGATTGATGGATGAAAGGATGTATGGATGTATGTATGTGTGTATGGATGTATGGATGAATGGTGTAGCGCCAACATAATATTCACAGCACTTAGGGCAGCTATAAATATGCCAGAGTAATTCTGAATCACAAAATATAACAGATTCTCCACATGGAAAAAAGAACCAAAACATTTACTCAAACACCAGAAAAACAAATCCATCTCAGCAACAAAGAAATCTATACACAATAACAATGCAGAGGGCACCACCATCCCCAAGCCTTCCCCCTGCTAAGGCCTGCTTCCTCTGGGCTGTGCTCTACCCTTCCTGCTCTACCCTTTCTACTCTACCCATTCAGCAAGCTCCTCTCACCACAGGCTTCATGTGACTCAAACTCCTGTGACTTAGGTTTCCATATGACTTAAGCAGGTCACGTGGGTCTATTAATGGATGGGAAAGATCTTCCCATTTATATTACCATTACAAATGGATGGACAAACAAACAAGCTAACTAACACAGTGAAGACCCTTCTCTGTAGTCCTCTCCAGGTGTGAGGAACCTGCACCCTCAAGGCCACACATGGCCTTATGTTTCCTTGGGTGTGGTCTTTTGACTGAGTCCAAGTTTTACAGAACAAATTCTTTTATTAAGGGGATTTGTTCTGTGAAGTTTGGATTCAGTCAAAGGGCCACACTTGAGGACCTAGAGGGCCCCATGTGGCCTTGAGGCCGCAGGTTCCACACCCATGTGTCGAGTCCCTTATGAAGGAGAACAGTAATAGTAATGTAGGCTCTGTTTAGGGATGTTGCCATTGATTCTCTGAACTAAACCTGACTTTCAAGCAAAGGAGAGTTGCTGGGAGGGGCTGGGTTTTTGTTTTGAAAGCATTTCCCATCTGTGGACAAAAACAATTTTTTAAAAATACTCTAGTGCTAGATAGCCAAATAATTAAATTCCAGTACATAATTATGTTGCACAGAAGCATTACCGATACCACTATTTGGTTATGCCCTTTTAGGACTTAGATATTATAATTACAATAAAGGAAGAGTATTTAATGATTCATTTTAAACTATTATGTGAATTCTTTGCCTAAAAATTATTACAGACCTATAAAATGAAGCAATTACCAATATTTAAGTTTTATTAAATGAGCTGATTACAATTTTAAAGGAGTTTATGAACAATATCTGCTTTATGAATGTTTTTAAGAGACTTTTATCAAAATCTCTGCCTTTCTATAAAGATAACTATTGAATTAAGTCAAAGTTATATATGAGTCAGGGCAACAGATTACATTTAAAATGTTGTATGGCAAAAATGTTGTGGCAAGTACTCAAAGGTTAAATACTACCCTGTAGATTTCTGTTTGATTTCACAGAGATATTATAAAGAGAAATACATATTCTTTGCAATGCTTTGACCTCCTAAGAATAAATGTTACATAAATAAATTCAATGGATAATTATGATGATGGGGTATGATTATGAATGATCAAGTTATGAGAAAGAGAGTTAGGTTTAGAGAGCCATAGAACCTGGGTTCAAATACTTGTTTTACCGTCATGTGACTTTGAAAAATCAATGTATAGAGAGCATTACTGCACTCTAGTCACTATGCAATGCACTGAGGATATAGGAAAAAAAATCTAAATCAACCCCTGATGTCAAACAGCTGAGTAAGTGATTTCCCTTCTATGTGCCTCAATTTCCTCATTTATAAAATGAAGATGTTGGCTCAGATAACCCCTAAGGCTCTTCAAACTCTAAATCTGTCACCCTACAATCCTAAATCTATGTGTGTATGTATCTATAAAATTGTGTGTATATACACATATACAATATACATGCATGTACACAGGTATGTATATATACACCTATTTATTATCATTTATTGATAATATAGAAATATATGTGTATATATTTTCCATATACTCATATGTGTATACATGTGTGTGGGCATATGTGTCAAAGTCGTGGATAGGAAACAAGAACATCCTCAAAACCAACAATAACTAAAGATTTTAGCTTAACTTTTTGACTAGTTCTTCTTTCTCTCCATTTCAGTTTCCCACATGGAACAATAATTCCATTGACCTCAGACTTCCAATCCCAAAGCACACCACAGTAGCTTAATTCATTGTTCATTATTGGTCCTCAATTGCATCTGACAGAATAGGATTTCATAAGGAAAGAGAAGAGGTCTTTTGTGCCTCCCTACTGTACATCTGATTCCAGCCATAACTTGACTGAAATTGAACCTACTTGGAATGTTCATGTGCATCCACTCTCCCTACTGATGCAGAGTGAACTTGTGGGAGAGTGTACCACAGGTTTATCAGTTAGATGTTTTCTTATTACTTTTCTAACCATGCTATTTCATCAAACACTTTTGCCTGGAGTTACTCATCTCCTCAAACTATTGAAAGATAACCACTTCAGTAAGGACACATGAGCAATATCACATTATAGGTACAGGCCTCAGAGTACCTTGAACTGCCCTCAGAGGAGCCTTTCTTGCAAGATGGGAGGATGCCCCCCAAATACTGACTTTCCAGAGCAGAGGATCAGCAGAATCCCCATATGCATTAATTGGTGCTGATTAGTTTCACTGAAAGTTGTAGTCAAAATAGTTCAGGAGCATTTTTTTTCCAGCTGTGATTATGGAGACAGGTCTATATTTAAAATTAATATGATAACATGCTGCATCTTAAAGTCTCCTACTTGTGACTAAAGAAGAACCAGGCAGCATATTTCCTTATTTCTTGTGGTGGTAAAGCAGAGGTCTTTCTGTTAATCATCAAAGTTGGACATTTTTATTGGATATTTACATAGGCTTAGAAATTACTTATGCAGTAGCTATGCTATAAGGGAAAGGACTCACCTTGATTTTTTTGGAAATAGGCCAGTCACATTTCATTAAAGAAGGTTTAACATGGCATTTTAAAATATAGCTAGTAGGATTGCCACCTACAATGTTAACTTCTCACAATAACTTCAGCAAAACTAGGAAGGCCACAAGTCGCTAAGGATCACAGAATCAAAGAATTTCAATGTTAGAAGATACCTCAACAGCTGTCCCTACTACAACAAACATAGTAAATCATCCATTCAGTCTCAGACAAATGGAAACCCACTACCTCCTACAATAGCCTCTTCTATTTTGGCATTACTAAAGGGACATGGGGGTTGCTTTTGCTTTTTCCCCACTTCACATCAAACCTAGATTTGCTTCTTTGAAGCATTTATTCATCATTTCTGGGTCCAGCAGAGCAAGTTTAATCCTCTTCTATATAGACAGATTATCACGTACATGAAGATAGCTTTCATGTCTCTTCCCCACAATAAACCTCTTCTCAAGTCTAAACAACCCCAGTTCCTTCCCTCAAGTCTTATATAACATAAACTCATGTTCCTTCACCATCTTTGTCCTCCTCTGACTACTCTCAGATTTATCCACGTCCTTTTAAGAACATGCAAACTGGACAGAAGACTCCAGATGTGAGTTGATTGGGGCAGAGCATATTATCAGGACCATTACCTCTATATCCGTAGAAGATATGACTTTCATACTTTTGCTGTTACCCTATCCACTCATCAAGATAGGCTAGAGGTATAGGCACTATGATAGTGGATTGCCATCACCTTTCTCGCATTCAACAGTTTCTCCAGACCTCTGGCAAAGACTTTGATTCCTGTATTTGAAGGCTGTACCAGGTGGGTAATGAACTTCATACTATACTGGAGTCTCCTAAGGTGTCTATTGTAGAGAGACAGGGGCCCAATGATTTATGTAGCCATATTCACAAAAGATAAGGTGCATCCCTCTGTGCCTATATCTCCAGGATGCTTAAACTGGTTGAAAAGTGAGAATTTCATTCAATCAACCAAACAACTTGTTTGACTAATTATTTCACATAATTGGCTAGCTGTTTTGACATGAAGACACAATCTATTTCAGGAATTCATTACCCTTTCATTCTTAAACAATGCATCATTGATGCATTAAACTGTTAACAAGTAAGTATTTAAAAGGAATGCAGGAAATGCTATTTACTCATTAGAAGTGACTGTTAGGTTTTCTCTAATATTCTTCCTTAAATACAAAAAAATAACCAAAAAACCTCCCAAACTTTTGTTGGCAGGAGGGAGAGGAAATATGTATATAAAAAGCAAAACAATGTGTTATATTTTGAATAACAAGAGGAATCCATAGGCAGTATCTAGAAGATTAGTGACTAATATTTACCAGTCTATAGGCCAGATTTGTCCTGTAGGTTGAAAATGTTCATTAAAGTATATACGATGATTTACTTGAAATAAGTTCTGCTCTACTGTGCTTTTGGGAACTTGCTTGAATTTTCCATCTGTCAAAATTCTTAATTATCATATAATCATTTTATGGGAAGTTTAAGGGAATATTTTAAATCAATTAATCAACAAACATTTATTAAGTACCTACTATGTGCTCAGCACTCTGCTGAGCATTGAAGATACAAAAGGAGGCAAAAGACAACTCCTGGCCTCAAGAAGCTTATAATCTAGATGGGAAAAAATGAGTGCTAGAAAGTCATAGGAGATTCTAAAGGAAGTGATATGACAAATGCCAGTTGTCTTTAAATGGATGTGTCAGGCAAGAATCAAAAAGTATAGAGGTAATGATGTGTAACAGGAGGTATGTCCATACCATCATCTATCTCAAAGCAAATATAACTGGCATGTGGGTTGTCTCTGACAGAATCATAATGAGTGAAAATCAGATTCAAAATTCTGCAGTGCATTTTAGAATAGGCCTTCATTCCAAAGTAAGGTCAAATTTGACCGATTTTGTTGGGTAACTTAGTCCAACAAATAGAGTCAACTTTAATTAATTTGACTAATAGAAGGAAGACACTGCACACATAGTCCAAAACATCAAATTTTTTAAAAGTTGGCATTTAGTTCATACTATATAAACATTAATAGAAGAAACTGGGTTCATGTTCTTGAACCCCCAAAAGAAGCGAGGAAATGCAGCATCTCCTTTGGTCCCCACTATGGGGGACCCTGAGTATTGAATGCTGAATACACTGTGAGTTACAGTGGCTGTGTTCGTTGGTTTCGTTTAACTTCTTTGTTAAAAGGAAAAGTTCATTTGGGAGTGGACATGAAGTTGTTTCTGGAAACAGTAATGTAAAAAACAAAAGCATTCATAAAATGTTTCTTTTTAAATAGTTGATATTGGTTACATTTTTGCTTAGAATGCATCATATGGTTTTGGAGGACACTGATTTAATTTCTAAATGATGTTTTGTTTTGAGTAATAACAAAATTAGTTGATATTTCCTGAATGTACCCATTCATAATGGGTAGAGTGGTAGGAAAAAAATTAAGCTATAAAGAAAAATCAATGGAGCACAATTTTAAGAAGTATGTGTTTAGCACCAGATTATTTTCTATTCAGTCTACCCACTTTCATTGTGAAATGGAAAATAACCAAGAAAGAACCAAAATTAAGAAAAAATATATATAAGCAAGAGTAAATATGTAATATCCTGATTCTGAAAGCTATAATACATGAACACTTTAGTCTATGGGAGAACTAAGGTAATAAGTAATTTTTAAACTTTTTCCGTGGATAAGGATCATGATATGAAGCAACTAGGTAGCATGGTAGACAGAGCACTGAACTTAGAGGACTCAGGAAGCCCTGAATTCAAATCTATCTTCAGATACTAGCTATGAGGCAAATCACAATCTCTATGGGCCTCAGTTGCCTCATCTTAAAAATGAAACAGTGGGACTTGACCTTCTGATTGCTTCTACCTCTATATATCTATGATCCTATGATTTAATTTTGTAGAAGTGAGGGCTGAGAGGTGGCCAGGTAGCTCAGCGAGTAAGAGCACCGGCTCCAGTGTCGGGATGACCTGGATCAAATCCGGGCTCAGATACTCAGCACCACACCCAAGAATAACTGGCCATGTAACCTTGAGCAAGTTACTTAGCCCTGATTGCTTAAAAAAAAAAAAAAGAAGTGAGGGCTGACCAGTGGTCAGAATTCATATTTCATTGGTATCCTCCTGATTTCTATTTTTTTTAAAGCAATCAGGGTTAAGTAACTTGCTCAAGGTTACACGGCCAGGTGTTTCTGGGTGGGTGCTAAGTGTCTGAGCCTGGATTCAATCCCCAGTTCATCCCGACACTGGAGCTGGTGCTCTTATTTGCTGTGCTACCTGGCCGCCCCTTATCCTCCTGATTTCAAGAGAATTCATGGAGGACTTCCAAAATATTGGGTGAAATTTTGTGTATATGTATGTGTATATGCATATGTGTGTGTCTTCTTCTTTACTCTAAATCCATCATGTATCTCTCATAGATTGCATTTTAATCATTGTTCTTCTAGAATCATAGATGACTATTGGATTGATCACAGTTCTTACAGCTTTCAAAGTTGTTGGGTTTTGCCATGTTGTTTTTCTTGTATAAATTGCTCTCTAAGATCTGCTCACTTCATTCTTTATCAGATTATAAAAATCTTCAAAATTGTTCATTTTTTCTAGTATTGATGTTTCTCTTTCTGAAGAAATTGGTCCTTTGAAAATTGGGAGATTTTCTGTGGTGACTAGCTGGTTTTTTTTTCTTCATTGATGTGCTTTGACCTATAGCCTCAGTGACAAATTTAGTCCAACATTGAAGAGGGAAAGTTTTATATAGAAGGAGAAATAAATGAGAAGGATTATACTATCTCCTGTTTAGGATGCTGAATAAAATATTCATTCAAATACAGTGAGGATTAAGTTTTATCAAACCTTCCTTTTGTTATTTATACATACATACAAAGGCCTACCATATGAATTTTGTGGGAATTATTCCTATTCAGATTGTGTTAGCCAATAAAAATTGAAGTACTGTGGAAAAAAGGAAAAGAGTCGAACTTATATGACCAGAAATAACAAAGCAGAAAGTAAGAACGGTAAATTTTCTGGTTATATTTCTTAACAGATAACATATTCAAATGACTTTATACTCAAGCTTCTTACATCTTCCAAATTGACATAGTCTATTTTTTCCCAAGAATTTTTGGTTGTTTTTGTAGTTGCTCTTACTAAATATTGTGGAGAACAATGGCAAACTAGAATATTTCCAGAAATAAATTGCCCTCCCTTCAACTTCAATTCCCAATAAGTCTTTCATTCAAACAATAAGGTATGATACCGTAGAAAGAGCACTGAGTCTAGATTTGAGTCCATGCTACCTTGTGTGACCTAGGGCAAGTCACTTAAACTCCCTGGGCCTCAGTTTCTTAATTTATAAAATGAAAGATTTGGACTGCATAGCCTCTGAGGTCTCTCGAAATATCTATGAATATGAGATTTCCTCCTTTGCTGTTAATAAAGTAGAAGGTTTCTTCTTCATATTCATCATCAAAATCAGTCAGTCAACAGCTCAGTGATCCAATGGATTGAGTACTGGGCCTGAATTCAGGAAGACTTAAGTTTGAATCCAGATTCAGAAACTTAGTAGCTGTGTGATCCTGGGAAAGTCACTTAATTTCTGTTTGCCTCAGTTTCCTCATCTGTAAAAATGAATATGAAAATGGTACCTACCTGCCAGGATTGTTGTGAGAATCAAATCAGATAATAATTGTTTTTCTCTTTTGTTTGTTTTGTTTTTCATTTTTAGTGAAGAAACCTATTTATCCAAGTTGATAGAAAAACATAAATAAGGGAAAATATGCATGTGAGAATGTACACCAGCCAAAACAAATTGAAGGTGTTCTCCCATTGGGAGAGAGACTGTTCATTCAAGATAGAAAGGATTTATCTTACCCGAAGGAAAATTCCCAAATACCTCTAATGCAGCAAGTTGGGAACAAGGACATGATAAAGACTACTGCCAACTCTCATGTCAGCTTCTTCTCAAGTCTGTGAAGAAAATTTAGAATCTGATAAATCCTCTCTCTTAACACTGGAAGCCCAGAGAACTGGCAGATACTGTAGTGACTAGTTCTCTTGTCTCTCCCCTTTCTGCCAAATCCACGAGATAATAATTGAAAAGTGTTTAACACAATACCTGGCTCATAGCAAGAGTCATGTAAATGTTGGCTATGTATGTAAATGTAAATGCTAGGCACTGTGTGGGCCAAACATTGGGAATATAAAGAAGAAGAAAAAAATCTCACAATCCTATAGCCAAGGGCCACACATCCTAATGAGGGGGGACTTCATGTAATTGTCAATCATTAAACATTTATTAAGAGCTTACTATGTGCCAGACACTGTGCAAAGCATCTAGGTATGTACAAGCAATATACAGAGTATATGAAGGTAAGCTTCAAAGGGATAGCATTGTCAGCTGGAAAAAAACCAGGAAAGGCCTGCACAAAAGATAATTTGTGCCAAGTCTTAAAGGAAGCCAGGTAAACTCAGAGGCATGGTGAGAGGGCAGAGTGTCCAGGTTTGAGGAACAGTCATTGCATAATCATGAAGCTAAGAGATAGAATGTTGTATTGAAGGAACCATAGGATAATGTTGCTGGATCATAGAGTATGGGCAATAAAGTGTAATAAGAATGGAAATATGGAGCAGATAGTGAAGAACTTTAAATGACAAATGGAAAAATTAATATTTGCTAATGGAAGTAAGAGGAGTATAACATTGTTGAGCCTTGGCTAAGTGGTGAACGCAATGAAATAGAGACAGCCATTACAGTGATCCACCCAATGTAACTTTTTGAACCCTGCACTACCCACTAACTCTCCTGGCCCCCAATATCACCCGTCATCTCGCAGATATGAGGAGAGGACTTCACATCATTCTTCCATCTGCTGCCAACTCTGATTTAAAAAACATCTGCTCCAGCCTGATACCTCTTCACCAGCTGGCATCCAGGGAGCTGAAAGGGACTGAACTCCACTTCTGCACCTGTTTCAATGAGGTTTATTTTTTTCTCATTTAGCTTTTAGCAAAAAGTAATTTTGTCTTTTGTTTTGTACAGTTTTGGGGAGGTAAATATTATATCTCTCTTTAGCCTAAACTTTGCAAGTTCCAAGCAAGCTTCTCCAGTTTTCCCCAGGTAGGGTTGCAAGGATCTAAAGACTTACTTCAGAGAGACATTTATCTGGTCGAACCTCCTCTTTCATCAGGATCTCTCTTCAGAGAAGGAGATGCCTCTAGATTCCTTTGAAACTGGACCCTTCTCTCTTCCATTCTCACACCTGAAAATGAGATGCCTTCATAGTCATAGACTTGGATGGGAATTAGGAGGCTATTTTGTTCTAGCCTTTCATGTTACAAATGAGGAAACTGAAGCTCCAAAGGGTTAGATGACCTGTCAAAGGTCACACAGGTGGTAAGTGTCAGAGGTGGGATTTGTACCCTGTACCTCTAACTACAGAGCCAGTGATCTTGCATATAAACCACAATGACTCAATACTTCTCTTTCAGTAGCCTTTATTTTTTTCTGTACTTGTGAAATTATAAACTCCTTTAGGGCTAGGACAATTTTTTGCCTTTCTTTTGCATTTCCACCAGTTAGCACAGTGACTGGTACATAGAAGGCACTTGATAAATGCTTATTGACTTGGTACATGGTGTATGGATGACCATATTGAACAACCTCTTTTCTGTAAAAATGCTTAAAACATGTCTTATTTAAGTTATTTTTAACTCTAGGCACCGTAGAAGGAAATATGCCTATTATGGATTCCAATTGAGTTTTGAGTCATTGCCATGAGTCTCAATTTCTGGCACATAAAAAGCCCAAAATCAATTAAACAAATATTGATTGAACACCCACTGCATGGTTCAAAGGCTGAGTCTGACAGCATGACAAATACAAAGATGAGCAAGATAAAGTTAGTGTTCAAGTGTGTACAATTTAAGAACACAAAGAGCTATAGTATGAGAAGTGACCAGTGCTGTAAGCAAACAGAAAGTGAGTCCTCTGAGGACAGTGAGAGAGTGCAGGAGAAAGAGGCAAACATGGAGGGTCAGGAGACTCATACAGTTCCCGAGCAGCTGGTTTTGTTGAATTCTTTGTAATATCCAGGTCTCATACTCAATAGACAGGAGAAGGGATGGAGTAGGAAAGAGAGAGACAGACACAGACACGGAAAGAAAGAGGGAGACAGAGAGAGACAGACAGAGAGACAGAGAATATGTTCAGACATAGGGCTCAAGGAAGGCAAGGTGAGAAACAACTTGAAGGATTTTGACAGATGGAAATGAGAGAAGAGGACATTCTATGTAGAGTATATAGCCTAAATGAAAGAACTGAGGCAGGAAAGGATGAAGTATGTCTGAGGACAGGGAAAACTCAGTTTGAATGGAGTATAGTGTATTTGTGTGAGGAGGAAGATTGGAGGGATTTGAGGGAAATCAAGCTAGAACTCTAGGTCAAGGCCAGATTGGGGAGTTTAGTCTTTACATTTCAGGCAAGAGGGAGCCATTGAAAGTTTTTGTACAGGGGACTAACATAATCAAATGTATGCTTTAAGAAACTTAATCTGGCAATGGCATGAAAAGTGAATTGGAAAGAATTCAGATTTGAGGGAGGGAGACCAAGTAAGAGGCTACATAAATATCCAGGTGAGAAGTAATCATGACCTGAAATAGGGCCATGAGACTGGGAATACAGAGTCCAATGCACTGTTCCCAGAAACATCTTGACCCTTCTCTTATGGTACTCCAAACAACTGCTGTTTAAATGGTGTTACATGGATGAACTTGACCATGAGAGGGTCTCAGTTTCCTTATTAGGAGCACTGGTAACTAAAATAACTAGTTCTTTGCCCAGAACTGCCTGTGACACCCTGAGACAATAGTTACTGATAGAACCTCTTCCCCCTCTGAATTGGCAGTCATCAGAATAATGTCTTTCAATTCTCAGTTTTGTTCAAATACTGATCACATGATTTCTTCTCTTCATCACTAGGCAAATATTTTACTTTCATAAAGCAGAGTCACAGAGCTACTGAGATTCAGTACCGTTCTTGTTTCTATTGGATCCAACCCTATGCTGAAAAGGCAGTGTGGTCGAGTAGGAAGAGCCCGAACTCAGGAGCCAATGGATCTGAATATATACCTCCAGATGGGGGTGGGGGGCAATTTAAGAGGGGAAAAGAGTTCCTCTGCCCATGATCTATCTCCTTAGTAAAATTACTTTATAAAAGTGAATTCATGTCAGTTGGGCACAGTATCTGTGTAACCTGTGCAAATCACTTAACCTCTCTGAGCCGCAGTTTCCTTACCTGTAAAATGAAGGGTTGTATTCAGTGTCCTCTGAGGTCACTTCTAGCTCTACCTCTATAAACTATATTATTTGAGCTATTGGGTATCACTCCATGGCGGTGACTCCTACAGTTCAGTCACATGGGCATCCTTCCCTACACCATTCACATCATACTGATATCAGTTGCTCAAGTGGTAGAAAAAAATCTAATGCATGTATATTGCAGGTACAGGACAGGAGATTGGGAAGACTTCCTGGTTAGTAGGATGGAGAAGATGTGAAATGAACTAATGTCCATCCTACAAGGGAAATCACTTAGGGAACAACAAGTTTGGGAGACGTCTAGACTCTAAAGAAGAAAGTGCCTATACTTGTCCACTTATCAATGGATCCGATGAGATAGTATTTTTAAAGAGCTTAGCAGAATGCCTGGCACATAACAAGAACTTAATAAATGTCTCTGTCCCCTCAAAACTAACGTCTCCACTAATATCCTCCATCTCAACCTGTCACATTTACTCTATACTCTTGTTCCATCAATCATTCCTTTTTTTAATGCATATTTAATCTCTCCCTCTCTACTCCTTTACCCTATAAAATTTTTGAGGTCTTCCCTAGGCTAAAAAGGAATTGGAACCTTACCCTGCTCCCCACTCCAAACTATTACCCTTTCTCCTTCCCTTCACTACTAGACTTGTGATCTCTGCCTTTGTTTCCTCACTTTGCCTACTCTCTCTTGGCAGAGCTATAGCAAGGAATGCTTTCTCATGGGGCAGAAACAGTTAAGGATGGGAGGGGTGAGGAGGCTTGTCCAAGGTCTCTTGAAGGCAGAGGTGGCATCTGAACCCAAATCCTAGGATAACAAAATCAGGGCCCTTTCTACTATACTACACTCCTTTATTCTATGGATATGAAAACTAAGAGGGATGAAGTTATGTGGCCAGGGTGTCACTGCAGAAAAGGGTGTCTTCAAGTAACTTGAAGGAATACCACATGGAAGGGGAGTTAGGCTTGTTCTGTCTGGTCCCAGATGGCAGAGCTAGAAGCAGTAGGGCAGATTCAGGCTTGAGGTAAGGAGAAGCTTCCTAACAAGAGCTGTCCAAAAGTGAATTGCTTTACATTGGAAGTTAGTAGTTTATGAAAAGAGCTACTAGGTGGTGCCATATTGCCGAGAGCACCAGGCCTGGACTCAAGAAGACCTGAGTTTAAATCTGACCTCAAATACTTGCTAGTTGTTTTACCCTAGGCATACCCCTTTACCCTGTTTGCCTCAGTTTTCTCATCTGTAAGAAGCTGAAGAAGGAAATGGCAAACCACTTCAGTATCTTAGCCAAGGAAACCTCTGAAAGAGTTGTTAATATGACTTAAAAAATGACGAAATAACAACAAGTTTGTAAAAAAAAAATAGCCACTGATCAAGACATTTAAGACTTTCTAAGATACAGTGGAAAGAACATTGGCTCTAGATATAGAGGATCTAAGTTCAGTAACTACTTCTGACATTTACTAATTGTGAGACCTTGGGAAAGTCACTTACAGTATTATTGTTGTTGTTATTATTATCTAACATATATAAAGCTTTATATATATACAAAGTGCTTTATATACAAGCATCTCATTTAATCCTCATTACAACCCTGTAAATGTCCAGGCAAAATTTGCTATAGGTGTGACTTTGGGTAAGTCACTTATAGTATTATTATTATTATTAATAGTAACTAACATATATAATGCTTTATGATTTGCAAAATGCTATACATATAGCACTTAATTTAATCCTCATTACAACCCTGTAAGTGTCCAGGTTGTGATTTACTATTAGTGTGACCTTGGGCAAGTCTCTTACAGTATTATTATTAATAATAATAGTAACTAGCACATATAATGCTTTATGGTTTGCAAAGTGCTTTATGTATAGTATCTCATTTAATCCTCATTGAAGCCCTGTGAGATAACTGCTATTATTATCTTTATTTTATAGATGAGGAAAATGATGCTAAGAAGGATTAACTTTCCAGGTTCACATAGTAAGTGTCTAAGGCAGGATTCAAACTCAGGACTTCCCAATTCTATCAACTTCACCATGCTGCCACTTATCCTTCTGGGCCCTTCAATTCTTTATTTGTGGAATAAAGGGAATGGATTAGATGTCCTTTGAAATTATTTTTCATTCTAGATCTGTGATTCTATGGTCGTGATTCCCCAACTTTATCTTGTTTGACTCTCCATTGTGCATTCAACATCCTAGACAAACTAAAATACCTGGTTGCCTTTTCTAACTCTGTCCCCTCCCATCTCTATATCTTTGCTTCTCCTTGTCCACATACCTGAAATTAACTCCCTTTCATTGGCATCTGCTAAAGTCCTTTATTTCCCACAAGAGTCAACCAAAGGGTTCTGTTACGTTTTCTATGATATCACCACCAGCCAGGTTAAATTCCTCTAACTCTTGAAATTTCTCAAGGCAATTTGCCTACACCTCTCCTTTGTACTAAATATTTTCTTTGTTTCACAATTCTTTGATTATATGTAATTTCCTCCCATTAGATTGTAAGCTTCATAAAATTGGAGTCTGTATCATGTCTATCTGCAATATATTAGGCATTTAATAAATGTCTGTTGAATTGAGCTAATTTGCACTAATTTACTCCACCATTGGAAAACCAATTGGAAGCATCTGCCTATCACAGTAACTGCTGTTGAGTTTGCTTCAGCAAAACAACTTCAGTGTGCCATACTGTCTTATCAACCACAGCTGCTGCCCCTGTTCTCCTATGTGTAGTGAATAATAGAAATAACCATCAGGAAGTAATAGCAGCTTTTGCACTTAACATTACTCAGCTGAGAAAAAACTGTTAGATGGGTAATGTTTGTGTTTTGTCTCCCTTTTGCCTCTACTTCTGCTTCCATTGTTCCCTTTTCCATTGGGTGCATCCTTTGCTCCAAGGCAAGGATCACATCACCTTAGGGTTCCTTTCTCTGATCAGGAACCTTCATTCTCTCTCCCTTCCACTTATCTCTTATTGAATGTTAATTGCCCTTCCCCTAAAGTTTAAGTACAACTATCCAAGGTTTGGAGGGAGTTTTTTGTTTTGTTTTGTTCTACCTGTAGTACACCCATAATTTCCTAAATTATCCATGTGGCTTGACATGTGGAAATCTCACTCACTCTAGAATCCAGATCACTTTAAACTAGAGAAGAACTCAATTAATTTCTGAGTCTATTGTGAGTCCTCTCCTAAAAAGGCTAATGTCTGTCTATTTTGAGAGATAATTTTTATCTTGTTCTTGTCCTTGCGGTAGATTTGTCTAGCTCTTTTTGAGACATGTTTCAATTTGATTCAAAAAGCATTATTTGCCCAGCTGTCAAGTTTTTCAATATCTCCTTATTGTTCTTTTTCTTTTTAGGAGAAAAAGAAATAAGGACAAAAATGGACCATGTGTAAGTGGTAATCCACACAATATAGTTCTTAATAAATAACATTAGAGTTGAAAATAGGAGCAATGAAAAAATAGTCCTTGTTCTATAGCAAATACTGAATAGCTGATGTGGATGGATGGGTCTCATGATTGAAAAAGCCTCCAGTGCTTGCCAAGCACATCCCTCCAAAAGATCATTTATAAAAAATGTCATTTGGCATGTATTTTATTGTGAATTAACTAAATTTTACTTTAAGCTAAATATTGTGACTCATGCACCTGGAAAATAGAAACAGATATGTATTCAAACAGACACAAAAAGCTTTCCCATAAATATTAAACAGTCTTAACCATGGTTTAAAATCTGTATTTAATTAAATTTTAATTCTTTGAGGAGCTTTAAAGTTACATCACCTACAATTTGAATTTCTTCTCTTCTACAAAGTAGGGTCCAACTGTTCTTCCTGCTTTCATTCCTCAGAGCCCCTAATACAAAGAACATCAGGAACAAAGATAGTAATGTCCAAATGTAGTGCTGTTGAATAGATTCATTTCATTTGTCTGTTTATTGTCCTTAGTTTTTTTCATTGACCCTCTCAAATTAATTGGGTTTATTTATTGATGAGGTTTTTCTACATATTCATATTTTCAGATGACTTTTACACCAATTACCCCTTCATGAAATCACAATGAACATCCACACTTAAAAACCCAAGTGGATGAAAACCACATATTGCCTAGATTGGGGAATGTACTTGGTTGGGCAGCCATTTGAGTTAGTCTTAAAGAAATGCTGCACATGAATAATGAACTGGGAATGAAATTAAGTAGTAGGAAGAGTTGGACTGGACTACATTTGGGAAGATGCTTAGTTCCCAAACTGCCTAAAAATGGGAAAGATAATCTCTTTGAAAATCAACATTCTCTTTTTTTTATTAATTCTTTAATTTGTTTGTTTCCTTTTAATTTACAGGATTCAATTCCACAATTCCTTGAATTTCACATTTTGTCCCCCTCCCTCCCCTCCCCCCCCATGGCATCTTATAATCAAGTATAGGATCTGTAGATACTTTCACATTATACAATGGTCAAGTTATAAGGATGGATTGTACCAGCTGGGATGAAAAATGGTATAGAGGACATAAAATCAAATAAGAGAACAAAAAAGATCAGGTATTTTGCTTCCACCTGGATATAAATTTAGTTCTTTCTAGTTCTTTCTCTGGATGCACGTTTTTCTCTCCATCATGCGTCTTTTGGGATTGACTTATATCCCTGCATTGTTGAGAAGAGTCCAGTCTATCAAAGTTGGTCATCACACATATGTTGTGTCCGTAATTGTGTACAACTTCCTCCTGGTTCTACTCTTCTCACTCAGCATCAGTTCTTTTAAGCCTCTCCAGGTAAATATGAAGACCGCCTGCTCCCCGTTTCTTATAGCGCAATAATATTCCATAACATGCATATACCACAACTTGTTCAGCCATTCCCCAATTGATGGACACCCCCTTAATTTCCAATTCTTTGCCACAACAAAAAGAGCTGCTATAAACATTTTTGTACATATGGGTCTTTCTCCCATTTCTATGATCTCTTTGGGATATAACCCTAGGAGTGGTATTGCTGGATCAAAGGGTATGAAAGTATTTATAGCCCTTTGGGCATAGTTCCAGATTGCTCTCCAGAAAGGCTGGATCAGTTCACAGCTCCACCAACAATGCATTAGTGTTCCAGTTTGCCCACATCCTCTCCAGCATTTGTCATTTTCCTGTTTTGTCATCTTAGCCAATCTGACTGGTGAGATGTGGTACCTCAGAGTTGTTTTGATTTGCATTTCCTTTCCAGTAGTGCAGGTATCGACATGAACCACAGGATGCAGAGGATGAAAAGGCATGGAGGAAGAAGTTCCACTCTACTTTGGTGAAAGAATTATCCACTCCACTTAAATCACAGATCACTAAAAATCTAGCAAAAGCAATTAAAATCCATTTTTCTCTTTCAAATTTCCCCATCTTCTACGACTTAAACCAACATACATAAATAAGAAAATTTCCAGGTGAAAGGTAAACTACTTCTTTGTGTTGAAACAGTTGTTTTCTTCATCCTACATATGCCATTATCATAGAATATGGATAGGCTCTGGCAATAGGAAATAGGAAAGACTTTGGACTAAGAGTCAAAAGATCTGGGTTCAGGTCCTAATTCTAACTGGCTATGAGTCGTCCGACAAATCACTCAGTTTTTTCATCTTCATAGGAGAGAGTGGGTAGGCCTCACTCAGCCAGTCAATATGCATTCATTTATTAAGCTTTCACTAATGCTTTTACATTCTTACCAGTCAACGCAAGCTCTCATCTGTATCTTTCATTCCTGTTAGTGTCTGACTCCTCCACGCCTTATATCATGGCTCAAATTTCCAAGTGATTATTCTTAAACTACCTTACCAGCACCTTATCTTGACTCACCATTGTTTTCTGATTCTCTCCCCTTGGTAACGAACTAGCTCTGAACTCAATACTGTCAGGCCATGTCCTGGCAGACCCCAGGGAAATCTTCAAGATATAGCTGGCCTGTCCCTGATCAACACACAGCCCATCTTCTATTTATCTCTGTTATAAAGGGGCCTCATTTTCTTCATCTGTAAAAGGGTAGCCTCAATCACCTCTAAGCTTACTTCTGACTCTAAATCTGTGTTCCTGTTGATCCTATGAAATTCACATATTTGTCTATCCGATTTTCTCAAAGTGGACTTCCTTGGTCTGTTGCCCTTCACCATCCTATTCTAAACTTTAGTTATTAACTAGGAGACACATAAAAAAGCAGTAGAGTAACTACTGTAGTAGGAACTCCTGCCAAGGAGCTGGCTCTTTACCAATCCGCATTTTATGGCATTCCTTAACATCAATTTAGATCTCACTTTGACTGCTCGGGTTCTTCGAATTCTGTTCAGGCAGGAAAGTCAGAACTGTGTTCTCACACCCCATGTGTTATTGACATTCTTTAAATGATCGCCGCCATCATCATCATCATCATAAGTGAAAATAAAATAGTACTGCAGGTCTGCAAACTCTCCCAAAGCTATGAAATAGCAGCTTTTATTGACTTTTGTGAAATAACTACTAGAAATGAAACTACATGGAAAGAGTAGGCCTGAGCTCTTAGCGTGTGAGCTACTTAGTTTCCACGAGGAGCAAAGATTTTTTCTTTAAGTCTCCTAAGAAAAACGTTGCAAATGATAAGCCTCTCCAAGCATGCTTTTAATGCACAGCAAAAACCACTAAAGCAAATTATTAAATGGACATGTGCGAATTATGATTATTCTAATTAAACATATACATAATTAGAGGGAAATTTGCTAGCTAATGTTTATAACCCAAGTCATTAGTCACTAAGTATACTTTTTCAGGGGTGTGATGGTAGTTAAGGCATAGCAGAGAATGTTGAATCTACTGGCTTATTATTCATAGACTTCCCCCAAAGTCTCTCTAAGTGCTATACCATGATATAAAGGTGACACTGGGTTCTCAATTCTATATTAATAGAATCCAAGCTTTGAAAAGCTTTTGAATGTATTCCTGGTTACAAACTATGCATTTATGATCTATAGATTAGTTTAGCTAAAGAACAAGAAGCTCATCTTCAGACAGTTGATGAACACAGCAACTCATAAAATGGTTAAAAATACAAAATAGTCCCCAATTTTGGGAGACTCCCTAGCCCCTGCCCACCTATTGCCTGACAAGTTGTCACAATAGTGGAGGAACTGAACCATATCCAATATTGTAAGATCTAGGAGAGTAGGAACTGTGTTTCACCTAAGCTTTATATCTTCCTCAAAGCTTATAATTGCACTCTACACAGGATAGGTGCTTTAGAAGCATTTGAATTGTTGAATTGAATGTCTGTGTTCTTGTTGTAAATGAAATCTGGAGAAATAAAGAAGTCATCACTAATCTGAAGGTCAGGCCACAAGTTTTCCTCAGAAACAAAGGAGTTGGTTGAACTAGTTTCATCATTCATACCAAAGGGAAGTGAGAAACATCTTCTCATGGCTTTTTTCTTGGAATATTCAAGATTATCTTGAGCAAACAGAATACCAAGAAGATAATTGTAAGTTGTATGCCAATATTTGTGACAAAATAGAAAAATGCTATGAAGAACTTGACTAGACCCACCAGATTCTAAATTAAAATAAGGTTAGAAGGTCAATGACTTTGAAGTGGAAATAGGCATTATGTTGAAGTTCAGAAGCAAGGAATTGAAGTGCTAAATAGCTCTGGGTGTGGTAAGTTTGTTCTTCCACAATATAAAAAATTAAACTGGCCCTTCCTTAATGGAGAGGATATAACAGGTTGCCAATAGGGGAGTAAGCTGTCCATGTGCAATCAGACAATTGATTACTTAGAGCAAAGTTCAAAATAAATATGCAATTTGAATCATAAAGTCTAAGAGCTAAAAGAAATCTCTAATTTCATTTGGTTCTACATAGTCATTTACCAAACCAAAAATCCTTTCTACAACATATCCAACAAGTAGCCATGCTGACTCTGCTCAAAGACACCATTGAAAGGAAATCCACTGTCTCACAAGGAAACCAAATGCACTTTAAGTTAGTTCTAATTGTTAGGAGGTTTTCCTTATAGCAAACCTAATCTTATATCAAATCAAATCTGCTTCTTTATAACTTCTGCCTCTTGCCTGTAGGTCTGCCCTTTGCAGACAAGCAGAACAAAGCTAATCTCTTTTTTATATGGCAACCCTACAAATGCTTGAAGACAGCATCTTCTGGCCCAAAATGGCCTAATTACCTCAAACGGTCTGTGTCTGGAACATTTTACAGGCTTCTCACAATTCTTATCACCCTCTTCTAAACATGATCAACTTTGTTTATGTGTTTCCTAAAATGTGATGACCTAAAAGTGGCCTGACCTACCTTACCTCCATCTTTATAATAGTTATAATAACAAAAGCTAGCCTTTATACAGGGCTGATTGCATGCCAGGCACTGGGCTAAGTGTTTTACAATTATTATCTCATTTGGTTCTCACAGCAATCCTGGGAGAGAGATGCAATTATTATTCCGATTTTTATCTGAGGAAATTGGACAAACAGTGGTTAAGTGATTTGTCCCGCATTGCATAGCTCAAAAGTAAGTGTCTGAAACCAGAGCTGAGCTCAAGTCTTCCTGATTCCAGGCCTAGCACTTTATCTATTCTTGCCTGCCTCATTCTAGATACTATGCCTCAGTTAATTTAGCCTGGTATAGCATTACCATTTTTAAAGATATTCCAGAATCAAGGCATTCTTGGGGTCATCACTCCCTCATAACCATAGGTCATAAGCTCTAACCAGGAAGCCAGAGGACCGATTTGTTTAAAACAAGACAGACAATTGTTGATGTTGTTGTCATTCAGTCATGTCTGACTCTTCATGACCTTATTTGGGTTTTTCTTGACAAAGATACTGGAGTGATTTTCCATTTTCTTCTCCAGTTCATTTTACAGATGAGGAAATTGAGGCAAATTAGGTGAAGTGACTTCTCAGATTCACACAGATAGTAAGTATCTGAGGCCAGATTTGAACTCAGGAAGATGAATCTTCATGACTACAGGTCCAGTGCTCTGTCTGCTGTAGCACCTAACTACCATAGCAATTAAAATAACAACAAAAATTCCCCCCACAAAAACATGGGGCATACTCTCCCACAAGTTATTGTGACCCTGGTGGGGAGAGCACACAGAAAGAGAATATGTGCAACCAACAAGGACAATGAGAAAAATATCCTTTATTTTTCCTTATGTATTTTATAAGATCCAAGTCCTAAACACCATTAATTAGGTGACACCCATTGTGTAAAATCCAATCACTGAGGTAGTTCACAGACAGAGTTCAATTTTTCTTTTTTTTTTTTTTAAATGTACTGCTTTGGTCTCATTCAGGGAGGCTTCCAGCCAGATCAAACCCATGATGCTGGGAGCTTCCCAGTTGGCCAGCTCTACAAGTGCTACAAGAATATTATCAGGGCCTCACTTGCCTTTAAAAGCACAGGATCCCCTTCCCTTAGCTTTTCTATCATTTGAATAAAATTTTGCTGCTTTCTCTACTACATTGAACTTTGATTGTCATGATATTATTCATGATTTTTAATCTTAGGCTCTCCAAGATCAACAATGCCTCAGTTCATAGCCCATCTGTAAAAATGGGGTGGGCTACTAGAGATTTAAGTGAGACTTATTAAGACATAAGAAAAAGAAAACTCATGGTATAATCCAATGATCCACGTATTTCAAACCCTTCTGAACAAAGAAGATACCAGAGGATCAGAGAGTGTTTCATTATCTAACCTATATACCAGTTCATTTATCAAGTAGGCAGGGCACACTACTCTTACTGTCACCATTAATATTTGAAAGCTGAAATTGTAGTTACAAACAGGTTTTAGATCAGATAAAATCTTATGGGATCATGTTTCCTATACATCCCTGGCCCTCCTTTTTTGGAGTGAAAGAATACTTAGGAATGTCGTGTAACAGTTTAGAAACCCTAGACATAGACTAAACAATTTGCTTCTTCTCATTTAGACAAATGAAACCAGTTTATTTCTCTTTAAGTAAAACTAGTAAGACATATGTCAATTATGGTTCTTTATTCCTTGCCCCCAGGAAGGGACCCTTAGAGATCATCTAGTATATCACCTTCATTTTATAAATGGGAAAACTGAGGCCTAGAAAAGTCACTTAACTTGTCAAATCACACAGGTAGCAACTAGCTGAGCCAGGATTTTCACTTGACTCTTACTCTAAACCCAGTAGAATAGAAATAGAAAAAAATGCTTGGGGTTCCTGTGGACCAGAGTGGGTAGCTTTTGTCTCCTTTAACTTGGACTTCTTATCTCATTTTGCTCATGATTTCCAAAAGCCCCCGAATCCCCTATAGAGTTCCTGGCCTGTTAGAACTTGTGCTTCTTCAAAGAGAGGCTGGATTACATGATTTCTACATGTCTGTAGAAATGTCTACATGTCTACATTTCCAGTTCCTTGATTTTGCAATTCAGTCCTTCTAACATATATTAGATTGGCCCTGCAATGGAGTATCCTGTACTCTCTGAGATTGGTACAGGGGGAATGACACCAAAGTTATCTTTCTTTAGTAGAAATGGAAGAGTGCAAGAAAGTGAAAATGTGTTGTTGAGTCATTTCAGTCACGTCCAACTCCTCGTGATCCCATCTGAGTTTTCTTGGCAAAGATCCTGGAGTTGTTTGCCATTTCCTTCTCCAGCTCATTTTACAGATGAGGAATAGAGGCAAATAGGATTAGGCAACTTGACTAGGGTCACACAGCCAGCAAGAGCCTGAAGCTGGATTTGAACTCATGAGGATGTGTCTTCCTGATGCCAGACCCCAGTGCTCTATCCACTGCACTACCTAGCTGCCCCTTCCCATACTTACTTATTATATAAGAATTGGAGATTAATTCAATGATACCACAGGTAAGTGTCAAAAAAAAAAAAATACTTGGGATTCCAAATCCTTCCCTCATTTCTTCATTCATTCATCAAATGATTGAGACATTTTCAGAGAAGATCATTAAACAGATATCAGCTGACCTAGATGACCTAAATGTAAGAAGTCAGTGTGTTCCTCTGCTGAACTCCCTTCATATTTAAGGGGGCCAAAAGTTAGGAATAGTCCTGAGTCCTCCTCCTGAAAAATTTACTCTTCATCTATCAAAAACAGAATAAAGGAAATAGCATAATCTTATGGCAAGTCATTTGATTTCTTTGATCTTTGATTTTCTAATCTGCAAAATGAGATTGGACTAGATCACCTCTGATGACCCTTTAGGTTCTAAAGCTGTGATCCAATGAGCTAAAGGAAACTGAAATATGTGAGAAATATTATGGCAAGGTAAAATTCTTATGCACCTAAAGGAAAATGATGGTTAAATAAGTGCGCCCCAGGGAGGAATCTGGGCATTTGTCTAAGTGAAATCTGATGATAGGCCAGTGGGAAATACTCAACCATTCTTCAAGATATTGCGGAGGAAATAGGGCTGTCATTCTGAATTCAGTCTCTACAGGTGTCTAGAAAGGACCATTAATTATTGCTCTCTTTGACTTGTTAAATTTTTTGGCTGGGTTCGTTAGCATAGCTTCACAGGACTTCCCCACAAGTTATCTCCAATATGCCAACTCATCTCACAGAAGTAACAATGAAATTAATTAATAATTGGCCTTGCATGCCTTCTAGTTAAAATGAAATAGATTCTATTTGGATTCTGAGGAAGGCTTCTAGTGAGCTGATTTGCGGAATGATCTTAGAGATGCAGACTTAATGCCAGTCAGACTTTTTCTATCTCAGTTATCAAAACATGGCTAGAATTAACCATAGAGAACATCTCAGTAAAACATACATTCCTTGAAAAATGGAACTCTTTGGTGTTTGTCTTTGTAGTCATAGATAAAAAGCACAGTGCCTTGCACCTTTTAGTTTTTAATGAATGTTTGTGGAATTGAATTGAATTCTCAAATGTAAGTCTCCAATGGTGAACAAAGCAGTAGAATAACTATTACTCCAATTTATCTCTATTATTAGGATAGCCAAATGATACTGTGTCATGCTGTCATATTTACAAAATCCAAAAGGCTTTTCTTCTCAAAATCCCTGTAGAACTTTGTGCACACATGCATACTGGCTGCCAGGAGAAGACACTCCTCACTTTCCATCTGCTGTTACTCTTACATTCTGTAATGGGAATGTAAATTTTTAAGATCTTCCCTGCCCCTAGGCTAAAGTGCACCTGGAGCTTGGGGTGGGAGGCTTGTTTTTCAGTAGATACTTCTTGATTGGCCAATGAGTCAATAAGGTTGTTACATTCTCTAAGCCAGGAGAAGGCTATATAAGCCCTGATGTGTAGCTTTGTTTTGGGGCTCACTTTGAGAAGTGTTCTGTGATTTGATCTGGATTCTGGGAAGCCATTGTCCAGAGCCCCCCGGCTTTGAAAAACCCAGATGTGGAAACCCAGATGTTGATTTGGTATGGATGTAATGGTTCAAATCTGGTCTAAGACACTTACTAGACATGTGACCCTGAGCAAGTCACTTAACCTTGTTTGTCTCAGTTTCCTCTTCTGTAAAATAAGCTGGAGAAGGAAATGGAAAACCAATCAAGTATCTCTGCCAAGAAAACCCCAAATGGGGTCATGAGTCAGGCATGACTGAAAAACAACTGAATGACACTCAGAACTAAGGAGGAAAGGTGGCAATTGATCACTGACCTGATGAACATATTGAGTTGTTATAATAATCCCCAAAGTTCCTTAAATTGAGGGATGCCAAGTATCAAAATTAAGTATTTGAAATATATGAAGGACAAAGAGGTAGGCCAGAAAGACTGAGGATCTGAGAAGTTAAGAAACTTGCCCAAGGTTACAGAACCTGCATGTATCAGAGGTGGGATTTAAACTCACTTAAATTCCTTCAAGGGCCAATTGTCCCATACCCTACGCTCCCCCTCATGATGTCACTGCTAACTAACAAAATGGTTAAAAAATCTTATGACTATGGAATGCAAAGGAAATCTTTTATATGAATGCTAAGTATGATTATAAAACAAATCATTACTTCATCCAAACTTGTTTACCCTCTGTCCTCCAAATAATTCATGTTTTCATTTCTGTCCCCTTGCTTAGGCTATTTCCTATGCCTGGTATACCTTCCTTCCTCTTCATTTATTGAATATCCTAGCCATCCTTTATAACACAGCTTAAATAGTAACTCCTCTATGAATTTTTCTCCAGATAATCTAACCTGACCTGATTTTTTTCAATTCTCTAATACATTTATATAGCCTTGTGTATTATGATTATTTGCATGTCTTACCCTATAGTAGATTCTATACTATAGTAGACCTAGTATATCATATACTATATATATATATATATATAGTATACAGTAGATCTGCCTTAGTACCTAGGACAGTGTTTGGTAGATAAGTGCTTAATAATTTTTTTTTTAATTTTGCATAATTCTCTAGGTTAAATTAGTCTACCCAAAGAGGAAATTTCCTTGCCAAAGGCTATGCTTCCGTGAGACATAAATGTCTCCCATTTTCTCTCAGTTGACATTCCCTGACTATTTTTTTTTGTGGGGAATGCTGTAGTATGCCCTTTGGGAAGATGCAAATGACACTGAAGGCACGGCCCCTCCCCTGAAAGAGTTTATAGGAATTAAAGCTGGAGGAGAGCTTGACAATCATCTAGTCTGACCCTTTAATTTTAAATTTGAGGAAATTAAAGCCATAGAGATTAAGTAACTAGTCCAAAAGTGTAATGGGTAGTAAGCACCAAAGCCGGAATTCAAATTCAGCTCCTCTGCCTCTCCAACTAGTATTCTTCCACTAAACTATTTGGAGAGACAAAGTTAGAAAAATAACTATGTATCCATGCCTGACCAATGATACCCTCAGGTGAACTAGATATTTTTAGAATCAACTAGTATGTAACTTTAAGGCTGAGGGATGTATTTTATAGAAGGGAATCTTCTAAGAATTCATATTTGATAATAAGAATCACATTTGTATTTCTTTAGCAATATTCCTGCTGAAGGTGTTGTAAAGCCTCTTACAAAATTACATTTGGCAGAGAGGGCACCTGGCCAATTCTGGTCTCAGGTTGGAGTGCAGCCACCCTCAGATTGGGCTCAAGCAAATAACACCTCATGGGGTCGAGATTGAAGGGGAACTTCAGCCAAGGGCACAGATGAAGACCTATTATGGGATTCCTAAAAGGAGAAAATAAGACCATGGTTTAAAGGACCTCATGCAGAAGCTTTTTGCCTACAAAACAGCCTAGCGACATGAAGTTTCCCCACTTCCAAATGATGAAAATATTAACTAACTATGACTCTCAGACTGGCAGGTGTGTCAAATCAAAATTTGATGTTCTTTGCCATTCAGCTGATAATATGTCTGAAGTGATTTTAAAACATGGATAAATGTAAAGAGTAAATTACAAGATATGTAGAGCCAAGATGCTCTTGGGAATAAAACTCCTTAAGAGAAAATGGCTGTGAAACACCTACTCTGTAACGGCTTTGCCGTTGGCAACAGATTATAAGGTTCACGTTGTCATTTTGGGGTGTGTGTGGAAAATTGTGGAGTAAAGTAGGGTATGAAGTGTTCGCAATGCAAAAGTAAAAAAGAGGAGAGGGCAATGAGACATTTAAATAATACATGGGAGGAAGTTCACAAGGAGTGCAAAAACAGGCAGGGGCAATGTGGTTATTACCATGTTAAAATCAATATAGGCTTTAAAGAAAACAAATTGTGTATAATATAATGATCCATAGTCTAATATATATCACTCTTTTTTTGTTCTTTGTAAATAGAAGCAGTCTTGATTTTTGATGTTTGTAAAGTTCACAATTTTAAAAGAAATTTTTCACAGGAACAAAAACAACACCAATAATGTGATGAAGTTGGACCTCTGTGCAGAAATTTGAGGCCCAACTAATGTGAAGACCCTCACCACTACGACCAGCAATGTTTTTGTTTATAAAGGATAAACAAAAGAAGGCACATAAGATATGATCCCTGCCCAGTAGGTGCATATGGATGGCTATATTTAAGGGCATATAGTCTTGTTGTGGGGAGAAAATACAAACACACCCATAGCAGCAGAGAATAATAATAACTCACTTTTATATTGAGCCTTGAATTATGTAAAGTGGGAGTGAGGAAAAATCAATTTTTGTTAATTGAAAAAATAAAATTTAATTTTAAAAGTTTATCAAACTCCCCAAGATAGGCAGTAAAAGTATCATTATTCCCATTTCACAGAAAGGAAAATGAGGTACACAATTAAAAAGATTTGCTAGAATCCTGTGATTTTAAATAAAGCAGTCTTTGTCAAGAAAATCCCAAATGGGGTCATGGAGAGTAAAAAACAACTGATGTAACTGAAAAACAAAACAATATGACTTGAAAGTATCACAACTATCATCTGAACCCAGGTTTTTTACTTAAAGAGTAGTACCATTGTCCCTAGATTACATTGCAAGAGCACATATTTTATGAAGCACTGAATTATGTGTCTTAGAAAATCTCACTGTGCCCTGCCTTAAAAGGGAGGAGGAATAGTATTTACATAGGAATGAATAAATATTCCATGAAGGTGTCTAAGGAGACCTGGGAAGAGAGGGTTAGAAAGCATTTGTAAGAAGCTAGAGATTACTTAATCAGTCAGTCAATATTTATTAAGCACCTACTATGTTCCGGGCACCATGCTAAGTTCTAGGGTTACAAAAAGAGGCAAAAGACAGTCCCTGCCCTCAAGAAGCATACAGTCTGAAGAAGAAATATATCTAAAAAAAAAGTGGATAAGTGGGAAAATATAATGCAAGGGGAAAAGGGAAACCCAGTCAGTCAACTGGTCAACAGTATTTAAATACTTTGTAAGCACTTTGTAAATTCCAGGCACCATGCTAAGCACTGGTGACATATGGTCCCTGTCCTCAAGAAACTTTTATTCCAATGGGAGTGGACAACAATATATAAATAAGCATATTCAAGAGACAGAGTAGATGGAAGAAGTCTCTAGCAACTGGGAAGAAGGGAGAGGGAAAGGGACCATAAAAGGCCTTTTCTAGACAGTGGTATTTGAGCCTCTCTCTACCAAGCATTCTTCTCTACAGGCCCTGCAGCCCCTTAGCTTCTGGGGCCCAAAAAGATCCTCAAGGGGGTGGGGCCACACAGAACCCTGAAAGGAGGAGGAGGGGAAGTCTGCAGAACAGTCACCTTCAGTAAACAAGACCTGGCTGTATTCCTTCTTCCTGAAGTGTGTAAAAAAGATATGACTGAGAGTGAACGCATCTATCTACCATCTACTTAATGTTCATTCTGAAAATAAATGGAGAAAGCTTGAATGTGTCTCCGATGACTTTGAAACTCTGAGTAGGAAAAGTGAAAGACTGGAGAACTTAAGTAGTACTTTCATCTACTCTCAGCAGAAGGTCATAACAATGGAAAGTAAAGACCAACTTAGGAAGTGGGCAGCTAGTTACATTGATGAGGAATAGAACGCCATTGCTGAATTATGGCTATGAATGACAGAATGGTAAGGAAAATCTCATGAATAATGAGGGAAAGTATGTGGGCAGCAGGCTTGCCAGTCTGATGAATGAGAGTTTCTTAAGTTGAAATGTGAGGGTGAAGGAGGAAAATATTCACATACATAATTTTAAGGTTAACCCAATGTCATTGAATATGAGTATAATGTAGAAAGAATAAGCATGGAGATAACTATCTTTAAAAGAATAGAATGCCCTCAGAAACAAAAATTTGGCAATAAAAATCAGGAACTAACTTGATGCAGAAGAAAAAAGGGGAAGGCCAATGTGGCTGCCCACATATCTCAACAATTAGTTCATATTATAGAAGCATATACATGCAAAAGAACTATTCAAATAGTGTCAGGGAGGCTAAACTGTGGAATAAGCTGTCGCTTATGAAAAATCCTTTAAAAGGGGGGAGTACTTTTAGAAATTTCAGAGAAAAAGACCAAGAAAAGGATGGCCTCCTGACTTGCAGAAAATGATGTATTGTTAACAGATAAAAGAGAAGGCAGTCATAGAAAAGTAAATTTAGGACTGAAAGGAACCTTGAAAGCCAAGTTCAATTCCCCTTGTTTTAAAAACAAGTAAACTGAAGCACAGAGTGACTAAGTTGTTTGCCCATGGTCACAGAGTCACTAAGGATCTAAGGCAGGATTTGAATTTAGGTAACTGCCTAACTGCTCAAATCTTAGTTTAATTTCATCTTTTCTCTAAAGAAGAATAAGTTGTTTTTTTTTTTTTTAAAAAAAACAGTGGCCTGTATGATTGCGTTCATGTTCATTGAAAGAACTTGTGGATATAGTCATGGAGTAACATTAAGGAATTTTTGACATTCCTTAGAGAACCAGAATTCCATAGAGAACCAAAAAGACTTCAGAGAAGAGAAGAAAGATAAATCTTATTCAATTTCAAAAAGAAGAAAAATGAATTATAGAAATGATGAACCAGTGAATTTGAGCTTGACAAAGGTATGTAGTTATTGCAATCAGGTATAGCTTCCAATGGCAGTTAGGTAGCACAGTGGACAGAGTGCTGGGCCTCGAATCAAAAAAACTTATTTTCCTGAGTTCAAACCTGGCCTCAAACAGTTAATAGGTGTGTGACCCTGGACAAGTCACTTAACCTGTTTGCCTCAGTTTCCTCATTGGAAAAATGAGCTGGAGAAGGAAATGGCCAGGAGTGGGAAACCTGTGGCCTTGAGGCCACATGTAGCCCTCTAGGTTACCCCCCATTTCATAAACTCCAGTGGCTTCCTATCACCTTCAGGATTAAATACAAAATCCTCTGTTTGGTATTCAAAGCCTTACCCATCCATCACCTTTTCAGTCTTCTTACTTCAACCTCTCCTTGCTGCCTCTTCCCCCACCTCCCCATCTACTCTCAGTCTAGGAGACCAGCCACCTTGCTGTTCGTCAGACAAGACCTCTATCTCCTAACTTTGGTCATTTTCCTTTGCTGTCCCTCATGCATGGAATGCTCTCCCTCCCCATCTTTGCTTCTTGACTTCTTTGCCTTTGAGTTCTAACTAAAATTTCACCTTCAGCAGAAAGTGTTTCCCAATTTCTCTTAATTCTAATGTCTTTCATCTGTCGATTATTTCCAGTTTATTCTGTAAGTATCTTGTTTGTTCCTAGTTATTTGTATATTATCTCCCCTATTAGATTCCAAGGTCTTTGGGAGCAGGAACTGTCTTTTGCCTTCCTTTGTGCATTTAGCACAGTATATGGCCCATTGTAGATGCTTAATAAATATTTACTGACTGATTGGTGATCCTCTACAGCTTAACAGATTTGGATTATGGACAGTATTGCAGAACTGACAATCATGATATTAAAAATAGAGAAGATGAAGCTTGAAGATGATCAATGTCCAAAAATATTTGAATGGCTATCATGAGAGACTGACCTTTTATTGCAGACCATTCATTCAATCAACCAACAAGTAACGGTTAAGTGCCTTCTATTTGCCAGGGAGTGTACCAGGCACTGAAAATCAAGCACAAACGAAAAGAAATAGCTCCTACTCACCACAATGTCATGTTGTGATGGAGTACAATAAGTATGTGAAAACATTCATACACCATAAATGTGACTGTAATATAAATGTATTCAGAGTAGTGAAATATGAGGCAGTACGAGAGGGAAGGCACTGGCAGTAAGGGGGATTGGTCAAGGTCTCATGAAGTAAGTGGTCCCTGAGATTCCTCTTAAGGGAAGAGGCAGAGATGGAATGTTGTAAGCGTATATATAAATCCCCAAGGTTCTGCCTATACAGTGGTTTCCTTTGTACTTGGTATAAGAAGTTCCCACTGTTGTTGATGTGTGTCCTTTGTTCTCAAAGAAGACCATGGCATCAGACACATACACATATATACATGTCTACACACAAACACACACACACACATATAAGATATGTATAGCAAAAATGGGAAGTTGTAGGAAAAGGAAGGGAAAGGAAAGAAATTCTTTAGAATTGAGTCACGAGCAAAATGAAGAATGGCTGGGGTAGATTGTGCGTCTGTATACATATGCATGTGCATATCCATATATGCATATGGATATGGATATGGATGAAGCCAAGTAAGATGGTCTTGCTATCTGAAAAGTCCCAGCTGCACCAATGGTTTATCAGGCTGAGTTAGCCTGGCCAGAGTCAGGCTCGAGGCTGACTCAGCTTCAAGGACACTGAGAGTTTAATAGAGTTCAGTTACAAAAGATCACTTCTGTTAGTTGGGGTGGGGGGAGACTTCATCTCTGGAAAGTAGGGCAACTCAAGAAAACAAAGTTAGGGGGCCCTTTCACAGTGGTCTGCTCATAGGTGGTACTCAAATGTTGATGATCGATTTCTGCTATGTATCCCCATCACCAACCTCCTCAACTCCCAAGCCACTGAAGTCTAATTAAGGGCAATTTTGGAGAGGAAAGCAGAAGAAAGATCATGGGATCATAATCTAGAGCAAGACAAGACCTTAGGGGCCATCAAGTCTAGATGGTTTTCAGTCTTTTTTGGTCCTTCTTACAGTTGGCTTTTCAGTAAAACCATACTACATATCACAGTGTAATATGAAAGGAAATAAATTCTAGAATTCACTATGCATATACACATTAAAAAATAAAATACTTTTTTTTTTTACTTTTTGGAGGGGGAAGGCAAGGCAGTTTGGGGTTAAGTGACTTGCCCAAAGGACACACAGCTAGTAAGTGTCAGGTGTCTGAGGTCGGATTTGAACTCAGGTCCTCCTGAATCCAGGACCTGTGTTGTATTCACTGCACCACCTAGCTGCCCCTAAAATACAATTTTAAAATGAAGCATAAATGGTATTAAAAGTTATTTAGGGTTTACTTATAAACTCCGTCCTTCATTGCCATTCAACTATCTAAAGTGTTTCTTATGATGGAAACATCAACTAGAGTAGATGGCCCCTCAGTGCCATGTGGTCTGAATTCTGCAATGATCCCAAATAGAAATTACCCATTACATTCTCCAAACTTAGCCAGAACTTTTTTCACTGTATGTCTCTCTAGAACTTGCCCAGCTCAGCATGTCCACCTGCAAACTGCTTTCTTCCTCCTGGCCAAGAAAAAGATTGCAGTTTAGTCTAGTGGTTGCAGAATTAATTTGTAGTTTGGCATCCCCCCAAATCCATGAGCCCAGATTCATTCCATCAAACCCTGGTGCCAAGAGATCCCATTCAGAGCTGGATGATGGTGGCTCTCTAGTGACAGTAGTTTTTGCCCACTACTTAAACTTAATTGGGAACAACTTCCTGCATGACAACCCTCACATAAAAAAAAAAATCTTCAGGATACCTAAGATCTGTCCATTCACTCTATGCCAAGAAATTCCTGACTCATTTCCAAGAGAGCAACAACTTGTAGAACCAACAAGTAGGCAGTTCCAACTCCCCCAGAACCGCAACTCCACATGCTATTTAATTAATAGGCTTCTTACTCAACTGAATTATTTAAGAATAGGAGTAAGAAGGCAGATGCTTGGTCCATGAACTGTCCTCTGCTTTCTTCTCTTGTCTTCATTGTCTAACTCATTTGCAGAGATTAAACAGGGGAATTTCTTTTTATAATCTCAATGGGAATTTGCTCCTTCTGGATAATGCCAGTATAAGAATTATTTACTCAAATACATTACTAAGTCAAGGGGAATTTAGGCAGCATGCTGTATATAAGTAATCTTTTGAATCTCATATCCTTTTTGGTAAGGCTTCCTAGGGAGACTGTCAAATCTCCATCCCTGGAGTTATTTAGGAAGACACTACATAAATATCTGTAATGAACTCATTGGTCATTTACCCAAGTGAAGATAGGAAACTGGATCAGACAATCTTCTGGGACCCCTTCCTGGTCTAGAATCTACAATAAAAACTGATATATAAAGTGCTTTCAACTTTGCTAAGCTATTTACATATATTATATCTTTTAATCCTTGTAATAGTGTTGAGAGGCAGTTACTAGGACAGGGCTTCATAACATGGGAACCATTAACTTTCAGGGGGATAACTCTAAATAATGGATTTTCCTTTTGCTACTATACATTTTATTTTCTACATTTAAAGACATTCTGCAAAGGGGCTCATGGATTTCATCATTCTGCCAAAGAGGTTGCTATCACAAAAAAAGGTCATGGATTTTCATGCTGGAGTTATTTTATTCCTCTCAGACCTGGAATGCACTCCCTCCTTCCTTCTGTCTTCTCTCTTAGCTTCCTTCAAAGCTGACCTCAAGCACCATCTCCCCTGTGTGAGACCTTTCCTGATCCCTCCAGCTGCTAAAGACTCTTCTCAAGAACAGAAATACCTTGAATTTACATTGGTTATCTTATCTATGTCCATGTTGTTTCCTTTGATTAAATGTAAGTTCCTTGAGAGCAGGAACTGTGTTATTTTTTTCTTCAAACCCCCCAGTGCCTAGGACAGCCTCTGGAAGCTGCTTAATAAATATTTATTGGGGAAGCTAGGTGGCACAGTGAATAGAACACTGGCCCTGGAGTCATGAGGACCTCAGTTCAAATCTGGCCTCAGACACTTAACACAAAAACTAGCCGTGTGACCTTGGGCAAGTCACTAAACCCCAATTGCCCTCCAAAAAAAAGGGCAAAAAAAAATAAATATTTATTAATTGGTTACTGAAGAGACTGATACAAAGTGACTTTCCTGAATAGGCAATAAGTATCAGAGAAGAGATTTTATCTCAGATCATCCTAACTTCAAGATCAAAGCTCTATTGACTAGTCATTGGTCCCTTTAAAACCTCAGTCATGCTGAAAATCCTATAGATTGCCTCTATCACACACTGTATCTGCCCAGCTCTCATTTACTCATTTCAGTCATGTTCAAGTCTTTATGACCCCATTTGGAGTTTTGTTGGCAAAGATACTGGAGTAGTTTGCCATTTCCTTCTCCAGCTCATTTTCCAGATGAGGAAACTGAGGCAAACAGGGTGAAGTGACTTGCCCAGAGTCACACAGCTAGTAAGTGTCTGAGGCTGGATTTGAACTCAGCAAGATGAGCCTTCCTGACCCCAGGCCCAGCACTCTGTGCCCTGTGGCGCCACCTAGCTGCCCCTGTTTGCTCTATTACTTCTATACTAAATCAGATTTTTATCTAGTCAAAGCTAACTTATTTGCAACTCCCAACCTACCCAATGTTGTGTGGCTCATTTTCTCCCACATTGGAGAGCTCACGCTTGCTATTTTTCTTGCTTGGGCAGCAAACCTTCCTTGGTTTTTTTCCCTCAAAAGATCTGCTTTTCTTCTTAAAACAAAAACAAAAAAAGCCCCAAACAGCAAACTGCTCAAAACTCACCTTATCACGAAACCGTTGTCTAACAGCACTTACTCATGATTTCTCCACAGACTCCAGCAACACAAGACATTTAGCCATATGCACAGTTAAGTCATTATGCACTTGTTTAATACAGTTTTTCTCATCATTTTTTAGTCATACGAGATCTGTATTATTATTTCCCTGTCTGTACTGCTTGTCCCATTACATTATGGATTCTTTGTGTCTAAGATTTCAGGCTTCTCTTTCCTTTGTATCTCTGCTCAATGCTTAGTGGGCATCCAGTAAATGTTTGTGACTAAGTGGAGATTCTTGTGAATGCAGATAATGGTATACCCAGCAGTATAAGGAGTAGCTCGCACTATTATCTTCCCAGCATGCCAAGTTTGACTCCAGAAAGCATATAAAGATTTGGGCAGGGAATTCTTCAGTGTATACAGTTGTGGGTGGCATCCTCAGGGATTACTCTCAAGGGTGACCCCTTAAGTACCACAGTCATAGGCATAATGAAGTATCAGCTACTCTGGATCATCACAAGAGAACACGTGCATGGACAGAGATGTGCAACGAATGTTCATTACACAGAATTACGTGTAGTAGAGAATTTTGTTGTAAGCAATTGACTGGAGATGATTTCATTGAGCAATTATAGAATACTTTTGTTATAGACTATCTTTTGTTACACTGGGATTTGACCTACCTGTATTAGAAAACATTATCTTTTCTCCTACCTCTCCTTATCTTTCTTTTAAACCAAGCTCTAGCTACACTCCCATTGAGTGCTGGTTTCCTTGGTTACCAATGACTTTCTGTTATTCATTTGTGGATTTCGGGTGTTAAACAAAATATCTCCCTGCTTTTGTGTTGCCTTGACAAAGGTTAGAGGTAGTGATTGTGCTCTTTTGTCTCCAGAAAAGCAATGCATTTTGGTTTTTTTTTTTTTTTTCAGTAAGATTATTACACTGAAAATAGGCTAGCAAATGACTTGCTTGAATTTTCATTACTGGAGAGGATTTATTTCTTTTCGTCATAGGTTTCAGGATTTTGACATTTGGTTTAAAATGCTATAATCAGCCTGGCTGTGCTGAAAGGATCACTTGGGCTTTACTGTACAAACAAAATAAGCTTAAGCGTGGTTTATTTTTTCACTTGAATCTATATAATATACTTCAATTGCCCAAACTTGATGTAAATAACAATAATAGCTTGCTTTTGCAGGGCTACCGGATAGTAGCTATTCTGCCAGTTATAGTGAAAGTGTCTCTGCCCCCATTTTACAGATGAGAAAACTGAGACTGACAGAGGTGTGAAGTGACTGACCCCAGATAACATAGCTATGGAGGTTCAAAGTCAGAATCTGAACCCAGGTCTTTTGATTCCAAGCTGAGGGCTTTTTTTCAATACAGTGTAGTAAGACCTGGGAAGTGAGTCATGGGAAGCCTCTATCTCTGAACCACACTTATCTTTACATTAGTGTTAACTACTATTCCATAGAACAATGTGTTAAAATGAGTTTAACCCAAATGAAAAATAATTAAGCATGCTAAGGGCACATCTTTTCTATGTAGCAAGTCATGGGGGTAGATAAAGGAGATGGGAGTGGATCATGTGTATACATGTATATAGGGAGGTGCATAATTTAAAAAAATAAATCAAGCTTTTGAGTAGTACTTTCAGAAATGCAGCCTGTTTCAAAACAGTTTTCACATTCATATGACTAAGCCAGAAGACACATTCCTTCAAGATCCTTTTACATCCTCATTTGAGGAATAAAGAAAAAGAGATGCAAAGAGAGAAAATGAGTTGTCCAAGGTCCTCAAACCAGTTGGTGGAAAAGTTGATACTAGACTGCAGAACTGACTCATGTCCAATGGTCTGTTGTTTCTTCCATGTTCTGTGCTGCCTCTCTTCATGGTATCCTATGTCTTTGGGCACTCTGCTCTTTTAAAAAATGTCCAGAACTTTTATTTGATGTTTCCATTTATAATTCCTATTTATTACGTAACACATCTATTTTGATGTTTTATTATGGAAAAGTTGTAATTCTAAAAAAAAAAAGTGGTGCTATAATAATATATTAAATTATGCAACCTTCAAATTCTGTCTTCAGCATTCCTCCATCCTTCCTCAAAAATGAAGGCTCCCTTGGATGTGATGTCTAATAAAAATAACACTTTAGTCAAATATTTACTCATTTTTGTCACAATTCAATATGACTTGTGTGCCTAAGGATATGCTCCTTCTCAATATTACTTCTCTAAAGACTTCTATAATAATTTAACATTCGTAGAGAAGGCTTTAATTTTTAAAACACTTCATTCCATTTTATTATTTTTGTAATGATCCCAGGATAATCACTATGTCCATATTCTTAAAATTTAGATGACATGTTTATTGAAGATTTTCATTATGTTTCAGGATTTCTACACTCCAGAGCACCAGAGGGACATTAGAGCAATTGAGCCAACCTAAAAGCTTTAGGAAAGGAAACTGCCAAGAACTGTCTTTAATAATACTTGAGCATAATCAAATTATACCTACATAAAGTCTCTGAAAATACAAAATTTTAAAATGAGCACTTTGTACTTGAGTTATTCAGAGAAATATTCATCTGTCATATGTGTGTATAAGTGCACATAGATACAAACATATATGAGGGAGGCAGCATGCTATGGTGAATGGCTTTAACATACATGGAATACCTGAGCTCAAGTTCTGTCTCTGACACATATTGACCATGAGACCCTGAGCAAGTCACCAAACCTCTCAGTGCCTCAAGCAGTGCTCACAGATATCAGATTCATGGAGTTGCAAACATGTTACTGCCAGAATGAACCAGATTAAAATGTAATTGGAAAATATTCAACAACATTTTTAAAAGTACAATAGAAGGGGCGGCCAGGTAGCACAGCAAGTAAGAGCACTGGCTCCAGTGTCGGGATGACCTGGGATCGAATCCCGGGCTCAGACACTTAGCACCCACCCAGAAACACCTGGCCATGTAATCTTGAGCAAGTTACTTAACCCCGATTGCTTAAAAAAAAAAGTACAATAGAATTTAGATAATGTTAATATATATTTTCTCAAGTAAATATATAGTCAGCAGGGATCCTCATGTGCAGTTTTGTGGCCCCTGTTTCATAAGTTTGACAAAACTGCTCTTAAATTAGAGATGAGCTGCAATCTATACTGGCAGAGGGAGTTTCTCTACCTGAAGTACCTAACAACAATGAAACCATAGGAGTGCTCCAGTTCTGTGTTCAATGGTGTAAGGAACTCCCTCTGCCATTTCAGAGTGATATGCTCTCTGCATTTTATAGGAAGTGTTAGGAAGTTGCCTGGGGCACAGAGAGATTGAATAATTTCCCCAAGGTCTCACAGCCAGTATATGTCAGAGGCAAGATATGAAGCCACATCTTCCCAACTCTGTGACCAGCTCTCTGACTACTGCATCATACTGCATGTACAAATGTGTGTGTGTTTGTGTGTGTGTGTGTATTCATCAATCCAGGATCTAAATCTGAATAGAAAATATATACTCAGAGTCT
The DNA here is from genome assembly GCF_028583685.1 of Petaurus breviceps papuanus. Lineage (NCBI taxonomy): Eukaryota > Metazoa > Chordata > Mammalia > Diprotodontia > Petauridae > Petaurus > Petaurus breviceps. Next base: position 23,022,542 of record NW_027186540.1, read on the forward strand.
TAATACTCAAGATAACCAGACTATCAATTAGTTACCAGAAGCCTGGAGTAGCTCTGAGCTTTCTGGGCTATACAACATAGGTGTCAACCACACTGCCCCAGGAGGCATAGGGCCCACAACACTCTTTTGTGTAGCCTAAATCAGATTAAAATATAGTTGGGGGGAGAGGGGAAATGTAATTCAGAAACATTTAACAAAATAAATAAAAATATAATAAAACATAGATAGTATTACATTTTTAAACGATCAGTATGCAGCCCTCAGGGATCATCTCATATAGTTTTCTGGCCCCCCAATTTCTGTTTGATCTTGACATCACTGCTATACAGTGTTTGTTTCACATAAGCAGCGATGATGGACAGGCAATAGTTTTTTAGAGACATCAATGATCCTGAGATACAGATTTCAAAAGAGTGATGGATAGAACTACCTGCTCTCTAATCATCACATTCATCTCCCTCCCATAAGATTTTCGGACAACCAATAACCCTGGGTTTGATATGGGAGATTTCACCATTATTTGTTCCAGATTAGGCCTCCATGACACTTCCTAGCCACCTCCTCCCCATGGACCCCCTTTTAACTTCCTACCCCTTTTATATATTACCTTTCCTCATTAAAATGTGCAGGGACTTGCTTGCTCACATTGTATTCCCAGCACTCAACACAGTACCTGGCCCACAGTAAATAAATTCAGTTATAGAAAGAAAGAAAGAGAGGCCATATAGTCCTTGACCCCTACCAGCTAAAATGTTTGGGATCAGGAGGCAAATATATATATATATATTGTGGCTAAAGAGTTAAGTGGCAGTATTTTGGTTATTACTACCCAGAGGAGAAATTACATATATTTTCTTGGGAAAATGCTCATATAGTCATACATTTGCTAAATGTTCTGGGATTAGCTTAGTTTTAACTTACTGACTATTGAATTTTGAAGGAAGCATGTAACTTGTGAATTGTTACTTAACATTATTTAAGCTGCCTGTTCATCTACATGGGTGGCATTGTTGTAAAACATGGGCTAATATTATATGATTATACAGTCCCTCAATACTTCAAAAATTCATGATTTTATTAGTATAGGTATCCTAGCATGCATCAGTGCAGCCCCAAACCTCTCCAGACCTTTCTAAAAAGATGATCCTATGTTTCTAAGAACAACAAACCTAAACAAAGGATGACATCAGTGGTTAGTCTTCTACTGATAGACTTTACCAGACTTAGACAAGATGGTTTTCTAATAGCAGAAGTAGCCAACTATCACCAGACCCATATGCAAGCTGAGAGAATGACTAGATTATGGAACTTGGAGTCAGGAACACACTTGGGTTCAAATCCACCCTCAGACACTTACTAGCTCAATGACGCTGGGCACTTAACATCTCTGTGCCTTAATTTCCTCATCTGTAAAATGGGATAATAGCAGTATCTCTTTTTCTGGGTCATTGTGAGGACCCAATGAGTTAACATATGTAAAAAAAAAAAACCTCTGCAAGGCTTGCAAATGCTGACTATTTTGCAAAGACTTTCTAGTTGAAAAGGCTGGGGAGAAACTCTAAGGACACAAGGTCACCCAATAATTAGTCAAATTAGCACCTTAATGGGAGACCGCTTGGCAAAGAGATAATGGATTCCTGTTGCAGAATGAGGCATCATACATTTTTGGATGTGGATATTGTGGAAGTTTGATATAACTGTGCAAATTATCTAAAAGGGTTATGGCCAGTAGGGATCCTTATGTAGAGCACCTCTGTTGTTCAGTCAAGTAAGACTGACTCTTCTTGACTCCTTGTGGGATTTTCTTGGCAAAGATACTGGAGTGCTTTGCCATTTCCTTCTCTAGATCATTTTACAGAGGAGGAAACTGAGGCAAACAGGTTAAGAGACTTGCCCGGGGTCACACAACTATTAAGAGTCTGAGGTCAGATTTGAATTCAGGCAGATGAGTCTTCAGGCTCAGCACACTATCCACTGAGCCAGCTAGCTATACAGTTAGTGGCCTCCATTCCTATTTGATTTTGATACCACTGCTCTAGGTCATAGATGAGTTACAATCTGTATCAGTCGAGAGAGAAAAATAAATATTTGCTAATTTAAAGTAGAATATTAATTTTGAAATGAAATGAAATTTTAAAAAGACTTTAATTGAGGATTTATCAGTTAACATCTTTTCATTGTTAGAGGCAGCTAGGTGGCACATTGGATAGAGCACTTGGCTTTGAATCAGGAAGACTCATATTCTTAAGTTCAAATCCAGCCTCAGATACTTAGCTGTGTGACTCTGGGCAAGTGTTTAGCCCTGTTTGCCTCAGTTTCTTCATTTAGCAAATGAGCTGCAGGAAGAAATGGCAAACCACTCCAGTATCTCTGCTAAGATTTTTTCAGACATGACTGAACCGTATTACTTGTATAGTTGGTTAGAAAGCTCACCTTAGGATCAGGAAGTTCAAATTCTCTTTCAGACACAGACTGGCTGTGCGACTTAGGACAAATTATTTAACTTCTTAGTACCCTAAGCAATTCTCTAAGTCTATAATTTGCAGAGATGTTCCTGATCTGCATTGATAAAGGAGGTTTCTTTCTTAGGAGTTCCCTATAGCAGTAAAATCATAAGTTCAATCTAAAAATAATTTATCACCCTTCTTTCTGCCAATAGAGTTTCCTTACCTTTATGCAATATATTACAAAGTAATAGAAAATAATGGAAATCAAGAAATATTTGATTCCTTGAAGTAATATAGTGATAGGTAATTTTGGATTCCTACCCAACTAACTCATTTTTAAAAGGATCTAAATATTCTGGACTTTTTTTTCAATTTTAAACTCTACCTCAAATAGCACTTCTACCAGGAAACCTACCTTGATCCTCCACAAGTAGTAAATATCTTTCTTACCTTGGGCCTCACTAGTACTTTTTTATTTCTTTTGATGTATTTATCCACATGTTATTTGGTATTCTGTACTGGTATCATCACAAAGACCATGAGATAATAGATTTATAATAGTTACCAGAGATCTTAGAAGCTATCTAGTTCAATCCATTTATGTAGCATAAGGCCCCACCTTTGGGCTACTTCACTTAACCCAACCTGCATTTATTCTTACAAGTCTGAGAGATTTTCCCAGAGAGGGGGTCAGTCATATCTACCATGCTGTTACAACTCTACTCAGCTCTCATGACTCTAGGGGTAGCCATGGCATAGGATAAATGCCCAACTACTCTGAACCCAGCAAAGTGTTCTATGTAAAATAATGGCTTAATATATTCATTTTGACTGAACTGTATTGAATTGTTGGAGAAGTCACTTAATCACTTTGGGCCTCAGTTTCCTAATCTGCAAAATGAGTCATTTGGACTAAGTAATCTCTAAGCATGCTTGCTCCTTGGAAGAAAAGTTATGGCAAATCTGGACAGCATTCTAAAAAGCAGAAACATCACCTTGCCAACAAAGGTTCATATAGTTAAGACTATGATTTCTCCAGTAGCAATGTATGGCTATGAGTGCCACAGAATCAGTGCTTAAGAATTGTGGTGGGGCAGCTAGGTGGCACAGTGAATAGAGCACCAAACCTGGAGTCAGGAGGACCTGAGTTCAAATCTGACCACAGACACTTGACACACTTACTAGCCATGTAACTTTGGGCAAGTCACTTAACCCCAATTGCCCTCCAAAAAGCAAAAGAAAAAAAAAAAGAATTGTGGTGCTCATGAAGACTTCTTAGAGTCCCTTGGACTGGTAGATCAAATCAGTCAATACTTAAAAAAATTAATTCAGACTATTCACTGGAAGGTCAAATACTAAAGCTGAAGCTTAAATACTTTGGCTGAACAATGAGAAGACAGTACTCAACGGAAAAGACTCTGATGTTGGAGAAGATTGAAGGCAAAAGGAGAAGGGGACAGCACAGGATGAGCTGGATAGATAGTGTCATGGAAACAATGACTACAAACTTGGACAGACTTGGAGAGATAGTGGAGGATAGAAGGGCCTGATGTCCTGTGGTCCAGGGAGTCACACTGAGTCAGACATGCCTGAGTGACTGAACAACAACGACAAACCATCCATTAATAGTTGGTAGGGAAAATGATACTTTATCAAAGTATGAACTAAAGAGAATCCCTGTCATCAAGCCTGCTTCTTTTATTAGGCTTGTTCCGTATAAGGCCTACTAGCATTTTAACCATTCTAATCTAAACCATGTGTTGTTAATGGCATCAAGAGGGCCATGGCTTGAATTTGTCAAGTGAGGTAGCGAGTAGCTGTCTGAAATTCTTACTGAGGACTGAAAATCAAAATCAATGTTAAAAGTGGGCTTTGTATACATTACAGTCACAGCTTTCACACTAGAGATTCCCTCTCTGACCAACAAACTCCTCTCCCTCCACACTTTTAATTCCAATTCACTTTACTTCCACTTGCTTTTAGATCTGACTACTAGAGCTATTTTCTAACTGAATAATTTGCTTTAAAGTTCTCTACTTTCTTTTCCACTCTGACTAAACTCCCTTCCCTAGTTCCTAGTCACATTCAACTCACTCTACCCTATAGATAGCAAATCTCTCATTTTGACAAGCAAATAATGATCTGTATTATTTGGCTAGTGACTTGCCAGGATTAAGCAGTCCTGATGATATGTGGGTTCAGTTAATCAAGTGTTTTTCAATAGATACTGAAAAATTATTTCACTGCTCCCTCTTTGGCAGAAAAAAAACATGATATTAAATCATAAAGCACTCATGAGAAGGGAATTATATGTGGGTGCTAAATCACAAGGGTACAATTATGGAGAGCTTTCAGATATATCCTTGTGATGATATAGGTAGGATCACTTCATATTTGGAAGACTTGTTTGTTACAAAGAACCCCGAACCAAGAGTCAGAAGATGTAAGTCCCTTTTGTGTATTGTACACCATCATTAGATTAGGGTCTGCCAGACACATAGTACCACTGAGGGTTGGGGGCTTAGGAGTGCTTGAGACCCCAAAATAACAACATGCTGGGTCCTGCTGAATGAATTCGACTCAAGCCTTCTCTCAGCCAAAGTAAAGCAAAGTTTATTAAAGTTTTTCCATAATAGGTAGACTCTTAAGGAGCCTAAGTATCTGTGATGCTTGTATTGAAAGTGGGTCAGAACAATCGGACACAGAATAAGTCTGGGCTAGGTTGAATCTCAGCCCCTTCCTAGAGGCAAGATGGATCTTATATACAGAAAGACTGTGGGAGAGATCTAGTGCGTGGTCTAGAGGAGGGGTTTGGGGTGGGTCTTGAGGAGGTGTCTAAGGAGGATATTGAGGGAACTGAGGTCAGACTCCAGTAATGGGATTAAGGGTGGGACATAGCTGAAGGCTACCTGAAGATGACAGACAATGAAGGGCTAGGCTAGTTTAAGGGTTTAAGATTTGGGTATAGTTTAGTTTAAGATTTGGTAGGATATTTTGATAAGATCAAGGGTGTGGAGTAGCTGGACAATGGAGGGCTAGGCTAGGTTAAGAGTAACAGAGATTTGGGCTTATCTATAATGAAAGGCTTATGGCCTCAGGCAAATGCCTCATCAAGTGGGAAGATTCAAAAAGAGTTCAAGGGGGTTCCCAGAACCCCATCATGCTTTGTAAATATTTATTGAATGAATGATTCCTCCTGACTATTACTTACTAATTAGGTGATAGGAAGTTTTACAACTTTCCTAAGCCTGTTTGCTCACTGTAATTTGGTAATAATACCACCATGCAAGTATGAAATTGCAAATATTATGTGAAACCTATATTTTCTAGTATGTTCACATAGCACCTTATAATTTTTGCATATTTTAATGGCTGTGTGTACATGTGTACATATATACACATACATACACATGCACAGTTTGCTTGGGTTCAGACTTGTGATTTCATTAGCCTGTGGAATTCCCAGTTCTGAAACCAATGTAGATCAGAAATTCAATTAGGAATCTTAGAGTACTGCTTGTACATAGTCTCATTGCTTGTCTATGGTGTCTGCATCTCTTATACACAAGAGATGAAAGTGGAAACCCTGTCTTCCTGTTGCCAAACCCGTGGCACTTCTCTTTAGATATATACACACATATTTGAAGTAGGGAAGTGCAGAACTAAACTCAAATAAATACATCTCCCAACTTCTCACATCTGATTTCACCTGTTTCAAGTGGATTAAGGAAAATTCAGTCAATCAGATTTGCACATTCCAGCTTGGGAATCTTGACTATGACAACATAATGTTAAAGTTTTAACCCTTGTCTTAAGTATCTAGAAATAGTCCTCTTCTTCATTCTTATAATTAAAGGATTCAGCTTAGTCAGGGACTTTAGGGAATCTAAATTCCCTCACTTTTCAGATGAAGAAATTGAGACTTAGAGATTTTAAATGACTTTATTTCGGTCTAATGAGTGATATGACACAACATTTGAAACTGGATCTTCTGCCTCTAAAGTCTTCCACTACACCATGCTGTCTGTTACTATTCTCTCATTGATTTATTAACTAAACAAAAGTTTCCTAAGTACAAACTACATAGAATACACTAGAACATAAAGGGGGAAAAAGGCTTTAGGATAACTATGTCGTATCATAGTATGCAATGAGTAGACCCTTTGTGGAGGAATTGATGGGAGGTTATGGACAAGAGTCCTTGAGGATGAATAGCCATAGATGGCTTTCAGTCTCCACCTTTGGAAGAAACATCCAGATGAATGAAGTTGCTGATCCATTTGAGTATATTTTAGTATGAGCACCTGATAAGAGATTATCTAACTGTAGAACCTAGATTTGTCTTTAATCAAAGGGACTGAATTATTTCTTTAATAATGATTTTACAATTGGGCCATATATCTGTGAGCATGTAAATAACACAGTAATTCATTTGGCAAGTGTCCACACAGCCTTTTGGCTGTATTTAAGGAGTAAAATCAAGCTGTGGGTTTGCCCCTAATGCTGCTGTTTTCACAGCATGGATTTAACTGTGCCATAAATTCTGCCCTAAAGGACTAAAACAAGTAGATCTTGACTGACGTTAATGATAAATGTTTTGCTTTAAAACATCACATATCCATATGTAGTCTTTTTTGGAGGAGAGTTTGATTTTTTTTAAATGTTCTTTCATCCTATATGTGGGTTTTTTTTTGTTTTTTTTTTTTAAGCATTCAGGGTTAAGTAACTTGCTCAAGGTTACATGGCCAGTTATTTCTGGGTGTGGTGCTGAGTATCTGAGCCCAGATTTGATCCAGGTCATGCTGACACTGTAGCCGGTGCTCTTACTTGCTGAGCCACCTGGCCACCCCTAAGCAATTGGGGTTAAGTAACTTGCTCAAGGTTACATGGCCAGGTGTTTCTGGGTGGGTGCTAAGCCCGTGCTCTTACTAGCTGTGCTACCTGGCCGCCCCTATATGTGTTTTTTGCATTAAGAAGAATCCCTTGGGTAAATCGCTGGCCCCGGAGTCAGGAGGACCCGAGTTTGGTTCCGGCCTCAGACACTTAACACCCACACAAAAAAACTAGCCATGTAACCTTGGGCAAATTACTTAACCCCAATTGCCCTCCAAAAGGCAAAAAAAAAGAAAGAAGAAGAAAAAGAATCCTTTGGGATATCAGTATAAATATGCTTAACATTCTATGCATTGTCAGTATCTGCTTTCTATTAAGTGTCTTATTTGATTTATATAAAATAGCTCCATTTTTCCATATATGTGCATACATATACATATATAATAAATGTATTAAATAGAGTCAAGAACATGTGATTTTTGTACAAAAATAAAATTAACTTCCTTTGCTGAAAAATCAGTTAACAAATGTTCCAGTATCTACTTTGTGTACAACAATGTCCTAGGCACTGAGAGAAATGCAAAGTTTATATAAGGCAGAGTTCCAGCCCTCAGGGAATTAATGGTCTATTAGGACATAACTATAAACATAATACTATGTGACATTGAGGAATTATAAAGCAAAGTCCTTTCTTAATGGATTGAGGGAACAAATGCCCTTTCTTGAATCAGTTTATCAAATAATTCTAATGAACAATTCTATTAGGAAATAAAGTATATTTTTATTATTCTAAGTCTTGCTCAAGGTGAAAGGTAAAATAGCTACTATTGTTATAGAATCTTATATTCTTATAGGTACCACAGAGTCCATATCATCACTGCAAACATTTATAATTTTCTCTAATACCATGTACCATTTAATTATAATCATACTCATCCATATTAAAAGAAAAAGGACCTGTTTCTTTTTCTACATCAAATAGGATTCTCTTGATCCTTACCCTCCCAGATATTATGAATAAAAGCTGAAGCTCCTGGGTTCTGTGACAGGGGTGTATTGGAGCCAGTTTGAACCAGACTGGAGAGTCAGTTGTTAAATTTTAAATGATAATCCACACCTCAGAAATTGGCTACTGCTACAAATCAGGGCTTGATTTTGTTTTTTGTTAATTGTCTAGAAGTAAAAATGTGATGGAGGAAATGTTTAAAAGCAAATTAAACTTAAAATGTATCAGGTACATTTTTTTTGAGAGCCAGTTGTTAAAAACCCCTACATCTTCTGCTTTCCCAAACACCTCTTCCTAAAGAGTCCTACCGCAGCTGTTCTTTGACTATTTCACCTCCTATTCTGGGTATGAGGCAGAATTTCTGCATAATGAGGCTAAGGATTACCTGACTGAGGATAATGTTGTTATTCATTCAACAAGTATTTTTGAACATGTTCATTGATCCATTCAATGGTGATCATCATACTATTGAGACAGAAAGGAAACCCAAACCAGAGACAGAGGCAGAAGGAAGAAAAATAGATTTCCACCATGATTACCTTTATAGTCATCTTCCCTCTAAACCACAGGATGTTGAGTGACCACATTCTCTGGCTTTCCCTCCTCCAGATATGATTTCTTAATTGTACTATGGATTTATTTTTGCTTGAGAAACTTCAGCTCAATGCTGGATTAGGCCACAGATCTTAACAGAACCATTAGGTCATTTCTATGTTAGGTCAGCTTTCTACATCCTAGCCATTCAGTTGAAGGAACTCACTATAACCTACCCTGAATCCTGGAGTCCAGATTTATAGCTTTTAGCCAACTTTTGAACCAGATCCTTGACTTTATTGACCTTGGTCCTTGGTGGTAATCCAAAAGTCCCCAGTTGCCCCATTTGTTTTGACCTTTTTATCCTCCTAACCCTCAGAGAAGCAATTTGGAATCATTCATCCTAGATCCATGTGGGATGTTTAGAATTGATTTCCTTCCAGCATTCTGTCTTCAACCAGGGAGTTTCTTTAACAAAACCTGACATACAATGAGCGATCAGCACACCATCTGCCTTGTCAGCACACTTGAACTGATTTACCCAATGCCAGTTCCAGGATTAGATTTCTTTCTGATCAATCTGTTTGGACAAATAATCAATCTTTTTGGCTGCAGAATAAGTGTGGGGGAGAGAAATGTTAGGTATGCAGTGATACCTATTTGCGTTATTCAAAGTTTCCTCTATTTCCATGAACCAGGGATAACTTTTGCATCGTTTGTGTGTTGTAAACAATTCGTCTTCACAATTAAAGTGGTGCTTGTTGTTGAGATTGCCATCTTTTAAACAATTTGTTTCATGAAATGTCTGTGCTAGAGGGAGCTGTAAAGGTGCTATGTAAGCAGTACAAAATCAGCTTCCTGCTCACCTTATGCTGAAATGTGAGACTTTTCTGAAAAATGGGTTACTCATTTTAGGAAAAAACCTGCAGTGTTGCCTTGAAAATAATTTTAAAATACCCTAAATTTATGTAGAAGACAGACTGAAGATACAGCTTTGGGAATCAGCTCCACAGAGGTGGTAGTTAAAACCATGAGAGAATGAGACTGCCAAGGGAGAGAATGTAGAGATAGAAAACCTGTGGTGAGTGCTCACATTAAGAAGTTTGAAAGAGGCTAAAGAGTCATTGAAGGAAGAAAAGAAGTAGCAGTTAGAGAGGTAGGAGAAAGAATAGGGGAATATATTGGCCTTGATAGTGGGGGAAGATTACTGGGGGAGGATTAGTGGGGCATGGATTAGTTCTAGGATATAAAGAATTGAAAATAATCTAGAGGTCTTGTTAGATCAACAGTGTCAAAATATGTAGAGCAGTCAAAGAAGATGCGCGTGCTGGGGAAATGGCATTGGATTTTGTAATTAGGAAACCATTGATGACCAAAGAGAAAGAAAAATCTCAGTGAGGTTCTGATTGCAAGAAGGGGAAGAGAAAATTTTTAGTGAGGAATTAAACGTCAATTATTCAGGCAACAAGCATTTATTAAGCACTTACCTTATGCCAGGCACTGTTCTAAGCAGTTGTAAACAACATTTTTCAAAAAATTAAGGATTGATGAACAGTGATAAGAGAAACTAATAGCAGCATGAGATAAAAGGTTAGCTTTAGGAGTAGGAAGGTTATGTCTTCTGCTACCATATTGTGGTTGTGTGGTTTGTCCTTCATTCTCAAAGAGAACCATGAAATCAGGAAGATGATGATATGACTTGCAATTGAATTGGATTTGAGTGAGGGAGTGCTGTGCAAAGTCACCAGCCTCACTTTCCCCTCCAGGGTTATCTGGGTCCAGTGGTCAGAGAAGGTAGGAAGATTGGAGATGGCACAAGATGCAATGGGAGATCTGGGCTTTTTAAAGTTATAGTCTTTCCAAGTTCTCATTTTGAGTGAGGCAACACCTATTCAGTTAAAAGGTCAGTTTGTGAGCAATTTTAGGGAATGAAAAAGGAGAAATTAGACAATATTGGATGACCTCAATCTTTGTAGCCAAAAAGGGGATTCGAGGTTAGAAGGATTTCTTTTTTTTTTTTAACAAGAAAAGTTAGGAAAAAAAGAAAGCAGTTCTGCAGAAATTAGGTTTGGATCAGCAGCTTTCATAACACATACAGTGAATAGGCAACATTAATATTAAAAGATTGAGCTTAAAAACATTAGCAAAGATGAAATCAGGTTGTTTTTACAACTATGGTTCATGGAAGAATTTTTTTTTAAGTCACAAGTCTGCCAGATATATAACTTTCAGATTATTCTAAATCCAAGCATTGTTCTGCTTGGAGAGATATGTTCAAATTGGCAAAGTGCCCTTTTGCCCTCAGACTTCTTTCTAACACAAGATATTTTAAAGTTATATTTATAAGAATCTTGAATAACAAAAAGGTCACAATATGATTTCAAAAAACAAGTTGGGGTTAAGATTCTACTCCATCTAACCTAGGGGTTGTGATCAGCTTGAGATTTTTTGTTTGTTTTGTTTTGTCATAGAGCCCTTTTGCCAACCTGGTGAAGCTTATAGACATTTACTCAAAATAATATTTTTAAATGCACAAAATAAAATACATCCATGCAAAAAGTACACCAATGTATTGACAAACTATCATCAAAGTATTTTTTTTTTTTAGAAACACATTCAAAGGTCCCAGGTCAAGAACTCCAGATCTAATAGAGTAATAGTCACACAATCTTCTCTTGTTGTTGTTATTCAGTTATATTGAATGGGCTCTTCCTGAGCCCATTTGGAGATTTCCTAGCAAAAATACTGGAGTGGTTTGCCATTTCCTTTTCCAGATGAGGAAACTGAGGTAAACAGGGATAAATGACTTGCCCAGGGTAACACAGCTAGTAAGTACCTGAGGCTGGATTTTAAATCAAAATTTTTTTTTTGCTCTTTTTGTGGAGGGGGGAAGGGCAGGGCAGTTGGGGTAAAGTGACTTGCCCAAGGTCACACAACCAGTGAATGTTAAGTTTCTGAGTCCGTATTTGAACTCAGGTCTTCCTGACTCCAGGGTTGGTGCTCTATTCACTGCACCACCTAGCTGCCCCTGATCTCAAATCTTTCAGACTCCAAGCCTGGCACTCTATCCAATGAGCCACCTAGATGCCCCTAATCTTCTGGTAAAACTATTTAAATCTTTCTTTGGCCATTCCATTCAAGTGTTCTCTTGGAGTATTCTAAGTTGCCTCCTCCTTGTTATTAATACCATAAAACCCTCCTACTGGAAAAAGAGGTCATTCCTTTAGGTGGGTCATAACTCTAATCCTTTAAAGGGATGATGAACACAATCATCTTAACTAGGCAAGGGATAAGAATAATAAATAATAATAGCTAGCATTTATAAGGATAGGATTTGTTATGTGCCTTATGGTTATTAACTCATTTGATCCTCACAATAACCCCAGGAAGTAGGTGCTATCATTATTCCCATTTTGTAGATGAGGAAACAGAGGCAGACAAAAATTAAGTGACTTGCCCAGGGTCACACAGCTAATACATGTGTGAGGTCATATTTGCACTCAGTTCTGTCAGGACTCTAGGTCCAGAACTCCATCTAATATGATATTCTAAGTTTAGTTACCCTTAATCCATTCTCCTGGGGCTTTAGCTTTTGTTATTGACCTTTTATATTTTCCTGAAGGAAAAAGTCTGAAAGGGATTTTAGACTGGAGAAATATGTGTGATTTTCAGCTAAATTAAAAAGGAGTTTTTATTGTGCTTTCACAATTTCCTCGTTTTTGTGTTAAGCATAACTACTTGAAGCATAATCTATTTTATTAATTCTAGTATCTTATTTTTGTATCTGTTAACCTGAAGCAAAATAATATTGTTGTAGTTGGTTTAAAATGAAAAATATTCTATATTTTACTTTAGTATATTAGATGCAATAAAGCAATGAGATGACTAAAAACAAAAACAAAAAATTTATTCCAAATACTATAACAGTATGCCAAGTGTCATTGCCTTTATTTGGGTTACAGAAATTAATATATTTGGTGCAGACAAAACCCAGGATTCTCAACTTGGGTGTCTAGCTCCTTAATCTCCTGAACTGCAGTCAGAAGTCTATGCAGAGCATCAGAGCTGTCAGGGATCAAGGTGGTCTTATTTAAAGGTGATTAGACATTTAAAGTAACTTTATACTGTTGGTCATGTGGCCACTAGATAGTCTAACCCCCTTAGCTGTAGCTATTACAAAGTAGATATTGTGAAGCTAGACACTGACTCTTCTAATACTCTATAGCTATAGCTGGGAGTGTGCTGGAGCTAATTTGAACCTCAAGAAGTAATTGTTAAAATTTCAGTGTGAGTATTTATACCACACACACATAAATATACATGCATATGCATGTACATACACACATGTGCATGGGCACACATATGCCTATACACACATACACATATATACACATACATGCACACATGTGTGCATTGCATACACACATGTACATATACATGTTGATACATACATGCATGTATATGTTGTATAAAATAAAAATTTAAGTGAGGGAATTAGGGGATCATGCAAGTCTTCATGTAAAAAAGGTAGTACTTGAGGTGAGACTTGAAGGAAGTAGGGGATTCTGTGAACCAGAGGTGAAGAAGAGATCATTCCAGGCGTGGAAGACAGGCGGTGAAAAGGTACAAAACAAGAGATGGAGCACTATGTTTAAGGGACAAGAAGACCAGTTGGGCTAGACCACAGAGTCATAGGAAGTAAGGATAATATATAATGAGACTGGAAAGATTGAAAGTTGATATCAGGTTATTTTTTCAATATAACATCATAACAATATAACATAACTGTATAACACATACAATATAACATTTAAAATGAAGGGAATTAAAAACCAGATTTGATATTTTGTTTGAAAAGCACTCTGGAGTCACAGAGTTTGAATAGGCAAGTAACATAGTCCTGCCTGAACCTTAAGGAAAATCACTGTATGGAGAGAGTGTGTTGCAGTTGGGAAAGACTTAGGGCCAAGAGACCTATAGTAGTTTAGGTGAGAGACGATGAGAGTCTGAAATGTACAAATATACATTTTCAAAAAAAGGATCATAAATTATAAATGACCATATGAAAATATTTTCAAATCAGAAATTAGAATAACTAAGTTTTCATCTCACATTGTACAAGTTAGTTGGCAAACATGGATTGATATTAGAGGGATTCTGCAAAGATTGGTATACTATTAAAGACCGAGCCGAAGGAGTGATGAATTAGTCTAGCCACTTTGTATATCAGTTTGGAATTATGTAACAAAATTTGTTACCTTTGACTCAGAAATTCCACTACTGAGCTCAAAGACAGAAACAAGGGACTATCTAATCCATACCAAAATATCCCTAGCAACACTAAAGATGTGATAACAAAAAGTAGCAACCAAGAAACCAACACATTGATTAGCGACTGGCTGAATAACAAACTGGGATATGAATGTAAGGGATGTCATTATGTAGTAAGAAATTATGAATAGGGGCGGCCAGGTAGCACAGCAAGTAAGAGCACTGGCTCCAGTGTTGGGATGACCTGGATCAAATCCGGGCTCAGATACTCAGCACCACACCCAGAAATAATAACTGGCCGTGTAACCTTGAGCAAGTTACTTAACCCTGATTGCTTTTAAAATTAAAAAAAAATTTAAAAAAAAAGAAATTATGAATATAAGAAATCCAAGGAAACATAGGGAGATGTATATACATTGATGTAGGGTTGAATAAATAGAACCAAAAGAATAATATCCACAAAGACTACAACAAATAAAAAGATCATTTAAAGGAAGTTGAACTCTGGGTAACTGAGAAACCAATGAAGGTTGCATGTATTTTCAGATGCAGTCACTATATTTCTGATTTTTGCTTAATTTCTTTTCTTAGTCAGAAGACAAAATTCAACACAGAGGTTTTTCTTCTTCCCTGCTTTCTCCCTCCAACCCCAAGAAAAGACTGTAATTTTTGATTACCTGGTATTAGGGAGGGAATGTTGTTAGTTAGTGAAGATTGGCACAATCTCTGAGATAAGGAGCCCGTAAGAGTAAGAAATGGGAAGTAGAAACAAAGTGCTAACTAAATACTCTGAATTTGACGTGGGTTATTGTTTATCTTTCATTCTCCAAAGAAGACCATGACATCAGGGAGTTGATACCATAATATGCAAGTGAATTGCATTTAAGTGAGGGAGGGCTGTACAAGTCATCATCTAAGATGGTACCTTTCCTCTGGAGCCATCTAAGAAAGATCAACATGACAATTTTCTCCAGTGCTCAACAACCCTGAAGAAGGAGCTGAGAAATCAGGTGTCAGGAACTACACAAGCATAAGGATATTAAGGTTGAAAATGGTAGGATTTCAGGGTAAGATGTTCTTGAATATTATCTAGGAAAACATGAAAGAGGTCAACTACAGGTCAAGACTGAACAGGAGAGTGAATGATGATAGAGTACAGGAAGTAAACTGGAAGAACAAGAATAAGTGGAGGAGTGGAAGGACACAATAGGAGATAAGAAGCAGATTTTGTATGAGAGTAGGAAGAGGAAGAAAGACAGTAGATTATGATTGGAAAGTAGAAGTTTGACATTTACAATCTTAGAATAGGCTAGTTCTAAGAGGTGATGAGGTACGAGCATGAGACACCCTAGGTGGTGAAGTTGATGAGAAGATGAGGAAAACTCCAAAGATAGCCTTGGTGTTTATTAGATTTGTGATATTACACAAATCATTTAACCTCTCTCAAGTCCTTCATCTGTAGAATGAGGATAATAATAGTATGTATCTCACAGATGATGGTGAGAATCAAATGAAATAATAGAAAGGGCACTTTACAAATGTTGATGCACTGCATAAATGCTAGATATTATTGATATTCTTCTACTAAGTAGGTGATTGAGGTGAGATGGAAAACATTCTAGAAATTGAGGAGCTTGATTTATGATGGCAGGTTGTCGGAGGGGTTGTCAACATGAATACTGAAGTCCCCAAGGATGGCGTCAGGAGATACTGTAGAGAGAAAAAAAAAAAACAGGTATTAAATTTATTCTAAAAACTGAGAGAGTGAGTCAATTTTATATATAGTATAAAGAATCTTTGTACGTGATGTTCAGAGCAACCAAGAATGATGGAAGTCCTAGAGTTTAAGATTAACTGAAGTAACTGGGGATATTGATTCTAAAAAAGAAAAGAAAAAGACTCTGCCCTTGAAGAGAAGACATAATAGCTATCTGGAAGTATTCGAAAGGCTGTCATGTGGAAGAAAGATAAAACTCATTCAATTTAACCACAGAAGTCAGAATTAGGTGTAATTGGTGGAATTTGCAAAGAGGAATATTTAGAAGTCTCCTCTAGAAATACTTCTGATAATTAGATAACAAAAATAGAATGGGCTACCTCTGGAGGTAGTAAGATTTCCTTTATTGAATGGTGATGTATAAGGTATCTTATGGTGGGGATCTCGTGTATAGGTCAGACTACATAGCCACAGAGTTCCACTCTAGTTTTAAAATTCTATAATCCTGTCAGGACACCAAGGTTTGAATCCCAACTCTGATACTGACTAGCTGTGTGACCTTGGATGAGTGATTTTGCTTCTCTGCACCTTGTCTCAGGACTGTTGTGAGGAAGCCGCTTTGTAAACCTTAGAACAAGATAGTACTGTGAGCTATTATTACCCAGAGGTAGGATGACTCATTTTGATTCAAAGCATCAGGAAGTCCTTGAGGCTAAGAGGCAAGACTGTAAATAGCAGCAGGCCTCTCCATTAGTTGAGTTATTAAGAGTACTGTAGCAATATTTGGAGTTTATCTCACAATTTTCAAGGTCGACTACATAGATACCAATTACAGTAATATTCTATTTATTCAGAATTTTTATCAAAAGCCGAAATGACAAGAATTCATTTTATATAGAGCTCTGTAATTTTCATTGATGTTTACAATCCTAGGATGGGGCCTTGGAAATCATGAGATCTGAGAACTGGAAGAAAAATCAATGGTTGTGTAGTCAAATGGTCACTTAGACCTTTACTAAAAGTCTCTAGTGAGGGACAACCTTCCAAGACAACCCATTCAGCTTGCAGACAGCACTAATTGCTAGGAACTTTTCCCTTATATCAATCTTAAATCTGCCGCTTTTCAGCCTCCAACTATAATTCCTAATTCTGCCCATGGGAGTCAAATAAAACAAGTCAAATTCCTTTTCCATATGACAGCCTTTCAAATACTTGAAGACAAGTATTGTATCTCATCTTCCTTCTGTCATTTTTCAGTCATGTCTGATTCTTCCTGACCCCATTTAGAATTTTCTTGACAAAGATACTAGAGTGGTTTGCCATTTCCTTCTCCAATTCATTTTCAGATGAGGCAACTGAGGCAGATGGGGTTAAGTGACTTGCCCAGGGTCACACAGCTAGCATATGAGGCCAGATTTTAACTCAGGAAGATGTCTTCCTGACTCCAAGCCCAGCACTCTACCCACTGCTGCCTATAGCAAATAAACATGCCTATTTCTCCAATCAGTTCGCATCTGGTTTGATACATACAGGCTCTTCTCTAACCTGGTCATCTTCTAAGTGCTTTCCAGCTTATCAATGTTTTCCCTATAAAGTGGCACCCAGAGCACAATGCTAGAGATGTGGTCCACCAAGGACTAGGTTCAAGACTGTCATTTTCTGATCCTAAATAGAGTGCTTCTCTTAATGAAACCTGATTGTATTAGCTTTCTTTGCTGTCACATTATGCTGCTGGCTCAGGCAGAACCTGTGATCCAGTAAGACTCCCAAATCTTTTACAGATGAGCTCCTATCTAGTAATACTTCCCATATCGTGTCCTTGCGAATTAATCTTTTAATTCGTGTTTTAAAAATTTATAATTATTCTTAAGTTCCATCTTAGAGGCTGTGTGGCATAGTGGATAGAGGGTCAATCTTGGAGGCAAGAAGATGGAGATTGAGGACTGCCCCTGACATATACTGACTCTTATTGTGAACATGTCATTTAATATCTATGATAGGATATGATATTTTAAAAATCATATTAACTTAATCCCACTGTTCTTTTTTCACATCTTTCTGAACCCTGACTCTGTCTTTGTATTAGCTATCCCTCCCAGCATTTGGTCATCTGCAAATTTGGTAAGTGTGACATCTATGCTCTTATTTCAGTCACTGATAAAAATGTACAGATCTAACTTCATCAAGATAGCATCAAACTATTAAGGATTAATCTTTGGATTTGGCCATTCACCCAGTGCAGAATCCAACCAAATGAGCCATCATCCAGTCTACTTTTCTCCATCCTTTCCACAAGAATATCATGAGAGGCTTTATAAAATGCTTGGTTAAAATGTAGGTAAATAATATCTACCATATTCCCTTGACTAGTCAAGTAACTATCAAAAGGAAAGTAAGATTAGTCTGGCATTTGATGAAACCACTGGTGATTACTACTTCCTATTCTGAATGCTCAGTAACCCTTCTTTTCATAATATACTCTACAGTTATGCCAAGAATAGAAATAACATTCATTGGCCTCTAGTCTACAGGTTCCACTCTCCTTCCTTCCTCCACATTTGCTCCCTCCAATCCTGTGGTACTTCTTTCAGAGATCATTGATGATATTTTAGAATAGAAATTCATTCGTAACAATATCTTATGGAGGATAATGAAGGATGATTATGAATAATATTATCTAATAAATAGCAATAAGCTTTAGACAGAAAAGTAAGTTTGCCAGCAACTTGGTTTGAGACCCAATTAAGTCATATCATCCCAAGAGCACCTTAAAGATGAAAATGACAGCAAAAAAAATAACAGGTCAAAAATGGTCAAGATTCCTATAATACTGTTTTCTCCATCAGGGATCACTGCATTTGAACTCCAAAATAATACCCCCAATATGCTTTATATGAAAATGTAGCTAAAGAAAAGAAAAATGTGAAGAGCAGCTGGATACGTACGCACACATACATATATATGGGGTATGTGTATATATATATTTATATACATACACACATATGTGTATCTCTCTATATGTATATGTGTGTATATGTATTTGTGTATGTATACACACACACACACATACATTCCATCCTGAAGGAGACCAAATTTTTAGAGTATTGAGGGATTGATTCTCAAGGTATATGAAAGAGGAGAGAATACCAAATCCTTTGGGGGAAAAAAATCACAGCTATTATTTTTTTAATGTGACTGAGGAAATCA
The DNA here is from genome assembly GCF_028583685.1 of Petaurus breviceps papuanus. Taxonomy (NCBI): domain Eukaryota; kingdom Metazoa; phylum Chordata; class Mammalia; order Diprotodontia; family Petauridae; genus Petaurus; species Petaurus breviceps. The sequence continues at coordinate 23,041,557 of NW_027186540.1, forward strand.
ATACATACCTACACATACTTTCCTGGCTCTACAAAATCTATATGAGAATATGAGATGAGACTAAGCAGGATTTCATAAGCAATTGTCTAAAGAAGACCACGATTTCCCTTTTTCCTGTTGATAGACCTACTATATTTCCAGTCAACCGTATTCACAATTTTGTAATCCTCTTCAGTTTTTTCCTCTACTTTAATCCCAATATCCAATAAGTTGCTAAATTTTGTCATTCTTACATCCACAATATCCATCTCATTCTTTCAAATGATATGGTCCCTTAGTTAATTCAGACTTTAATTACCTCTCATCTACACCATAGTAATAAACTCCTAATTATTCTCCCGGCCTCTAATACCTTACCTTCTCAATCCACCTTCAACATATCTGCCAAATTGATATTCCTGAAACACAAACCTAACCATTTCACCCTGTATTCAAAAACCTCAATGCTTCCCTACTACCTATAGGATTAAAATACATACTTCTTGTCCTTGAATTTAAAATCAGTCACAATTTGACCCCATCCTCCTTTTCCAGTCTCATTTCACAATATTCTCCTTCCAAAACTCTGTTCCAATCAAAGCAGACTATCAGTTCTACCATGCACATCATTCCCACTTCCCCTTTCATGCCTTTGAGCAAGTCATCCCCATACCTAGAATGCAACCTCATAGGACCTCATAGAACACGACACCTAGCTTCTTGAAGGAACCACTCAGGTGCACAAGACTTTTCCTGATTCCTATACCTCCCTCCCCTAAGGGGGTAGTGTTTTCTTTCTCTTGAATTAACCAATAAAATTTTGTGCATTTTTCTTTGTTTTATACATTTTTTTATCCCAATCCTTCAGCAGCATATAAGGTCCTTGAGAGCAGGAACCAGCTCATTTTTGTCTTTGTAACCCCAACACCTAACATTGTATCTTGTCCATAGTAGGCACTTAATAAATGTTTGTGAAATTGAATTAAAGTTGTAGTAATACAATTAATTAAAAGTATAGAGAATAAACTCCTACTAGGCTTATTATTTGTTGACTCATTTATAAAGCATTTGATTCCATAGAATGTAATGCTGCCTTAAAGCAAGAGTTCTTAACATGAGGTCCATCAACTTTTTTTTATGTTTTGATAACTACTTTATAAAGTTGATTTCCTTATGTATTTTATTTTATACATTTAAAAATGTTATTCTGAGGAGGGGTCCACAACTCACACAACAAAGGTTAAGAATTCCTAGCTTTAAGACTTTCCTCCAAAAACATGTCTCATAAGCATATGTCAGAATCATAGAAGATTCCTTGAAAAAAATGCAACAGCAGAGATAAAAAGAGACATGAATTGAAGAGGTATATCCTTGCCAAAGTTGTTTGTTATAGACAATGTCCACCATAGAGTCTAAATGAAATGAAGTTAAATTTAGCAAATGTTTATTAAAGATGCATTCCCTGTAGATAAAGACATCCTCTAGATGTTTCTCTTTGCAGATGACATTGAGCTGATTGCATCAAGCCTGGGAATGCTACATGGCTTCCTAAGTGAGGCCCCCAAATCCTTCAAATCACTCTGAGCTTTTTATCCACTTGAAAAGCCAAGGAAAAAACAAAGAAAACCTATTGCTCAGAATATAGTATACTTTTGGATGGTTACTCAATGATGGGGGGGGGGGGGGGGTTTTTGAAAATCACATAATATCAGTCTCTGAAGTAGCAACTCTACAAGTTACTAAACTTGAATTGAATAATGCAAAAGTATAAGTTGACACAAAGAGCCTGCAGTATATTACTAATGAATTATTGCATACCAAAAGCAGAAAAAATAGATATATGAATGGAAAAGAAGATATGTTATACAAAAATAAGAGTAAGGGACAGCTGATAGCAACCTGCATGCTTCATTATAATACCCAGAGATCTATATAACCCATGTAAACACAAAAGATTTAGAGGAAGACCCACTATGTGGCTAAGCCCCCTGTGGAGGATTGTGGAAAAAGAGGAATATATTCCACACCAAACGAGAGGTCATGAATGAATCATGATTTGCACCAATAGACGGAGCACCCACATTGATGAGATCAGAAATCTATCGAAAAATCCAAATCTTAAAGTAATGTTGCATTCTTATAAAGGTATTATAATCTCCAATTTGTCGATGACAAAAATTCTTGGGCCAGGTTTTTAAGTATGCTTTTCTAAGTAGTTTCCAGTGCAAGTTTTTTTTTTATTTCATATTGGAAAATGGTCAGTATTATAAATTGAAATGTTGTTGTCTTTTGGAAAGACTCTAATGAGAATTGATGGTTTATGTGACTAGAATTACTTTTTTTTATGGTTTCCATCAGCATACTTAGCAGGCGGGTTCATCCATGAAAATCACCCACTGAATTGTTTTCATTGTTTAAATTTCACCAAAGAAGGTTAGCAAAACATTGTTCAGAGATAATAAGCCACATTATAATTATAACAATCCATTCAACAACAACAGAAACCAAGCTGCCCTATTGAGAATTTAGCTGTAAAAAAAAAAAAAGTCAGGAAAGTCTCAGCTGTAGTTCCCACAGCAACCATGCCTCGTTTTCACCTCACATTTCTATAATACAATTACATTTAGACCTGAATTGTGTTCAAAGAAGCAAGAGTTATAGTTATAGGTTACAAAATTCTCATTTTCCCTTTGTTTATAACTTTACCAAAAGACAAGAAAATGTGGCTTTCACTGAGATTTCCTATATCTTTTATGTTTGCTCCAAAATTATTTCAGAAAATAGAAGGAAAGAACACCATATCTCTAATGAATTTTGGGGTGACATAAAAATTCATCTTCCTCTTCACTTTTATCTTTATTTTCCTTAGTACCTAAACTGATAGGTGGCTTCCCAACATGTTAAGTATCAAATGTCTTCTATGACTGAGAAACGTGAAATGGCAAAATTCCTGCTTTCCCTGAGGCCATCTCTTGCTCTCCAGGACAACAATCACACATTCCATTCAGACTTCCCATGCTTTATGTAAAAGACGGGTATCCAAAGAAGGTGCATGTGAATTGAGTCATCTTTTATATGTTCCAGGGCGGCTTTTACATGTGTCATAGTAAAACTTGCTATAAGATAAGATTCATTTTGCAGCACAAATCAATACTCCCTATGTTGTTTGGTCATTGAGAATTTTCATATTCTGGCTTCTTAAAGCGAAACATGTACTTGCAAACACAGCAATGGCTCCATTTGGTTTTGGGTGGGGTTTATATCATGCCTCCATATTTTGTTCTATATTTCCTGTTTTCATACTGAGTGTGTTGTAATTTGTTCATAGGATGATATATCTTGAGATGAAAGGAACCTCAGAAGACAGCTATTCCAAGGCTTGTATTTGATAGATGAGGAAAGGGGGATCCAGGTGTGACTTTTCCAAGGTCACACAGTTAGTGTCAGAGGATGGATTTGATATCAAGTCCTTTGACTCCAGAACCAGGGTTCTTCATCTTGTTTTATTTCCTTCAAGAACTACCTATGTTTGGTTGTAAACTCCATTCTTCAGGAAATGTTTAACTCAGCTTTCATAGCACCATACAGGTGTGTCAGATCAACAGAATATAACTTCCTGGAGGACAGACACTGTTGTGTGCCTTGTCTTTCTGCTCTCAGTGTCTAGGGCATTGCTTTGCACATAGTAGGTACTTGTCTTTTGTTAAACTGAGTATTTGGAGAATTTGCACATTCTTTCACTTCTTGGTCTTTTTCACTCATCCCAAAATAGGACTCTTATGTTAGTGTTCAACACTTACACACTGTGTCATTGGCTATCATATAGATTCAAGTTTTTGAGACTGGTTTATTATCTTCTGGGGTATATGGGTATTCAAGGAGGACTAACATCTCTGGTGTGAAGGCCTGCTGAACTCTTTTCAGGGCTGCTCGTCCCCTTTGGTGTCCACCTTCACCCAACTCTCACCCATGTGTCCAAGAAGCTGTAACATGTGCAGCAGCCACACCCTGATAAAACCATCTGGCAAATGGGCTAAACCAGGTTGGGGGTCACTGAGAGGCCTCAGACACCTTGGTGAGTTTGGGTGATGTCTACCCCAAGCATGTGAAGACCTCCCCTGGCAGAATGGGCAGATGAGAATAATTTGTTTCAATGGCCATGAGGGCAGCTGAAGCAGTATCTGTGGAGTGCTTAGAACCTGGTGTAATGTTAATGGAATGGGAAGAGCTTCACTGTCCATTGATAGGCCTGTGTGACTACATGTGTCCCCTTTTCCTGGAACAGGAGCCATATTCCCAGATCTAAAGGTACACAGGTATTTTAATCACAGATGTCTTGCTGCTGTCACAGATGTGATACATCCTGAATCACATAGAGTCCCACTGGGGGAGGAACTTGCTTAGGGGAAAGCTTGCTTACAGGGAGGCTTGCTTGTAGGAAGGTTTTCATACCTTTTGGTACTAAGCTAATTAGGTCACAAGTGTTGTGATGCCTTCTGGCTCTAAGCCTATTAGTTGAAAACTATATATACTGGGAGGTTGGTATTTTACTTTGGGGGTTTGCTTATGCTTTTGATTCCCTGGATGAGACTTGGAGTAGATATTTGTTGGACTCGGAGTAGATATTTGTTAAGGGCCCTCCCCCCTCCTCCCCTCTCCCCTCTTCTTACCCTCTTTCCCCCCTTCACCTCCCCCCTCCCCTCCCCCCACCCCAACTACTCAGAGACTTGTGCTCTCCCCTTCCAGTGGTGTATGTAGGTGGTTGTATTACCTTGTCCAGATAGTAGGAGCCCTGTGTGTTGAATCTCTATGCTAATTTCTCTGCTTGTATTTTCTACTTATCTGTAATTAAAGCAAGATTGCTGACCCCTTTAAAAGTTGTCTTTCCTTTAGCAAAGCATCAAAGAACCTGTACTAGCAGGCCATCCTGGGTGTCCTAGGGTGTATATATACTTGGTATAATACTTGGTCAGATATCAAAGATGCCAGAGTCATCCACCATATCCTGGGCCATCACCAGTCATCTTAACTTTTGTCTTTCCACTTCACTTCAGTGACTCTGGAAAAGAGAGCAAGACTGATGACTTTGTGAAATTCTGCCTCACTTACATCCAATTAACACACCAGTTAAGACAATTTCCCTGATGTCATTGGTCCTCTTTGAAAATGAAGGCTGAACAACATTTTCTTCTATTGTCTATGACTATGGTTTGTGTAATTGGTTTCCAGGTAAATTAAAATTTATAAATTTATAAAAATATTGGATAATAGCTCATGATCTAAACAGTCAAGCTTTCAATCTCTGGTTAACTGGATTGGAGATTAATAATCTTTTCCCAGGGGCAACTAGGTAGTACAGTGAATAGAGCACCAACTCTGGAGTCAGAAGAATCTGAGTTCAAATCCAACCTCAGAAACTTCACACTTAGTAGCTATGTGACCTTGGGCAAGTCACTTAATCCCAATTGCTCTGTCTTCCTCCTTCCAAAAAGACAAAAAAATCTTTTACACTGGACCATGTTTCATTTTTTTAATTTTTATTTGTATTTAATAATTTATAAATATGTAAATAAATAAATGATTCATTTTTAAAATTATAAAACTCTAGACTACAAATAAATTGATCACAGATTTGAACCCAATGTAAAACTAAAAATATTAAGACAGCTAAATATAAATATTAACTAGTATTGATTATCAATAATTATAATGCTGAGTAAAATTTAAAGAAATACAATAGTTACCCATCTCATGCACTCACCTTTATTCTCAATCAATATTTGACCTAGGCTTAGTTTTGGTATAATAGAAGTATGCATTTCCAATTTAACCCAAATTCTTTTTAGATTTTGATATCATCAACTCCAATGTATATTTCTAACCTTAATTCACAATACTACCCTTCTGGTATTCTATGGTTCAGTCACCCTGATTTGCTCAATGAATTCTGTTCTCTTCTCCCACTTCAGTGGATTCAATTTTTCACTGCATATACATTTGCATATACTGTCCAAGGAAATATCTTCCCCCAAACTGTACATGTTGAAATCTTCCTCTTCCTTCTGAGTCAACTCAAATGCTACCTCCTTCATGGAACCTTTCCCGAAGCCCCAACTAGAATTCTCCCTTCTGGAACCTCTAATGCTGTTCTATTGACTTCTCTTTGTCATTTAATCATTCATATCTACTATTGCTATATATTTCTCTTCCTCCTATATTCCATGATAAACTTCTTGAAGGCAGGGATTAGGGTTTGTTTTGTTTTGTTTTTTTCATTTTTCTGTCCCCAGTTCTCATTACACTTCCTGGCACATAGTATGTGTTTAATCAGCATTGTTTGAATTGAACTCTTTTGTCTATACTCTCTTCTATAAGCCCTCAAGACTCACAGTAACTTTGTGTACTTTTTTTTTCTAAAATCTTTCATGAAAATATTTTCTGCTCATCTAATAAAAGGCCAAGGATTGCTTCCCTTTCACCACAGACCAACTCTTTAGAACTCAAACTTCCTAAATCTACTCCCTTCCACACTCAGAATCAGAAAAAGAATTCAGGTAAAGGTGAGTTTCCTAATTGTGTGTTTCCTAACATGATGCCCCAGTATTGACCTTCCAAGAAGGTGCATGGCACAACACTGTGTCTCTTAATCTTACCTCTTTACTCTTTGAAGTTAAGACTTAAGTTTGATAGTTGAAATTTATTTACAGATAATTCATTTACTTTCTAATTCCTGTAGGTTTCCTGTCATTTTTGAGCCTAGACTAATATTTAATACAGACTAGGAGTTACTAACATATCAGCCTGGAGGCAACATTACATAAAACCATATTTAGAGCACAATGATGGATTAAAATAAATATAAAGTAATCATTTCATGTGTTGAATGAAGTTATTCCAAAGCACTTAATTGCTATTATCCAGGTTGATTTAATTTGCCTTTGTGAAGTTTAGAAGTAGCATATTAATTCTAAAAACAACCAGAAGCCCATGTCCCCACACACCACTCACACATGCCCAAATTTGTAATACACATTCTCATTTAAAATTGCTCATTAGGTCACTGTCTGTACATTTTCATGTGATTAGGAAGACCAGAGAATGATCTATAGGCCTTTTTATTCAGAAGATATTTATAGCATATCCTCTGGATAGTTTTTTGGGGTCCATATTGGCAGATTTCCTGTATGGGACACAAGATTCTTTGACCCAAACTGACCATACTCAGTTGGTTTCTTATTTTTTACTGGAATCAATTGTTATTATTTATGCTTTGTTTTGGAAGGTGACCAATGACATCATGTGTCATTTTCTGACTCATATGTGAATTGGATTTAAATGAGGGAGAGTTGCACAAAGTTATCAGCCTCACTCTCTCTTCTAGAGTCATTAAAGTCCAATGGCAAGACAAAAATCAAGATGACTGGTGATGGTCTGGGATATGATGGGGGTTCTTGGCATCTTGGTGTCTGACCAAGCTTTAAGCTCTTCACAGCTACTGCTTCAGTTGTCTTCGTGGCCATTGGAACAAATTGTTCTCACCCACTCATTCTACCAAGGAAAGTCTTCAAATGCTTGGGGTAGACATTCCCATAACTTACTAATGGGTTTGAGGCCCATTGGTTACCTTCAGCCTGATGTAGCCCATGTGCCAAGATGGTTTATTGAGGTGGGGTTTCTACACATGCTATAGCCTCTTGGAGCTACAGGTGAGAGTTGAGTGCCAGGTAGAGAGCAATGGTGGATGAATAGCCCTGAAAAGGGTCCAATAAGTCCTCACACCAGAGGTGCTAGTCTTCCCTGAATATTCCATACACCCCACTGGAATCAGTAAAAACCCAGAAATGAATCGTATTTACAGAGTAAATGGAGAAAATAGATCTAAGCACAGAAAAAAATAGCAAACGAATATTACCAGATACTACCTGACAGACCTAAACTGCCTCAGAGAGACAGACAGTAAACATAATGGGAAGAGAATGCAATTAAACTTCAGGTTGGTTAGATCCTAACCTGAAACCTCACTGTAGGCCTGTCTCCATTAAATAGCCAGAGAAATTTTACAACCAAGGACAGTAAAAACTTATGTTTTCTCTTTGGACTTTGGGAACATCACTGGATCAGAGGCAAAATGGAACCATGATACATTGAATTGTGTTGAGATGATTTTCTCCTGCTTTTTTCGGGGACTTTAGATTCCCCACCTGAATGGTCCATCATTAAACAATAAGATGGCACCTGCTTCATAGAGGAAGAAACTGGTCCTCAAAGAGACTTAGTGAGACTCCTGAGATGAGAATTATATATACATATATATATCAGAAAGAAGTTGGCCATATTTCAGTACACTTGCTTTTAGTTAACTAAGAAGATAGAGCTGTCCAATAACCAAAGGTGCTGATTCTTCTGCTTTGAGCCTAGGATAGGGGGAAAAATATCTAAGAATTCAGGCTCTCTATTACTTTTCAACAAATTCATTTTTTCCACAACTTCTTATTTCCTTATGTAGTTCTGGATCTATTTATACTAGTACAACATAGACCTCATTGCAGTCCCACTCTTTTTTTGAAATATATTTTATTTTTCCCCAATTACATATTAAAGCAAATTTTTAACATTTCAGGGATTTTTTTTAAGTTTTGAGTTCTAAATTCTATTCTTCTCTTCCCTGCCCCCCCCAAGATGGTAAGCAATCAGATATAGGTTATAGATGTGTCATCACATTTCCATATTAGTCATTTTGTAGAAAAAGGCTTGAATAAAAGAAAAAGAATGAAAGTGAAAAATAGCATGCTTTAGTCTGTATTCAAACAATATCCATTCTTTCTTTGGAGGCAGATAGTACACTTTATTATAGTCCTTTGGGGTTGTCTTGGATCATTGTATCGCTAAGAATAGCTAAGTCATTCACAGTTCCTCATTGATAATATTACTGTAACTGCGTACAACATTCTCCTAATTCTGTTCACTTCACGTTGCATTAGTTCATGTAAGTCTTTCCAGGTTTTTCTGAAATCATCCTGCTTGTCATTTCTTATAACTCAATAATATTCCATTACAATTATATACCAGAACTTGGTTAGCCATTCCCCAATTTATGGACATGCCTTTAATTTCCAGTTCTTAGCCACCACAAATTCTACTTCACTGTAGGTGAAATCCTTCCAAAAATTAAATACCTTTGGAGAGAGTATTTTTGAACAGAGAGTCAAAACTTAGCAATCACCATATCTTGGGGAGCCCCAGTCATGTCTCTCACTTCACTCACAGCTTAACTCTCTCCAGCCCATCCCCCCTCTACCAGCTTCCTTCCCTCTACCCCACAATGTGGATACCCTCTTCCCCTCCTGAATTACAGTTTCCTTTTTTTTCATTTTGTCTTCCGTAGCAGACTATAAACTCCTTTGAGAGTAAAGATTATCTTGTTTTCTCATATTTTGATCCCCAGACCTTAGCACAATATCTGGCCTGTAATAAGTGCTTAATAAATCTGTAATCTATCTACTTTCTACATTGAACAAATGGGAAAAATAATGATAAATAATATAGAAGTGAATGTGGAAACAAATAAATGCCTGAAATTGGAGTCAGGAAGACTTCAGTTCACATACTACCTCTACCTCTTACTAGCTGTGTGACCTTAGGAAAGTCACTTAACCTCTGTGCCACAGGCAACTCCTTAGGACTTATCTAATAAATCTAATAATAAATCTAACTAATAAATATTAGGTAAGGTTGAGATCCTGGAAGTTCCCCAACCTTAATTCACAGATCTTATATACATGTAATTAGAATAAGTCATTATACAGGTACAATATGATTTATTAATAGCAGTATTAAAAGCAGTAACATTGAGATAGCAAAGCACTTTTCTCATAATAAACTTTCGAGATAGACATGTAATTCTTAGCATCTTCATTTTGTAGGACAGGAAACTGAGGAAGCTAGAGTTAGGACTCCAACCCAGGCTCCGTGGCTCTAGGACCAATGTCCATTTCCCTGCAGTATGCTGCTACCCTAACATAGACTTCTTCCTGATTCTCACCGCAGTCCTGTAGAATAGATAGGATATATTCCAGATGAGGAAAGTGAGGCCCAGAATGGTTAAAGCACTTGTCCACCAGATACAGAGCTCCAGTGGCATACCAAATTTGATAATTATTATTCTGCCATCCCTCCAAGTTGGGAGTTTTTACCTTCCTCCTTTTTTTTTTCCTCCTTCTGCCTTTTTTTCTAAATGAGCTTCCATAGACCAGATGTGCAGCATCTAGCAACTTTAGCAATCCTGGGAAACAGAATGGTAGCACACCATGATTGACTGTAAGTCTTTTTTGGTCACACTTGAGCTCATGCATTGTGGAAAAAAAAGTGATATTCAAAATTATAATTATGCCTTATCAAAAGCATCAAAATCAAAGGCAAAAAAAAAAGGAGTGTTCATGTAGCACATCACATGTCAAGACACAAGCAAGAGAATGCAAACATTATTCAGGCAGGGTGTGGAGGCAGCATATATATATATTCCCCCCTTTCCTTGCAGTATAATAAGGTACACAGCATTCAAGTTAACAATCGAAAATACTGTGTGCAACATGGATGAGCTTATATTGTATTTTTTGAGTTTATGTATTTTATTAGCAAACTTAACCTTGCCCGGGTTTTAATTAAATTTCTTAGGAGGCTTTTCATACAAAGATGAACAAAAGGAAGAAACAGCATTTTTGCCGTTGTTTTTATAAGTGTGAAATACGAAAACCTCTGGCCTCACTAATGTTAGCATTTGAATGCAGAGTTAATTGCAACATAATGAAGGTCTAATTGAAATTTTTATTCATGCATGATCATTCTGTCTAAATTCTTATACTGTAATTTAATCTTTTTCAGACTATAATAGATTAACTTAAGTGCTATAACATTTAGTAATTTGTGTTAAGTGGAAAAAAGAATGTCAATTTTCACCTAATGTTATGGCTGAAAAGGAATTTTAGCCGATTTCCTCAAGCCTTTTCCAGGAAAATTAAGTGATGGCCTGAAGAAAATAGCACAGTGTATGTCAGTTTAGTTGTGCTGTTTACTAGCTGTATGACCTTAGACAAGTCATTCACCATACAGAAGATCTTCTTCCTCTTGTAAAATAAGGAAACCAATACCTACATTATCTCCATCAGCAGGTTGTTACAAGGATCAAATAAGAAAATTACCAAATGCTAAAGTGTTTTAGTGATCATGAAGCTCTATACAAAGTCCTTATTATTGATATTATAAAACTATTATTTCAGTCATGTCTGACTCTTCGTGGCCCCATTTGGAGTTTTCTTAGCAAAGATACTGGAGTGGTTTGCCATTTCCTTCTCCTGCTCATTTGACAGATGAGGAAATTTAAATAAACAGGGTTAAGTGACTTGCCCAGGGTCATGCAGCTAGTAAGTGTCTGAGGCCAGATTTGTATTTAGGGAGATGAACCTTCCTGACTCTAGGTCTGGCACTCCATCCACTATGTTCCATTATCAAACTTACATTTTTATATTTATAGAGAGATAACAAGCAAGTTTTGCATTCAGGGCCAATAGTACAAAAGGTGAAGGTGAGATTCTGGACTACTTTGAGGTGCCTTCTTAAGAGACTATAATTTAGGAGCAAGTGGCCAGGGAAGACCATGAGTCTTGGCTAAGGGTGTGGTGGATGAGGGCAGAGGCATGTGCCATCTATTACCTTCTTATTGAATAGATGCTAAATTCTGCCTTCTTTTTAACACTTTTGAAGAACTGCAAATTCGGTCTGAGTCCTGTAAAATATCAGTGTCTAAATCAGATCCTAGATCACCTTACCCTAGTTATAACATCTATCTATCAATGGATAGACATACATATATACATATTGGTGTTGTTCAGTCATTTCAGTCATGTCCGACTCTCCGTGACCCCATTTGGGGTTTTCTTGGCCAGGATACTGGAGTGGTTTGCCATTTCCTTCTCCAGATAATAATACAGATGAGGAACTGAGGTGAACAGGATTATGTGACTTGTTCAGGGTCACATAGTAAGTGTTTAAGGTCAGATTTGAACTCAGGAAGATGAATTTTCCTGACTCCACGTCCAGTACTCTATCCTCTATTCAGGGCCTCTTAGACTTTTTCCTCTTCAATGCTTCTTAAACTATGTTTACAATCCACTGTTTAAGAAGTGCCACATACCACCTGGCCACCCTACATGTATACATATAGATAAAAATAAATGCACACATATACTATACACACATATTATACATATATTTGGTTTCCTATATACTCATATGTATGTATGTTCATGGAACCAAATCTATGGAGACCCAGCAATAGAACAACTATTTCATAATTCAACTTTTCATTTCTACTACCTAGAAAAAGTATAAATCTGTGTTACTAGTTCTATTATTTAATTTTAAAAAGCATTATTTATTCTTTTACTTTGATTTACTTAAACCACAAAAATGTTGATAATTATTCCTAAACCAGAAGATAAACAGATTCCATATCTCCCACGTGTTTTGCATACTAATTAAACTAAAGCCTACCCCCTCCCTTTTTGTTTTTTATCAGAGATTTTTCAGGGGGCTTCATTTTTCATGAGGCTAGACTATATAGAGAAACTTCCTTGAGGGGAAGAATTTCACCATACACACACACACACACACACACACACACACATAATGTGTCTCCATAATAACATTTATCAAAACACCTTGTAATTGAACTTGACTGAATCAGTATTTGTTAAGCACTTGTTATGTAGAAGGCATTGTGCTAGGTGCTCAAAGAGTCCCTCCCTCAAAGAGCATATATTTCATTTAGCCATGCAAATAAGTCAGATTGTAAACAAATTTAAGATGAATTAAGGACAACCAGAGCCCTAGAATCTTAGGGGTTTCAGGAAAAGCTCCTCATGGGAAACAGACATGATCTAAGCCATTAAGTAAAGTAAGGATTCTCAGAGACAGATGTACAATGCTCTCTAGTCATGGAGAGAGCATGAGGAAGGGTAATATACAAGTATTTGAAAAAGTAGGTGGAAGAGCCAAATGAATAAGGGCTTTCAAGGTTAAGCTGAGGTCTTTCTATTTTATCCTTGAGGTAATAGGGAGCCACTAAGGATTCTTGAGCAAGAGAGTAACAAGGTAAGACTTCTGTTATAGAAAAAGTAAAGAGCTTGGCAGTTTAGAGGCCCACTTAGGAAGCTATTGGAACAGTTTAGGTAAGAGGTCATGAGGATCATAGAATCATAGCTTAAAAACTACAGGAGCCAGCCAATTCAATCCTGTCTTTTTATATATGAGAAAACTGAAGCCTGTGGAGGTTAAGTGACTTGTCCATGGTATGACAGTAAAGAGAAAGAATTTGAAAAACTAAATAAATATTTGTTGAATTAATAAAGCAACCACAACATCTATCCTTAAGAGATAGAGTCAGTTCTCGAGTTGAAAATTTGACTTTAGCTTTGGCATATTATATTGCTTTGAACAAGTTGAATTTTGTTTTTGGCATAGCTTAACTCCCTCAGAAACTATGGATGATAATCATTACCCTATCCCAGAAAAATGATGTAGATTAACCAATTATATTTACAAAAACTCTGAGATTATAATGAATCACCTAAATGCGAAGTATAGTTATTACTTGGAATTGAAAATACTACAGTATACAGAAATGGTGTGGTCAAGATAATATTTATATTGGATTTTTTTTAACTTATTTAAAAAAAAAAAACATCGCCAGATAAAATTTGGCCATTTCCAAACTTAGCAACCTAAAAGGAAAGGAAGCAAAGTTCTGTTATGTATCAAGCCAATTTCCAAACAGAAGCCCCAGGTTCCCACTGCCTGTGTGATCTCTGTGAAATTGGTAGTCTTACTACCAGTCAGAGCCAGAGCTAGCTTGATACAACCAAAGTGTTGATGTCAGCTGGTGGTAGGGGGAGGTCATGCTTTCTTTTTCACCATGGCAACTCTCCAGTCAGCCGTTGGCACTCCCTCTACTGGGCCTAAGTTTTTCAGGTAGAGGGAACAGCCTCTACAAAGATGCAGAGGAAAAAAAGTGGAAGGTCAAGTCTGGAAAACTACAAGTAGTCCAGCTCAGCTTAAATGGAGAATACATGAAGATGCAAAATATCCAATAAGTCTCCCGTGCTCCTGTTACTAGTGAGGAAAGCATGGCTTGGGTCAAATAAAACACCAAGTCCCAGCTCGAGTATGTAACTCTTATTTTCCACACTATTATATTCCCACTACTTTTGCTGTTCACTTTGGTCCGGGCACCATGTCCTAGCGATTAGGAGTTAGAGTAGTGTCTTTAACAAAAGGAACTGTAACAGAGTTTGACAAGTGGCTGTATGCCCTACAAACTTAAGAAGGCCCAGGGAGATTGCCCAAGGTCAAACCTTGTAGTAAATGGGAGAGAGTAGATAAACTACAGATAGTAGATAACTCTAAGGAAGGACTCATGACTGACAGGCAACACAGTAGAGGGGAAAGAGCCCTGATTCTGGAGTTAGAGAACTTGTGTTCAAATCCTGCTTCTGATGTGTGACCTTAGGCAATTAATATTACTTGCCTCAGTTTCTTCATCTGTGACATGAGGAGTTGAATGAGGTGACATCTGAGATCCCTTCCAGTTTTAGCTTGGGACAAGCAACAAAGAAAATGTTTGCCTGCCCGAATCCCAAAAGGCAAAAAAGTTTTCTCCCAAATAATTTTCTCCTAATAATTAACCAACTTTAGTTTGGTGAAGAAAAAAAAAGTTGCCCAAATTTTTTCCCTACATACCTAAAATATTTGAAATAGTATTTTATCCTTTCAGTGATTAGAGAAGACTTCCTTTCTTTCTGCGCCATCATTCCTGAGAGACACCAAGGCATTGTAGATAGGTTTCCTTTAGAGTCAGGAAGTCCTGAATTCAAGTTGTCCTGCCTATGACTAATAATTTGGTTGTTTTTAACCACTTAAACTCTCAGTGCTCCAAGCAAGTCTGAACAACTGCAAGTTAGAGATCACTTATTGCATCAGTAAAAAGAGTTTCCACACTGGAAGCTCCCTGCACTGATGAAATCACAGGTCCCTACCAAAACAAAACAAAATAAAATCATTCCTAACTTTAGAAGCAATGCAAGTAGATGTCACAGTATCCTTGATTTATAGTTTTCTAGTGATTGTCTCAAAGCCATCTGAAGTGCAGATTCTCATAAGACTAAGGAGTAATGATGGCATATATATGTATATATGTGTGTGTACATAAATTATAATGGAATATATGCATATAAATATATGACAAATAGATATAGATGGCATATATGGCTTTATTACTCAATAATAATATATACATACATATATGTGTATATGTATTGCAGAGAGTGTGGAGACAGAGACAGAGAATTCTAGGTTATGGGGTAAGTGTTTGATCTCAGAGTATGTGTGTTTAGAGAAAACTTTAGTGAGAGTTGTAAACTTGAGATCATTCTAAATGAAAAGAAAGATTACTAACAAGCAGGCTAAAAGGAGCAGTCTAGGCATTCTCCCTCCACCCTCCTATAATTCCAGTTTTCTGCTTGAATATGTATTTGCATATTTATTTTTACCCTCAACTGATGGGCTGATATATGTATTTGATTATGTCATGTGCTTTGCCACTAATTTTAATTTGCAACAGTTTCAAGTCAGGCCTAAATTTAATTCACATGGAATTTTTTTTTTTAGCCTTCTAAAGCAGGCAAGTATTTCCCAAGTCAGTTTACTTTAAATGTCTTTTAAATATGTATAGAGAATAAAGATATGGCTAGTGATTTAATGCCTGAGGAGAAAATTAGAACTGGCTTGGACTTACATGGTTATTATTGGTCAGATACATTATTCTTAACTGAGGACCTTGCAAAACAGGGAAATTTCTCTCTAGTGATTTAGATCGAAAGTTTCTCTGCCTTTATATAGGGGAGCTATTAACCCTCCCAACCATACCGAAACAATGCACCAGGATTGCTTCCTAAAACTCAATTAAGTGCCTGGTCCAATATTTGGGGATTCCATTGGCTCTATCTTTCAGGTCCCAGGATTTCCTAGATTTTGATTTCTTGTAATATCCATTTAGCTTTGGGAAACTAATACAATTTTATGGTAGATAAATCTTCTTAAGGATATTTTCCCCATGATATGAGGTTTACATATTGTTTCTTATCCCAGTAGTAGAGAAGAGTTTCACTTAATGAGCCTTCCCAGTTCAAGAGTAATCATAGATTTGATGATGAGGAAAGTGTGGGGTGCTGGAGGATAAAAGACACAAACACCTGAGTGCCAAATCATGTATATGATGGCCACTCCCACCCTGCTGCCTTCCTACAATCTTCAGTAAAATGAAGGCATGTAAGTAGGCGATTTCGAAGGTTCCTAAAATTCCATGATTCTAAGTTTTGGCCATTCCTAGATCTGACTTTATGGGATCTTTGAAAGCTTGATGGGACATTAGACATCTCCTATTCTAAAGACGGGGAATTATCTGCATGACATCACAAAGGTTGACATTTGAACACAGATCCTTAAATTCCAAATCTAATCTACACTTTCCCATGCTGTCCCTTTTTGAATGGGCTAAGCTTCTTCCAAGGATACCTATTCATATTCTTTACAATTTCTCATCCGCCCAGTCTTCAAACCTTAGAGTAGACATCTTTTCTTTTTGTCTTTTTGGAGGGGGGAAGGCAGGGCAATTGGGGTTAAGTGACTTGCCCAAGGTCACTGTGATAGTAATGGCAATTAAAGATTCCCCTGTATTGGCTTGGTTTTCAAATTGATTGTGTTAAAACCCAGAGTTTGTTAATCCCACCTGTGGGATGGGCTTGTTGATGTGAAAAGAAAGTCCTGAACTGGGAGGAGCTGGTGATGTAGATTTGAAGAGACACTAGAGAGAGGCGGAAGATCTTTTTGGAAGCAGCACCTCGTGGAGAGAGAGAGACTAAGAGAATTGCTGGTGGCCGCTTTGAATTGCCCTGGACTTTTGAGACCTGCCCCCCTGAGCTGCCAAGGACTGAGGAGACATGGCTGTTTTGCTGGTACTTTGTCTGTCTGTTTTGATGTTATTTTGCCAGATTTGTCCACTGGTGAAAGACTGTCCTGTTGAAGAAGTCCTGGAACCTGGCATTTGGTTAAGAAGCCCTGAGACTGTCCTGCAGACAGAGAGTGAATACTGTCCACTGATGAGGGACAGTACTGTTGTTGCAGGGGTCTGGAGACTGTCCTGCAGACAGAGTGAATACTGTCCACTGGTGAAGGACAGTGCTGTTGTTGCAGGGGTCTGGGAACCTTTCTGTTGGTTCAGAAGCCCTGAAGAAGGATTTTCTTGTTGTATGTTTACAGAAATCCTGGGAGAGGGCTTTGCTAATGTGTTCAGGGGTTCTAGGACTGTTCTACAGACAGAGGATAAATTCATGAAGGGACTGGCAATGTATCTTATGGCCTTGCTAAGCCTTGTCTCCCCAGGAACTAAGATTGCTGAGAACTTGCCTTGTGTCAAGATGAAGAAAAGACCTCCATTTGGGTATTAAGTGCTGTGTTTAAACTTGATGTAACTCTGGGGTAGATTCAATTGTGATCCAGGGGTGGGGAACTTTTGACCTTATGTTTGGAAACTAATCTCCATTTGAGAAGAGGGGCTTTGTGGTGGGCTTAATTAAGGTATAGCCTAGGGGTGGAGAAGTATTTAGAACAGGGACTTTGTAATTGATTGAATGATTGGAAGGTCCTGAGGTGGGGTAGTACTTGGAGATTATTTAATCACACTTAGTAAATGCTGTATTTTGAATGATGTCATGTTTTGATCTTCTCTGTTCTTGGTTTGTCACTAAATAAAATAGAGAGCACCTATGCTGGTATTTTGAACCTGGGAAGTTGCCTTTGCTTGGCATTACATTACAGTCACACAAGTAGTAAGTGTTATGTGTCTGAGGTCAGATTCTCCTGACTCCAGGGTTGGTGCTCTATTCACTGCACCACCTAGCTGCCCCTAGAGTAGGAATCTTTGAATCCTCTCTCTTCCCACATCTAATCAGCAACTGAATTCTCTCTTCTTTCTAACTTGGCAGTATTCCTCAACCATCCTGCTTTTCCCATTCTTACCGCCACCAGCTCCTTGCTTCCACCTGGATTAGTCCAATAACTTTCTAATTACTTTCCCTTCCTACAATATCTCCCTCTTTGATTCATCCTACATCCTGCTGCAAAATTAATCTTTCCAAAGTATGACTCTGGTCCCTTGCTCAAAATCTTTTAATGGTTGCCTAATAAAGTCCAAACTCTTTCCCTTATCATAAAAGGCCCTTAACAATTTAGCCCCAAATTACTTACCCAGCCTGATTTATTATGAATAATAATAATAATAAATCTTTTCAATGTGTAGTTTTTTAACTTGTGCCCTCAGAGACTCACACTCTTTTCTAACTACATTGTTTTGTCAACCTGAAGCGCTCGGGTCTCCAAAAGCACCCTTTGTTTTCCATCTCTGTGCCTTTGCTCCCCAGAATGCTCTTTTCATATCTCTCCTCACCTTGCCTCTCTCCTCCCCACCCCAACACTACTTGTCCTTCCATGCATCCTTCCTGGTTCTCTCCATCAGAACTTCTCTCCCCTTGCTCTCTAGCGCCATCTACCATACATACCATTTTGTACCTTTCTTATTACGCTTTCACATTCAACTTTGTGTTGTAACTATTTTCAGAGGTCTAACTAAGAATTTTTTTTTTAACCTGGGACCAAGAAAAAAAGGGGGGGGGAACTGAGGACAAAGAGGAGAATGAAGGGGGCACAAGGGATAGGCTGGAAGCAGGAAGTGTTGATAGCTTAAAGGATAGTCCAACCTACCTCATAAAGAGAAGGCAGCCCATCTCCTCCATCTCCACACTCCTATTCTCTTGCTCCAAAACTCCTGGGGAGTTTAAGACACATGGCATGTGGTATCTAGACCACTGTGAGGAAGAAGCATGTTCCCCAGAAGTCAATAAATAGGGAAAACTCCCAACTACCTGACCCTAGTTACATCTCTGACTCTCCATATACATGTCATCACTCCCTACTAGACTATATAATATCTTTAAGGACAAGCACTGTGTTTTATTCCCCCAGACATTCTTACATAAACTTGCTGCTAAAAATATTTGGGGAATGGGTAATTGGACAGCTATATCTATAAACGGGGGAGCTAAGTGGTGCAGTGGTTAGAGCGCTGGGCCTGGAGTCTAGACGACCTGAAGCCTCAGACACTTAATAGGTGTGTGTCTGGGCAAGTCCCTTAACCGTTTTTGCCTCAGTTTCCTTTGCCAAAAAACCACGCAGCCATAGGACCACAAAAAGTTGGATATGACTGAAACAACTGGAAAACAACAATACATAAATGATCTCCATCAAGAGTCCAAGTGGCCAATATGAAGAATCAGATAGGAACAGTAAAAGAGAATTAACTTGTTTCCACATCCACATGTGCATGCCCCTCATCACACCACTTCATGTTATTTCTTACCAAAGGAGATTTGTTGTTTTTAACCTTGGATGAACTTTAGCTTACATCAAGGTCTTGTTTTCTATCCAATACTCTCCTCTCCCACAATCCTAATGACCAGAACAGTAACAGAGATGACTCCAATGATGTCCTACCTTCTAGTGAAAGTGAAAAATGCTGGCAGAGCATTGAGTGTTCTAGACTGTTCTTTGAGTGTTATAGAACTTGAATCATTGCCAGTCGACTGATCCTATGTGATTATTGTCGATGACTCAATTAGGCTTTGGAAGAGATGCTGAGAAGGTTAAGACCACCCAAGCCCAACAAGAATACAAGAGGCTCTAGTGTCCTTTATAATACATATATATGGTTATGCCATTGCCATCTACTCTGGAAAATTAAAAAGCGTTGTTGCATTTGCTTTTTCTTTTCTTTTTTGTTTCTGTTTTTGAGAGACAATATGTATAGTGGATAGGACACAGGTCTCAGAAAGACATGGGTTCTAGTCTTTCCTCAGATGTTTATTAGCTTCACAACCTGGGCCAAGATTACCTTCACAGGGCCTCAGTTTCCTAATCTGCAAAATGAGGGGGGCTAGATGAGATGGCTTCTGAGATCCCCTCCACTCAGAACTCTCTGATCCTGTTGAAGGAAAGGGTCTGCTCAAAATCAATTATATTATCCACTGTACTGTAAGAGACTAGTCTCTCCCATGCAGGTGCTCACTCTTTGTTTATATGGCAGCAGTCAGTTGAAGGGTAGGCACTTTAATCAAGTCCACAGTGCAGTAAAAACCTCTCAACTCTAATTTTCTGGTGACTAGGGGAAAATATTATAGATAGCAAAATAGAATAAATTGAGGGAAAATTAGATATGATATTGTTAGCGATTCTTTGAGATCAACATTAAAGCACAGTGCAATCACTGACTGAAGGATGCATTACAGACCTTCTACCAAACTTGTTTTCTCAAGGGGCAGAAGGCTTCCTCTCCTTTCCTATCGTTAGTTTGGATCAGCTTGAGAGACTCTTTAGAAAGTTTACAGCACAGAGGTAGCTCTGCTCTGGCTCAAGTAGCCCCTGCAAGGCATATCCAAAAACTAACCATGTGACCCTGGGCAAGTCATTTAAATTGTTTGCCTCAGTTTCTTCTTCTGCAAAATGGGGATAATAATATCACCTACTTCCCAAGGTTGTTGTCAGGATCAAATGAGGTAATGTAAATAAAGTTCTTTTCAAGTCTTAAAGCCCTGTATAAATGCTAGTTGTTATTATTTTCATTGTTGTTGCTGCTGCTGCTGCTATTACAGTAGGGATAGAAGAGATTGACTAGAAATTAGGAAGTTACTAATTAAGAGCTCTCATACACTCAGAGATATTTGCTGGCATTTACCTGGAACCTTAGAGCCTCCATAAAACACTACATTCACCTCTAGTTTCTACTTCTACACTTAAAGGAATTTATGTACTTGCTAACAATCAGATCCTCAGCTTTTTATGACTGCTCTGTATAGAGAAAGAACACAAGGCAATGGAGAGCAAATAGGTCTGAGAAAAGGCAAAAAAGAGATCACAGAGAGAGGGTGTCTTTCTCTTCTTCTGTGGATAGAAACTGCAGAAAAATATCAATTGCTCTAATATAAAGAGGCCATGTGTCACACTCCATATATTTTCCCTTCAAAGAAATTATTAGCTTACTTAAATTAGAAATGCAACTCTTAAAAAGTAGGGTTTGCTCCCACATAAAACCTCCTTGCAAAGATTATTACAGAGAAGCAGAAATGCTTTACCAAAGGGCTATTACTCTGCATTCATTATATAATTGATTATCACTGTCAGAGTCTGATAGCAGTACATCATTGCTAAGTAGTAATAATATTGGTGGAGAAAAGCTATCATTTTGAATGAGGCTTGGGGCATTTAAGTTAAAGCCCAAAATTACATGGTGTTTTTGAAGGCTATCACCCTTTGGTATGGAAAGAAAGATGATGTTAACAAATATAATGATCTCTAAAGCAATTTTGGTTCACAGCTCACTGGCAAAAGCATGGGTTACCATGGCAAGTGTCACTCTTAGAAAAAAAAGGTCAGATGGACAGACCAGAAATACAAAAATGAGGGAGATGAGTGAGTAGATGAATGAGAGGCTTCTGCAAGAGAGAGCTTCTGAGAAGGGCCAACAAGTAGAAGAAACAAAGGAGTATGAATTATCCTCTTCTCTTCCTCATAGCTCTGGTGGGGGTGAGGAAGGAATAGTGTGAGGAAGGGTGGGAGCAGAGTTCATGCCAGAGTGTCTTACCCCAACTCAGAATGCATGGCATGAAATTAGAGTCCAAAAAAGAATTCAGACACTCCCTCTCTTTCCTTTCTACTTTAAGGCTAACTTCAGAAGTGGCAAATGTGCCCCAGCTACCTTTACAAGGAACAGGTAGATCAAAGGTGGGAAACCTGTGGGCTCAAGGCCACATGTGGCCCTCTAGGTCCTCAAGGGTAGCCCTTTGACTGAATCCAAACTTCACAGAACAAATCCCCTTAAAAAAAGGATTTGTTCTGTAAAACTTAGACTCAATCAAAAGGCCACACTGGAGGACATAGAAGGCCACATGTGGCCTTGAGGCCAAAGGTTCCCTACCCAAGGTATAGATGATTAAACACAAGGGATTTTGACCTAAGCAAGTCTGTGAAAGAACAATTTTGAAAAGACTAATCTTCTGTGTACATGATGCCCAAACAACCAATTATTATACAAACAAAATATCACCCCCTCAAAAAAAAGTATTGGCATTTGGTTTTTTTTTTTATTGAATTGATTCTTTTCTTAACTGAAATGATGATGGGTTTTCACACGGCATTGACAGTTTCTTTCTCCATTGTGTTTAACCTACTCTGCATTCCCATAATTCATATAAATTAAACAATAAAAAGTTGAAGTACAAGAAAGAGACCCTCATCTTAAAGTCAACTCACATTTTTTAGAATCCTTGCTCTTTTGATAAGAAAAAAAAAATAGAGCGATGTAAATAGCAGCAAACAGAAATGATTTTGAAAGGAAAGCCACAAAGGGCTGGTGGGAGGATGAAAATCAAGGACCTTGCATCTCAGCTTCTGCAAGTTCTGGAAAAATTCTAAAGAATTGCTGGATGGAATCCAATGGGATGAGGTAAGAAAAGACATGGGGGGAAAATGGAAGGTATTCAGAGGAAAATTACCATTTACCCAAGGGACATACATGACACATAGCAATAAGTGAATTAAGCAAAGCCCAGATTACTCTTGCAAGAAAAAAAAAAGGCAATTGAAGATCAGTAAAAGGCCTATGAGGGATAGAGAATATCATGTATAAAGGAAAAGAAAGGGTTTAAAGGAATGTAGCTGAGGGAGAGAAAGTGATCATTTCTCTAATTTAAGCTTTCATAGGGGGAAATGACAGTTTTCAGACATAAAAGCTGCCAAAGGTTACAAAGAATCCTGCAGAAGGGCATGGAAATAGAAGGGGGTTAATTTAGGTAAAGGGGAGAGGTGGAAGTGGCAGTAGATAGAAGGGAAGATGTAAATTAATTCCTTGCTTCAGTAATCTCAAGAGACCGGAGAGAGCTGATTCAAGAGATGGAATTCATTTTACTTGAAAGAGGAAAAGAATGCAGGAAGAAAATCAAGGCAGATAAAGGAATGAGAGGCAGCAAAGCTAGATGGAGTGCCTCAGTCAGATCTGCTCTCGTTCCAGGTTCTAATCCCAGCATTTGTTTCGGAAGTAAATCTTTGTGTGGTTCTAGAAGAGGCTGAGGACACAGTGGGTTGGAAGGGGGTACAATCTCGGACCAGCAGGAGAAATACAAAGAGACCTAAGGATAAAGGGATGTGAATTTCATAAAGGGAGCAAAGAAGAGGAGGAGCTAGAGAGGGACTGGGGAAGGACATAGGGAGAAACCTAACTGTGACCTGGACCAAATTAGTTTGTGGGAGGTTCCAGATGGAATAACATACCTCACAAACCTAATTCAGCCCATTTGTTAGGAAATAATTCTGTTTTGAAGCTCATAGGGGAGAGAGAATGGGAAAATAAGGGAGTAATTTATTTCAACTCCAGGCAGTCCTTTGATAAAGTACGATACTGAGAAATGATCTGTAGGGTCCTACATTGGTCAGACCACTTGAGTGAGAGAAAAGGCTTGCTTCCAGGAACAAAGACAAACAGTTAATAAGAGGAAACCACTAAGGAAAGACTTATCACAGGGAAGGTACTTTAAACTCAGTATTGAGATGTGCTGTTTATGTTATAATTAGCTAATATTTGAAAAGTGTCTAGTGATTTTTATACACTTTAAAGATCCATAAATTAGCATGTACAAAAGATGCTTCCTGGATGGGTATTAGGAAAACAAACAACATTTTTAAAGGTCAAATGAAAGGCACAATAATGGTCCCTACTAAAGGGATAACAATTTTCTAAGTGTATCAAATGAATAAAACTCTGAATATTGGAAAATAGAATTATGGGAATACAAGTATGGTGATATTAAAAATCTCAGTGTACAGGGGTGGCTAGGTGGTGCAGTGAATAGAGTACCAACCCTAAAGTCAGGAGGACCTGAGTTCAAATTCTGCCTCAGACACTTAACACACTAGCCCTGTGACTTTGGGCAAGTCATTTAACCCCAATTTCCCTCCAAAAAAAGATCTCAGTGTACCTCAGAGTTTTAATTTCTCCCCATGATTTTAGGAGCTCACAACATCTTGGGGTAAAAATTATGACTAAATTTTATGTTTTTCCACCTAATATGGAAAGGTTTTATTTTTTTCCTTCTGGTTAACAGAATATTTAAGACCTTAATTTTTATAATTTATCACATCAGTGGTCTTAGATCTCATCAGTGGTCACACCCTTTACTAGTACAGATTGAACCATAGCATGTAAGTCCACCTGCTCATGCTGGACTTTTTTTTGTTCCTTTTTGATTCCATAAACCCTTCATAAAAATATTTCTCCACATGTTAGAAGCCCTCCTCTAGGTATTTTACTAAATATTTCATGGATTTCACTTCAACACCATGGCAATCTCTATTTTATCTCTTATTCTCTCTGCATGACCAGATCACTTACAATTTTCTCTTGACCTGAAATGCTTCTCCCCCATATTCCATTCAATCATCAAACTATCCAACCAGGCCACTTTGTCATCTGTCTGCTATTACTGTCCTGCTTTATGTCATATCTGGATGTACCTGCCACACCAGACCTGGTCTTTCTCACCCACCTTCATTACCTGGGAAATGTAATATACTCGGGGAAGCCAAGTAGCACAGCGAGTAAGAGCACCAGCCCCAGTGTCGGGATGACGTGGAATCGAATCCAGGCTCGGATACTTAGCAGCACACCCAGAAATAACTGGCCATGTAACTTTGAGCAAGTTACTTAACCCCAATTACTTAAAAAAAAAAAGAAATGTAATATATTCATTTTTGAAGTTCTCATGCTTCACCCCATACCTCTGCTTTCCACCTCTTGCTTGTACTGGGCACAGTAAACAATTCAATAATACCATTTGTTTTGGAAAAGGCATGTCATTTGACTGCTTTATATATATCAACTCTGCATTTCTGTGGCTTCCTATGGAAAAAATAAATCCCTTCCTTGGTCACCAATCACTCTCCTATATGTATTACTTTCCCTTATTAGAATGTAACAGGAATTGCTGCTCTTTCTGCATTTGCATTCCCAGCACTGGGCACAGGCCTGCCATGTAGTTAATGCCTTTTCACTCATTTATTAATTCATGATGCTTTTAATGCTGCTTTTCACACATAGGTCATTGCTGGTAATATACTAAAATTTACTTAGACTTGTAAAGCACTTGGCATGATGCCTGGCACATAGTAAGTGCTATTTAAATATTAGCTATTATTAGTATTATTGTTACTTATGCCCACCATGCATTTTTATTGCCCTTTGGGTCACTTCAATTGTGATCCTTTTGAGATTGTGGTGTTTAAAGATTTACAACTATATAGAATCATCTGTAGAATATTAGTATTTAAAAAGATGTGCTTTTGAAAGAGTACTTCACGGTCATTGACAATACCATATGATTTTCCAAGTACAATCCAGCCTCATCTCTCCCTTCTATTCAGATTTAGGGCCCAGCCCATAGTCCATTTTGTAGTGTCTTTCCTGGGTAGAAAGACCGATGTACCGACTCAATGGGTTGCCTGTTCAAATGAACATCTGATCTAATATGTTCTTCATCCTCTTTGTTTTTCCAGTGTAAATGTCTAGGTTGCTTTTTCAAGTGACTATGTATCTCCTTCCTGATTGCCAACATTAATAGTCCTATAGTAATCCAGGGCTTGCTGTAATCAGCCCAATGGCAGTGGCAAATGGGATTATCTATGGCACCACTTTAGAAAGAAAAAATTAGGACTACCCCTGTTGCTTAACTTATGCATCCTGCATCTCTGCAACAGGAAGGAGAGATATTTAACAAATTAGGATGGAATATATTAAATGAAGAGTAAATTGCCGTTACATAAGACACTGATTCCCTCTGAAAATCTTTCATTTGCCTTTCATGAATTTCAATTTTGAAGACTGAGTTTCTTGATGGCTCGTTGCTGAGTTTTTGTTTTTGTTTTATTTTGTTTTTTTAGTGTTCTGGGAAAGAGAAAACAATCAGATCCTGAATAAATCCTTAATCTTGCTATTTTTGTTCTATGTATAACTTTGTTCTGTAACATGGTGAGCCTGCGTTCCAGTAATTGATTCCAGCAATCATTTTAGCATATTGTATTTCACTATATTCTTGACAATGCATTGTGAAGCTCAGCAAATCTAGGTAGTAGGTGATCTTTATCCAGAAGAACCCCAGGAAGTCCTCCTCCAATCTTATTTTGAAATGAAGGGGACAAACCACTACTAGTATTTGTTTTTCTTTTTTCTTCTTTTTAAAAACAAATAATGGAATTGTCCAGATTCTTTCATAGGAATGAGATTTTTACAGCTTTAAGGGTAATGTTATGTCTCCTGCCCACAATACCAGCTTTATCTGCAATGAGCCATCATAGGGTCATGGATGAACTGCTATTCTGGGGATCATATTCATAAAGTAGTAAAGGTCAAACTCTAGAGTTGTACGAAGTCATAGAAATTCTCTGAAAGACACCTCAGTAAACATCTAGTCTAACTCCTTTGTTTTGTAGATAAGAAAACTGAGGCCTTCAAAAAATTAAAGGATTTGCCCAATCCTATATAGGTAGGGGCAGCTAGGTGGTGCAATGGATAGAGTGCTGATCGCAGACTCAGGAAGATTCATCTTCATCGATTCAAATCTGGCCTCAGACACTTACTAGCTGTGTGACCTTGGGCAAGTCACTTAACTCTGGCTAAGTTTGCTCATTTGTAAAATAAGCCAGAGAAGGAAATGGCAAACTACTCCAGTATTTTTGCCAAGAAAACCCCAAATAAATTCACACAGTCAGATACTACTGAATAACAATAACAAACAAAAATATGGATGGGGTTACTGGATTTAGATTTGGATTTGGTGCCTCCAAATCCATTTGTTCTTTTTAACATTCTCTCCCCAATTAGAATATAAATTCATTGACAGGAGGAATTATTTCATTCTTTGTTATTTGTATTCCAAGCACTTAGTGCAGTGCTGGGCTCATAATAGACACTTAAATGCTTATGGATTGATTTACTATGCAAAGCCCTCCACTAGGTAGTGTCCCAGCTAATAGAACCCAAGTATTCTAAGTCTCGGTCTTTCTACTACACCAAGCAAAGGACCATATTAAAGGACTCCCTACTGTGTTTTGGCGTGGACCTTGAATCATCTAGTCCATTCCCAGCACATACTTACAAATGTTTGCATTGACTTCAGAACACATAGTGCAGAAAGGGGAGAAGGGAAATTAGTGTACCTCTAGTCACTGATGAAAATTGGCACAATGTTTGGTGAAATCTCTTTGACTATGAAGATAATGAGAATGACACCTAGAAGCAATATATCATGAGAGCTTCTGCAAGATTGGAGGTGCCTTCATGAGATGTTGGTGTAGCCCAGCACTTACTATGGGAGTTTTGATCTAGAGTGGATATGATTCACCGGAAACAGTAAAAGGTTAGTATACTCTGTTGTTCTTCAGTCGTTTCAGACTCTGACTCTTTGTGATACCATTTAGGGCTTTCTTGGCAAAGATACTGGAGTGATTTGCTATTTCCATCTCATTTGACAGATGAGGAAACTGAGGTAAACAAAGTTAAGTGACTTGCCCAGAGTAACACAGCTAGTAAGTGTCTGAGGCCAGATTTGAATTCAGAAAGATGAGTCTTCCTGACTCCAGACCCAGCACTCTTTGCACTGTACCACTTAGCTGCTCTAATTTCCTTTGTAATTAAATTAAATCTTGAATATTTTTTAGTCCTGTGTTGATATGTAAAATTCAAATGCATACTCATAATGGCAGGGTTAGATAAAATTTCTTTTTATTTCTAGTAGAAAGCTTATGGTCACCTTCCTAAGCAATACAAAGGATTCAGCTATGTGAAAGCAAGACAACAGGAATAAACAGAACCAGAAATGCATGAGATAGTTTAACTTTCTTTTGCTTTTAGCCAGCTCTAAATTTTAGGTTGCTCAGTGGCAAACATGGCAGCCAGGAATTTCAAGCTCATGATGACATTTCTGTCCAATCACAGTTACCATCTGCTCAAAAGAGGGTTTCACTTCCATGAGTGGGTAACTCCTAGAAAGGCAAAAGGTTCACGAAAGTCCCTTCTAGCTGTAATTTCTCTGACTGTATAATCATCAATACTGATCCACTTCTTGTACCTCCACATTAGAGTACCCAACTCTGACCTAATATTTTCTTTTTTGTTGTTGTTCACTAGTTTTCAGTCATCTCCAATCCTTCATGACTCCATTTGGGGTTTTCTTGGCAAAGATACTGGAGTGGTTTGTCATTTCTGTCTCCAGGTCATTTTCCAGATGAGGAAACTGAGGCAAATAGGGTTAAGTGACTTGCCAGGGTCACACAGCTAGAAAGTCCCTGAGGCTGGATTTGAACTAACAAAGATGAGTCTTCCTGACTCCAGGCCTGGTACTCTGTGCACTATGGTGTTACTTAGCAACTTCTTTTAGTAAGCGATATTCTGCAAGATCATCCAACTCAACTGCCAGTGGAGGAATAGAAGAATGGAGAAAACCTGTTCAAAAACTTAATTTTAATATGCATATCATCCACAACAAACCCCAGTGGGATGCAAAGCAGCTAGGTGTCATAGTGGATACAGTGCTAAAATTGGAGTCAGGAAGACCCAAGTTTGAATCCAGCCTTAAACACTTATTAGATGTATGAACATATGCAAGTCACTTAACCTCTGTTTGCCTTGGTTTTCTCATCTGTAAAATAGGGATTATAACAGCATCTGCTTCACATACTTGCTGTGAGGGTCAATGAGATAATATTTGTAAAGGACTTCACAAAATTTGAAACAGTATATAAATGTTGGCTATTGTTATCATTATTAAATGCTGACAGCAAAGGCTCTCTCTACATAGGCAGACCTTGGCAATGCTATCACAAGGATGTGGTATTTGTATTATTTTTCCTACAAAGTTATATACTCTCCAGGATAGAAAATGCTCACTATTGTTTGTATTATTATATTATTCTGAACTTAAAGCACCAAAAAAAATAAAATAAAAAGACCATTTCCATATACAGTAGAACACAAAAAGGATTTTATTTGAGATTGTGTATCTCCATTTAATATCATTTGCTTTCTTTCTTTTCTTTTTGGAGGGCAATTGGAGTTAAGTGACTTGCCCAAAGTCACATGGCTAGTAATTGTGTCAAGTATCTGAGGCCGGATTTGAACTCACATTCTCCTGACTCCAGGGCCAGTGGTCTATTCACTGTGCCACCTAGCCAGCCCATTTGCTCTCTTTCTTTGAAGTATACAATAAATTCCAAATGTTACTTTCAGGACTGACCTGCTTACTTATATGATCATGCTTTCTTATAAACTGTCTTCTGTTCTCTTCTGTGCATTTAAAAAAATATTTCAGTGGCCCTGTCTTTTAGCATCTATTGCATGTCTCTTCTCCTGCATATCCCTTCCCAATTAAAAACTAACAGAAAGCAAGGGGGAGCCTTGTAACAAATGAGCATAATCAAGCAAAAAGATTCCTCATAGTTACCATGTCCAAAAATATATACCTGTCTATCAGCAAATGAGCAATGTGTATCACCACTGGTCCTCTGGACACACAGTTTGCCATTGCGTTGATTAGAGTTCTCAATCAAGTCTTTCAAAGTTATTTTTCTTTACAATGTTGCTATAATTGTAGAAATTACTGCCCTGGTTCTGCTCGTTTCCTTCTGTTGGTTTATATTACCCAGAATTTCCTGCAATCATCTCTTTCATTGTTTCTTATGGAATAATAATATTCCCTTCCATTTATGTCCCACAATCTATTTAGCCATTCCTCAGTTAACTAAACAACAATCTTAAGGCATCACCCTTAAATTTTAGTTTCTTACTTTTCTTTTTTTCTTCCTTCCAAACAACACCACAACCACTTACTACTGTAATTAAGAGGTTTGGTTTACTTATAACTATTATCTCCTGGATTATTATTATCACCTTAACTACATCCTTCCTTATTTCTAATAATTTTTGTATTTAATTTGATATATTTCTACATAAAACTCTATGTGTATGTTTAACCTTCCTTTCTCAATTTCATATGAGAGAAGTTAATCTAATGCATGCTCTCCTTCCATGTTTTTATACTTTTTTCCTCAAGAGTCACAATTATGAGAAATAACAAGTTATTACCCCCTTATTCCTTTCTATGAGAGTGAGTTCCTTTTAATTTCTGTTAAATCCCTTAGAAAAAAACCAACCTACCCCCCCAGGACCACTTTTTCCTATTTATCTCTGTCAATACTATTTGAAGACATTAAGGTTCTGAAAAGGCACGTGTTTCCTTTCCTCTTATTAGAATGTTAGCACTGCATCATCCCACAGTTTCTTCCAATTGCTCAAAGGAATTTATCTTTCTAGATTTATCTTGGATTTTGTGTTTATATTTCAAAGT